>NC_056463.1:22772828-23102746 GCF_008729295.1 Plectropomus leopardus
ATGAAGCATTTTCGCAGCTGCAAAACAGATCCTTGAAATCTTATTGGGAGTGTCGACAAGGGACGTTTCTGCAGTGAAGCGCATGTGTAGACAGGCATGAAATAACATGGTTTAGATATTTCATGTCCCACCAAAATTACATCATCAGACATGACTGTCCTTTGCTCCTGAGCTAAGTGGCTAAAGCATTGCTTTTCTCTTCATGTCTGCCTCACAGGCTTCACCATCTGTTCTCACTAAGTATCTAGAAAGGCACTACTCCACTCTTGTAATCAGTCCAGGTAACTCAAGTTGTGGTAAACCCAGCATGAGTGGGCATCCTCTTGTTGTTTGTCTGATTAAAGAGATTCCCAAGCTTTTAACAGATTCTGCTGCCAGTTTGATGTGTCATAAAATTTTGTTTTAAAAATTACACAAATTTAGTTTTTTATTTCAAGCGTTTTTAAGGGTTAAAGTCAGTTGAGAAATAAAATATGCATATTTTGCATCTATAAATAACATTTTTTTATGCTTGGCCCTGCTACAGTTGTCCTTTAGAAAACATGATGAATTGAAAATAACAACAGCATGATATTTATGACAATGTATGCATTTATTTTTATAAACACAAGTATAATATCATAGAAAAGATACTAAAGGACACAAGATAAAGAATAAAATTTGTATTGTTCTGTCAAATATGCATAGATAGATATGAGGGATCTGCGAGTGCGCCATTATCTATATCTATCTCTATGTCTGTTTAAACAACAAATTATCTGTATCCGTGTTTGTACACTGAATGAACAGGATTTGGACTGGAAGTGGGTGGGACTTATACAGAAAAGGAGTGGGACCTAACCAGAAGTTTTTTTTGTTTTTTTTTCAATGATTATTTTTTGGGGCTTTTTGTCTTCATTTGACAGGACAGTTGTAGTGTGACAGGCAGAGAGAGAGGGGATGATATGCATCAAAGGGCAGAGGTTGTAATCAAACCTGCGGCCGCTGCAGCAAGCACACAGCCTTTGTACAGGGGGTACCTGCTTTACCAGATAAGTTACTGGCTGCCCCAGAAGGTATTTTACAGTAAGAAATTGAACACAGTTATCTAAATGAGGATTTTCTTCAATCACCAGTTTGGAAATTGATGCATTTTACTTGGATGATACTCCAACAAAAAAGTGCATTGTCTGTACTGCTCTTTCCATCCGAGTATTCGGCTCAACACTGGATATATAACTGTAAAAATAATAATAATAATAATAATAATAATAATAATAATAATAATGAAAGAAATCCTCCTTTAAAGCCTTTGGAGAGAAAAACAATTTAAGCTCATCTTTCACACACGTGCTGATTTTCCAGACTGACAGATACTACAGATGCTTTATCTGAAATATTATGGGCAGTGTGTGTGCTGTCGTATTTGTGCGGCCATTTGTGTGCTGTGCGTTTGCATGTGTATAGATGTCTGTATGTTGATGGTGGGGTCGGTGGCTCCTGTTTATTATATTTTCATGAGTCATGCAGTATAAATCGGACCGTCCCCCCCAGTGCTCCCTATTGCCCTCTAGTCCAATCCACTCTCATCGCAGTGAGCTGCACTACTCCCTACTGGCTGTATATCATTCCAATCTTCCTCTCACTGGGTTTCCTGTTTGTTTTTCCAGATGCTCTCCCCCATCTCTCCCACTGAGACTATAAGGAAACGATTCTTAGAGCAGAGCAGCGCTGGACACACGACTTGGCTTCTTTAAAAGAGGGAAGGGGGGGCTCTGAATCAATACAGTGGCTCTTCAATCTGAAGCAAAGAAGCTGAGTGGTCAGGGGATTGTTGCACATATGGTTGTTATGTACTGAGGTTAAGTGGATGCATGCACTGTACATATTGACAGTGCAGAGTGTATATAACTCCAGTATATTCACCTACAGTCCTACACCGAGCCTTTGTGGAGGGCTGAAAAATGGCAACAGAGTATGTCATGTAGAGATGAAAATAACAGATAGGGTTCAGTTTGTTCAGCAACAGTGGATAAGGAGATCCTGCTTTTGTAATTAGGATCATCAGAGTAATACTCTCTTTGTTAAGTAGCTCATCCCCGCCTCACTCAATTCCTGCTAATCACACCAAGACTCTTTTCTAGCTGTTGCTCCCTAACTACAGTAGCTATCAGCTTTTTCTGATTAGGCTCCAAATGCCATTGTTTCAAAATGCCTTTTTATGCTCAAAGGCAGTCTTTGTAAAGTCCATCTTTGCTGTCTGTCGTCTTCACAGCCACCAACAATCACTCAGATTCTTTTTTTTTTGTCCTGATGAGGTCTTAATTCTGAATAAGTCGTTTATCCCCAAGGAGGGATTTGTCACTGGCAGTGATTCCCTGGACACTTTGAGAAAACATATAATTATCTTGAATGTGAACGGCCCTTTTACAGTCCATTTTATAGTCTGAGCCGGTAGCAAGTGGCTGGCAGTGGTCATTCACAGAGATAGGAGACCGTAAAAACACAAAGATCACTGCGGCCGTTTTGATGAGACTGCAGACGATGGACACAGTATGATCTTTCTGAGAGCTCGTGTGGATTATCTGTGTGGATATATGTTAAAACACGCTTATGAAGTCTTTCTATTAATAATTTTCAATGATATATATTTTTCGTTTCAACACTTACTCCTTTTTATGCCTCAGTACGGATTGGCAAAGCCTGCTTTCTCCACACAGTCAGCCCCACCTGGCCTATCTAAAGGCCACTAATAAAGCAGAGTTTAAGAGGCTCAGAAGTATCCTGCTGTAATACCATTAATTATTATTGGCATTTAAGAGGATGAGCAGGGCTGGTAAGGTACACAGGGACATGCTTTTTATTGTACTGTGCACTCACAGGTTTACAGTGAACCTCTCTCTTGCCCCGCCACTGGCTCACAATGACGAGTGTTGGAAAAAAAGAAGAAAAAAAAACATTAGAAGAGGAATGTCCTGTAGGCATTCTTGGTGATCCCACACACATATCTTTGAAGAGTAGGTTTCATAGTCGATACATTAGTGGTGTGATAGTCTCTGCCTCTGAATTTTCGGCTGTATTTACAGCGTGGAAGCATGAAAAAGTCGGATGTTAATAAAAGCACAGTCATTAGGTTAGATTTAATTAAAAAAGGCTGAAGTGTTGCTTCATATTCCCCCTTCTCTCTGTGTTTCCCAGGAAATGATAAAGATTTAATCCAATTAGCTCGGCACTGTTTCACCAGACTGCAGAGGGGAATAGACTCTAATTGGGCTGAAGACAATTAGCTGAATTAATTCCAACAGAAGTCAGAGAATATTGTCAGATTTAAACAATATTCCCTCCGCCAGCTTCGCCAGACGCTCCCTCGTTTTATTTTATTCAAATAAGACAATGCAAGCTATGTTAAGCAGCGATGTAACTGTGTCTCATATCTTGTTGAGCAGCTGCTTAGAACATATTTATTCATGTTGGTGTGCTTTTTCTACTGTAAATAATTATCTATGCAGTCAGGACTCTTGAGACAGATTCTTTAAGCCTATCAGGAGTGATACATTTCACTTTTTGATCTCTTTTTTTTAATATCACAGCCACATTTTTTTTTGTTCCTATTTGATTCTCAGCAGGTGCCAGTGACATTGAGCTCACGGCTCACAGGCCAAATCTGGCCCCCGACCATTTTCTAATTCACAATAAATTTGTAATTCAGTTTTTGTGCTTTTAGTATACATAGGTGCCGAAGAGCATAAAGATGATCAAAATAGAGCTTGTTTTATATAAAAGTGTCAATGGACGATCACCAGCACACCCTGACAGAGGTCCCTGCCAATCCTCTAATCCCAGAAACATCCTCAAGTCCTAGACACTTCCCAAAATTTTTGAAATGTCCTGAAATCCTTGAAATGTCCTGAAAAGTCCTGAAATCCTAGAAACATCCCTAAAATTATAGAAACATCCTAAAATCCTTAAATTTTCTAAATCCTAAAAATGTCCTAAAATGCTAGAGATGTCCTAAAATTATAGAAATATCCTAAAATTCTAAAAAAAAAAAAAAAGCCTTGAAATCCTAGAAATGCCTCTAAACCCTAAAAACATCCTAAAATCTTCCAAACATCCTGAAATACTAGAAACATCCTGAAATCCTAAAAACATCTTAAAATCCTAGAAACATCCAAACAACTGGCCCCTGGCCTTCTTTCATTTTGCAGATGTGGCCCCCAAGGCAAAACAAGTTGAGTATCCCCGTCCAAGAAGCTGGAGAGCTGTGAAACATTCAGCTTTATACAGACAGAGAGAGAGAGAGAGGGAATGAAATTAAAATACCCCAACATATTAACCATTAAAGGCGTGGGTCATGGACGCCAGTGCTCATTCTCCCTCCATGGCTCAACCACCCCATTTAGGCATAGGTCACAACTGACTTTGTACAGCAAATAAATGGAGAGTAGATGGTGAGTGCAGAACACAGGACAAGGAGAGGAAGGGGGCACCGAAGGCCCTCAGTTGGATCAAAGATCAATAGAGATGGAGAAACGACGAGGTTCCCCTGAGCGGTCAGGTTTACCCCCCGCCCCCCTTTTCTCTTCTAAACAAATGCATTTCAAACAGGCTCAGGGAGCACCCCTGCTAACAATGACAAACGACAGCACATGGAGTTTTCTCTCTCTATTAACATAAAGTAATATAAACCGAAGGACACTAGTCTATAGAGAGAGTTAGGGGCTAATGTTCCATATCAGATGTGGACAATGTCAGGACTGAATACAGATTAGGCTGTGTCCTTCTCTCCCAGGGGGAATTAAGGGGTTGACACCATTCTTGCTGCCAAGTGTATTATTATAACATGCTGGTGCCAGGCCTGTCTTCCCTGGACTATTAACCCCACTGTCCCCAAAACACTTTCCTACTGTCCCTCAAAACCATAACACCAGCTAGCCTTTTGCCTGCTTCAGCTCATTGTACTTCACCTCTCTTATCCCCGCTCTGGCCCGTTGTAAACGTCACAATAAGACTCTCGTCAGCCTCTGCACAATTTTATTATATGCGTCCATGTAACCTCAGTTTATATAATGTCTCATTATGATTAAACGCCACAGTGCCATCAGTATATGAAGGGGTCAGAGTTTGATGGCTGAGTGCAGAGTGACTGAACCTGTGCACTTTCAGAGAGCAGTAGGAGTGCAGAGCTGTCAGCTTGATCTGTTTGCAGATGAGATTGCTGTCCATTTTCAGTATCGGTAAGGCTCATTGCTCATGAGGTATCGGGTGGGTGGAAAGATTATCGGAATAGCGACGCTTTGAGCAAAACGGAAGTTGAATGTGTCCTGTTGCGGTTCCGTGGGTGTTTTTCTTATGCACTCTTGATAGAAGTTGCTGGAAAACCTTTCTGCTTGTGCCGTTTGGTGTATGTGTCTGTCTGTTTGTGTGTGTGTGTGTGTGTGTGTGTGTGTCTGTCAATCAAGGTCAGCACGGTGACAGTGACATCAGGCATAAATAGATACAGGTCTGTTTTTTTGGATATACATTGAGTATGTTCCATGAACTCTCTTGGAGGGATAATAAAAACACTGTCCTGATAATCATGAAGACACTTAGGGAGAAGCTGAGAGAAGTACACCAGACGAAGAGGCTGAGTGGAAAATCACTAGTTTCCTGACAGGAGCTTTTTCTGATGGTCCAGAACTACAGCTAAATTTTAATAGGTAGAAAGGCCAGTTGAAGCAGACGGGCACGTTTGGATTCAGAGGTAAACACTGTGACTGAACTGGCTGTTCTAGTCTGAATGTTTCTTGAAATACTTTCCGGCTTAAAAAAAAATCAGATTCTCAGTAAGGTTTGGTACGTTCACATTTGAACCAATACCAGTACTAGTGCCACTGCCACAGCTTCAGTAGCAAAATTAACTCTATTCGGCTACTCTTTCTGTAATAACAAAGCTGCAGTCAGCTAGTGATTTTGCTTCTCTGCTCTTTTCTAATGAAGTGAAGTCACATTTGATCTGTTTGTGTGTGTGTGTGTGTGTGTGTGTGTGTCTCCTTGTCTCTTTCCCTCTCTGTTCAGACACAATTGACAAATATGTAAGACAAGTACATAATCTAAAAAAAAGCAGTGAGGCTGTTTCAAAAAGAAAATAGAAAAGAAAATAGCGATTGTTGTGCCTCCATTGGAAGCTGACGGAGCCCAGAAGTCGGAGACCCAGCTTCGGAGCACTTTGTGGTGCTTTCGCCTCTGTACACAGCAGCTCTGTTCTTTCCATCACGAAACACCCAAATCCAGGGAGCTGGCCACAGAATTCAGCAGGTAGTTTACCAGCTTTGGGGCACTTCATGTTGCTTCTGCCTCGTGTCTGAATCTGGCGTTTTCACCCAGGTGTGCTATTAGATACATAAATTTGGCACCAATTGATTTAATGTGAATCGGTTTTCTGTAGTACGGTTGTACCACTAATTTGGCACCGTGTATTGAATACTGAATTTGTAATCCAACCCTAATTCATAGCAAATGTAGTACTGGGACTTTTTTTTCTTTCAAGAGATAAATGACTAATGACTAAATGACCGCCTTATGCACTTCCTATTCTTTTTTTTTTTGAATCACAGAAGGCAGCGTGATTTCCTATATTAAACTCATGTTATCAGTCATGGTACCTATTTAAATACCACATCCGTCAGCATGTTGCGCAGTATTTTATTCGTTAGTGTAGCTCTTCATCGAAGTTTTCTATCCGCCCTGCGCTGTTGTTTTCACCGGAGCTGAGAGACACGGTGGCCTCTGCACACACAGGAGCCAGTGTGGCTTCTGTTACCACTTCTGTGTTTGGGCACTTTAATTGCCACCACACATGGAAACACATTACGCTGGGTGATGAGATGCTGGTACTGGAAAATTCCATGCAATAATGCCTGTGGGTGTCGGTGCCATGTGAGCGATAATGTGTGGGCAGAGGCTTATTTCTCTTTAATATGGGCATGCCCGCACTGGCACCCACAGAGCCCCCGTTTGAGCTCAATAATGAAAGAAACAAGCCGTCATGGAGGCTGGGGTTTGAGGTGTTGTTAAAGTCTTTGAGGTTTTCTCCCTGTGGGCCTCTGTCTGCTGCCCCGAATAAGAGGGGCTTTGTTAGATCAGCGACAGAGGCTTTGGTGAAGCTTGTTGGACAGGCCTTTCTCTGCTGGATTCTGGGTGCGCTCGATCCTGCCTATAACTAGCCCATTTCACCTCCCACCTCACACTGTCAGACGCAGAGACAGAGAGATCGCACACAGGCACAGGCAGACGCCCACGCTCTTTTTGAGATATTATCGGATACAGTTTTAGAAACGCTCAACATTGCTTTGATTAGCAGCAGTGATGTCACAGCTCAAGAGGGAACCCCACTAACTCTCCTCTCTTCAATCTGTGCCATGACAAAAACGTGGAGTTTCTTTAACCCTTTGAAAACTCGAGGGACATCACTTTTCTTGTGCTGCTTTCGCATGCCTTTTTACAAGTATTTTACCTTTGGACCCTGAGCAAATTCATGCAATTTCTTTCAAATACATGGAAAATAAGCCACTTGGTAAGAAATGTCCCACAAACTGCAAGAACATAGGAAGTATTTTTAGAAAAGCTAGGGAAAAAAAGAAAAAAGCAGGGAAAAACTTTATTTATAGCTAATTATTATAATTCCATATTTAAAATTATGTTATGGAATTATTGTAATTATTTAAGCACTTTTCCCTTTTTTACTATTGTTTCAAAAATATGTCATAATTTTCTTTTACTTTTTATTATTTCTTGGCTAATTTTGTGTAGTTTCTTCTTTTATTGCTCTCTGCCTCTTCCCATATTTTTGAAAGAAATCAAGCCAATTTTGTCAGCTTTCAAAGTGTTAATGGTGATATATGGTAAAATACACCTGGACAAAATCGAAATGGGTGTATTTTTTGATTGTGCAAACCAAAAAAAAGAAGGCGCCATTTGGTATTTTTTTTACCACGCAGAGATGCAGCCCCCCCCCCCCCCAAAACACTTTAGTTTTTCTCATCTTAGCCCCCCGTCTTCCTTCCTTTACTCCATCGAAGGGTCTTTCTCTCATTTAAACCTTCACCCTAGACCTGACATTGACTGGACCCCACACTGACCTCGCCACATTCCTGCTGTCCAATCAAAGCATGGCTCACTGACCTGTCTGTACCCCCTCTTGACCAATCAAAAGTGGCTGTGAGCAGCCAACAGGAAGATGTCAGCATTCCTCTCCTCTCCTGGCAGGAAGTCAGTCTCCTTAAAGGCCTGCTGGGAAACGTTTTCCTCCTTCCCATCTTTTCCTTTTTCCCTCCCCTGACAAACAGTGATAAACTGGTCATTAATATGGCTGCCACTCTGCCAAACAGAGCCTTCTTTGTCAACTCTGAGTCCCATGTGAGCGAGAGATCTTCCAGGGCATGTCATTCTTCATGTCCCCTCTGTCTGAAACTCCCCACCCTTGACCGCTCAGCAGTGCAACCCCGCACAGCAGGAGCATGTCAGCCATATGTCTCATTTTTAACTTTCTCTCATTTTTCTCTTGGCTGTCTGCAGTGCCCTCTGAGCTCTTGGGATAATCAGGATTTACCTGCTTGTGTTAAAATCATCTGTGCAGCTGAAAAGCCAGAAGACGAGCATGTTTCCATGTAGGCTACATGAATAGGCTGGAGAGCAGCACGGCTTGGCAGATTATCCTGAAACATGAACCGCAGAGTGGTCCCTTCACACTCCGGCGCAGGATCTGCTCATTCAATTTTCTTTTCCCCTTTTACGTGAGACGTTTACTTTTTGTGGGAAGAGATTGGTTTGGGTTGGATAGCAGTTATCGCTGCATGGAATCAAAACAATATCAATGTCTCCACTGTCAAAGAAGTCTGCCAATAGATGTCATCATTTGTGAATGGAGAGCATGAAGTTAAGTCGTTCGAAACAATGTGACAGCGCTCTTTTCTCAGCCTGACCTATCAGAGTAAAGTTACAGTGTTACTCAGCTTTTTTCAAACATTGAATAGTGCTGCGTCAAACACAATGCTTTATGAGGAGCAGTGGGGATCTCTCAGTATTGCATCTGATGGTCAGCTATAAATGTTGAGAGGGTGTCTCGAGCCAACCGTGGTGGTTTGTGTGCGACTGTGTGTGTGTGTGAGTGCTTAGCGGGCAGTAGAGGGGCTTGGGGCAGTGCCATGCCCCCTACAGTAGTTTATCTTGGGCTTGTACATGCCCCCCTTGGCGGGGTCGATCCTCAGGGCGCCCTGCCCCAGCACAGCTCCATTAGCGGGTGTGCTAACCTTGCAACAATGCTGTGACACCCTCGTTTTTCATTTGGCCCTGCCTTCAGCCTTCGTTCTTCCCTTGGTCCAACCCCAGGGCTCCCCAGATGAGACAGAGGTGAGAGGGGCTCTCTTGTCCGGCTGTGAGAGACAGTTCAGGTATACTTTGTTTTTAAAAGAAGATAAAAAATGTAGACTTCACATATTTATTATAGATTTTGTGCTGCAGACTCTGAGCTGCAGTGATCTGCCCTATCTTTAAACAGGTCAAGTACGAGCTCCGTGTTTGGCGAGATTTTCGAGCAAGACATACAAGTAAAACAACAAAAAATGGCTGCATAGGTTTTTGATTTGCATGACTCTTATCTATATTCATGAGCAGTGAGTGTCATTGAATCTGGATGAAAGAGCGGTTCAACCTCTCCATGTATATTGGAAAAACTGACTGCTCACTATGTCTTCATCCTCTCATAAAAGAAACATAAAAGGAGCTGTGCTCCCCTTTATCGAAGGTGTCTTTTCAAGTGCTACAAAATTGCCCCCCCGCTTGCTCCTCTTCCTGTTGCCTTGTTTTTCCGCCGTCTCTTTCTTCATGTTTAGTTAGTGAGTCCTTCAAAATCCCAACTTCAAATGAGATGCAGTTAAGTTGAAACCAGACGGCTCTCTGTTGGGTAAAAACTCATCATGTGGGCGCGAAAGGCTTGACATGTCGCACAGCTCTCTTTGAATTAAGGACAAGAGACATGTTTACATTTTAGCACTGAGAGCAGCTACTCGTTCCGTAAATGAAATGCAGATGACATGTCCTGTAAAATCGATTTAAGACAAGATCTCTAATCATCATCAATCACATCATCACTGCGCAGACGTCTGCGGCAGCGCTGTCTCACAGCTCTTTTTTTTCCATTCATGCAGATCACACTTCATGAATACATTTATCCAGGATGACCTTAATGGCCCAGTTTCATGTGGGTGTAAAAGGCTGCGAGTATTTTAACTCCGAGGTTAAATAAGGCCTAGGGCATCGAGACGGAGACGTGCTCAGAAATGATGATGAGATTTTAAAACCAGTGAGCACCTTATCAGTTTTCCATGTTTTGGTATTCCCTCCTAATGACTTGCTTCCTCTTACAGGATAGTAATTCAGGATCCTCTCGCTCACAGCTGTGAAAACTATGATATCCTCTGCCATTTCACCTCAATTCTCTGATGAACTCTCGCCTTCGAAGGATAAAAAAAACTGTCAACGTTTCCCAAGGTTTCCCCTCGACAGTCCACAAGTGGCAAACAGACACGAGAAAACAAATTTGGACTTGGAGTGGTGCATTTCGTGTCGCCGTGCAAGGGAGCTAGATTTCCATCAGTACTCTTCATACTCAGAGCTATTTATCTGGGTAGCTAAGCAGTCATCCATTCTTTCCTTTCTCACTGTCTTCTCGCATGCTTGTTGTGTATCAGTGAAAAAGCTCACTGCCTCCTCTTCTTGGCAGGTGTTTTGCAGCTATGCTCACTGCTCCTCCGTAGATAATCAATCTACGCAAAGCTTTTGAAGGCGGCAGGAATAGAGCAAGCAAGGCCCGCCTGCCTTCCTAACACGCACGGATGATTAAATGGATGTAATGTATATTCCTGCCCGTTTTGGCCTCCCTGTATTTTGTGTTGCATGTCTATTCATCCCAGACACTACCATGATCCATCATATGTGCTGCTGATGGATATCCATGCCCTTCCTAAGCTGCCCTGGACACATACTTATTGTATCCTTTTACTGAGGCGGAGTGATGAACTCATGTGGCCCTGGTACTACAGTGGCAGATACTCAATAGGTGAATGAGCGAGGGGGTTATAAAAAGCTGAATTACAGCACACGATACCCACCGCACTGTGGAGCCGAGTGCAGGAAGAAAGAAGGATGAAAAGACATGAATAACATGACAAATCAAAGTGCTCTGAAACGGCAAAATCTCAGAGGAATTACATGGTTGTTACAGTTCTTTACTTGAGCAGGATGAATGAATTAGTTTCTTTTTTTCCGCCACTCAGGATTGTCTGTGATAAAACATTCAATCAGAAGTAGCCGTGGGTGATACTATTTTAGTGCTGGGTGCAGTGTCCTCCTGCATTCGTCTTTCTAGGGAATTTAGCCTGATTTATGGTGAAGCCTGGGCTACATAGATGAGGGTTTTCCTGCTGCTACCATATATCCATGCATGGCTATAATGAAATTCTCCGGCACACAATTCAAAATTTGTCACTGAAATGATAAAAGAACTAATTAGAGTTAGACACATATGGAGTTGTGTGATTTGTAAAAATGCACCTCATCCATTAGTCTTCATCATACATAAAGCATTTTTTTAGTTGTTACTGTAGATATATTAAAAAAAAAAAACCTAAATAAATATGACCTGTGCTGAGAGAAAGGATTTGTACAAGGGAAATGAATCACGGCTAAGCCTTTTATCTGAGGACCTGCCACCCGCTTGCTGTTATCAATAAAATAATCAGATCTAGATGAAACACTCAGATATCTGCACCTTTCACACACAAAAAAAACCCCTTTCAATCCTTTAGGCGCTGGATTTAGCACATATATCTGACTCTATACCATCCAAAACTATTACAAATAGTGGAGAAGTGGGGGCCAAATCTAATATTAGTGTGCTGTCTCCATCTGGTACGCACTGTAAAAATTTAAAAGAGGAGAAGCACCCTCATCTGCTGCAAATGTAGATGTAAGCCCTCTAATAAGGAGGCTTAGAGAGCGATGAGAGAGGGCCACACAATGAATTAGCTCGTGATTATTTGCTATCATGGCAGTATAATCTTTTATAAGCTGCCTTTTTGCCTAACCCCATGCTGAACCTTGCTTTTACCCATACTGATGGGGCGACCTGACTCGCTGCTCTCCTGCCTGAGGGCATTAGCTGCACTGATAAGAGGAATGGTATGGAAAGGTTGTGAGGAATACTGTATATGCAGAGGAATTAGAAAAAGTAGAAAATCCTTTTCCTCTCACACTGACTTTGTGTGAAGAGCGGTCTTTACATTGACCGGCCGATCATGCATGTATCCTGCACAGTATGCTGCTCCATCTGGGGGGAGGGGGTTCCACAAGGGCCTATACAAGGGTGAGGAGAAGGACAGGTGTGGGCTGGCAGAGTACCCAGGTGACCTCGGCGTGCCCTGGAGAGTGTGGTGCCTATGTGGGCACAGGTGTGGTTGGCACTTAGCTGCTGTGTAACTGCGTGTCCCATGCAGTCTCACCAGCCGGTGTGCCCTGGCAAGAAGCCGCGTCCTTCCTCTCTTCTGCCCTCGCAGCTACAGACGTATATGGTGTGATGACTTAATTCTTGCAAGCTGTGTGTAATTAAACATGTTCTGATAGTAGTATTGTTAGTATGAATTGATCAAGATAGTTGAAATTCATTTTGTTATTAGGGTGACACTAAAGAATGGCTTTTTTAATTGCAAAGGCAAATTTAAACTTCAAATTGTTACATTATACTTAACAGTTTAAAGTACACTAACATATA
Organism: Plectropomus leopardus; assembly: GCF_008729295.1. Taxonomy (NCBI): domain Eukaryota; kingdom Metazoa; phylum Chordata; class Actinopteri; order Perciformes; family Serranidae; genus Plectropomus; species Plectropomus leopardus. Next base: position 22,785,619 of record NC_056463.1, read on the forward strand.
TGAATATGGATAAATACAGAGCATGATTAACAAATTTACCTAAATAAAACCAAACCCAACTACAATAATTTAACACTAAATAACATTTACAGGACTACTAACAGCAAGATACATTTTGATTCGGGATCTGTAGTAGCCTCACTAACCCAGGAGAAACTCAGCAGACAGACATTTCTCCATTATCTGTTTAAGAGTGGCTGAGACTGTCACTACAATGAGAAAAGCTGATCTACCTTAATAGTCCACTTTAAGGGAGCCCAGGAGGCTAATTTGGCTTGCTAACTTCAGTGCTAACCCCCTTCACTTTAATCAAGCTTTGACAAGCGTGACATGGGAGCTTGGCTTGGGTCTTGAGGAGTTATGGCATTTATAAACTGACAAACAGCCTAAACTGTTCAAACACTGCAGTTAACTTCATACTCTGCTCCGCTCGCTGCAACCTCACCATCACCGGCCAACACACGCTCAATTGCTGTCTTTCTTGCTCACGCTCGCTCTCCGTCTCGCCACTCACACAATCTGGCAACAAAATCTGTGTTGTGATTCGGTCTGGCAGGTACTGGTCATATAGGAACCGCCACCCAATTTGATACCCAACCTTACTTGTAATTTTCTCTCAAAGTAAAGCAGAGTGGTAAAAGAGGCATGTGATGTGTTCCACAAAGTCCAGAAACAAAAGTATGAAGTTTTTATGATATACAAAAAAACCCAAAAGCGAAACATCCGCTTGGAGAAGTCAGAGTACGGTGTACCATATGTTCACAAATATTTGCTTAAAAAATTGAATTGAAATGATTGTTCATTAAACTATTTAGCAATTGCTTTTCTGTCGATTGACGAATTGTTTTAGCTCGAGTTCACAGTTTACTTCAGAGTGACAATCAGTTTCTGTTTCATGGACATTACCACAAAATTTCGTAACAATGTAGTCTTGCTCCTCGCCCAAACATTTTCTACCCCTCAGCTTTACAGCATTGTTAGTGTTTTCCATTTCCTAGACGCGAGGCTAACAAGCAATTAATGACATGAACAGGAACATTTGTGTGTTTTTTCTGTGTGAAAGACAATATCAAAGTGGGATAGTCATTATACAATAGCTGTCCAAGTGTTGCACATCAGAGATTTAAAATGTCCACAGGGGATTGCCTCTTTGTTAAAGACACTCCTCACATCTAAAACTTCAAGGACACCCTTTAATTTAAAGATCTGCTATAAATGATTAATTTAATATTGATGAATATTTAACATTTCTTAATAAATTATTATGTATGCTATTAAGCACTACATCTATCTGCATAAGCAGGAGTGTGAGCTCTTTGGATGGCTGACTCCTCTGAGCATGTGGATCTGCCGTTTGTGTATGTGTGTGCTCTATTGTGTGTGTGTGTGTGTGTGTGTGTGTGTATGTGTGTGTCCATGTGTGCACCACGGGAATTGTCTTGCTCCGGTTGTATTTTGACATTTGATTTATGTTAGTGTGAAACCATTTTCATGCAAGCCATTATGCAATCTATAAAAGCGAGCGTGTGGTTTTCACTGAGCATGGGGACCTGCTGCCGCATCGCTGGCATACCAAGTGGCTCTTCTTCGTAAATTTCATTACACTATAGACACTGCTGCAGCTCCGACCATAAGCTAAAGGTGCCATTGGCTAATGAAGGAGGAGGCTGCGGCTAAGTGTAGATGTATGCTGGCATCACCGTCACGGGGTGTTATAAATACGTGTGCATATTTCTGAGAGATATTAGAGTAGACTGACACTGTTCCTTTGTCCGAGATGTGACTGCACTTTACTGACTTGTAAATAAAACAATATCCATCTGCATAAATAAAGGGGGGGGGGGGCAATGAGTGAAAGAAGGAATAATTGAATAGACTGAGTGTCCAGCAGACCAAGAAAAGGAAAAAAAAAAAAAAACCACCAGTGGAGTCATCTTGATTATGATATTGGATTATGGTAAAGATTATGATATTTTCAGTTGGGTCAGTTTCCTAAATCGGGTTGATTTCATGCAAACCGGCATATTTGTCATTATAACAGGTTATGGCAAATTAAAAAGATGTCACAACATGAAATCCAACTTGTATTGCAATAATAAGTAATATGACAAGGTGATGAACATATAATTGTGTGTATGTTTATAAAGGGACTAACGGAGCCACTAGTGTCTGACGGACTGTGCACACTTACTGCTGAGACGAGGCCGGCAACGTGAAAGAGATACAGTTTCGGGAGAGTGGGGAATAATGGCACCTTTGTGTGTGCTTACTAGGAAGTTCATATGTTTTCCTTTTTGTTGAGGAGACAAGACACGGAGGACTTCGTCTCTCAGGGAAACTAAAACTGCACCAATATGGCAACATTTTGGATGTAAAGCTGATGGGAGAGGTGTCCTAACTCACTGTAAGCTACGCAGCACTGCTGCTTTGACCTGAACTTTTGGTTGACGCCCTGTTTCTATTCATTCCTGTTGCTGGTTTGAAAGTGTTACAGTGGATGAGGGACAGCAAAGTCATGAAGTTGAAAGGAGGAATTGTCTATATAATACCTCCTCATTTCAATACAAAAACTAAAATAAGGTTGCAGCTGGCTGGAGGGAGATCACCAGGGTCTCTGGTTAGGTAAATGACCATCACCAACAACATGAAAAGCTTCTTGTTGTAGGTTATATTTCTATATTTGTGTTTCTGTTTAAAAATTGCAAACGTAGGAAGATAGCAAGTAGGCTACTCATCCATCTTTAGAGTGTTAGGACAGCTGACTACTTAATAGAAGTACTAAGATAATGGATTCAGTGTGGACAGAGACATACAATCTTATGTGATGCAAAGTGGTTTTTGGTAATTTGATTGCTTTTGGGACAAAAGGGCTTTTTGAGTATTATTATGTTCCACTCAGGAGTGGCTCAGGAGTCAAGTGGGACACCTAGTGGTAAAATTCAGTATACCGGTCCGGTCCTGTGTTTGGCTTAATATCAAACTTTTTAAAAAAAATTTTTACCACTGTCCCAACCCTAGTATTCACTGTGTACAGTCCTCACTGTTAGAAAGTGCTGTAGTTTTGTTAAGAGCTACACAGTTTGACCTATCAATATCATCAAGAAAATTAGAGCATCATGAAATATTTAATTAATCTAGATGGTCTAACAAGTCATCGTGTTGAAATTAGCTTAAGGAATGTTCTTTTCATATTTAATTATGGCGAGGGTTTAATATGTACTGAGATGAATAAGATTAAACTGCTCAGAATGAGAGTGGCCAATCACCCCCTGCATTTAGAAACAGACAAAGAGAACCTCAGCTGTAAAACAGCCCAGGGATAGATAGAAAGAACAGAGACATCTTTTTCCGTGAACGACCTTGAATCATGACCTGAGATTCATTTAGATACTTTGGTTGTTCTCTCTGTCTGTCACCTTCTTTGTCTTTCTTAATTTCACTTTATCTTTCTCAGTTTTGCTTTTGCATGTGTTGTGTTTTCTCCTTTTTAAAATGAAATTTTCTAATATTTTCAGCATATTTAAAAAGATGTAAATAGAAGTTGCTTTGCTATAACAGTGATTACTTTTATTTCACCTGTTTTTCGTATAGGTACATTTTTTAATTCAAACCCCTTCCACTTTTAAGCATATTCTTGGCGTTGTGTCAATTCACAATACTGTTGAATTGGGATTAGATGGAGATGTTGGGCCTTGATTACTCCGCTGCATCATTCCAACAGAGCTCTATTGTGAAGCCTGAATATCACCACTACTCCAAAGTGCATCTTAATACTATACTAGACTCCTTTAAATCAGTTTAAAGTCGCCTACACAGGCCTCGGACCTATTCATCTACACTCCAATCCCTCCATGATACTGAAAAGAGATGCCTTTTACATTGGAAGGCAATACAATGACAATTAGATTACGGTGGCTGCACTTTGGTCATCCATGCGGCTGCTCTGACCCCAATGATTGGTTAAGCTCTGGCTTGCGTGGCTCAGCTGGGAGACAGAGGTGGTGCTCATGGCAGCTCCATTGTTCGGTGGAGAACTTCTTTATGTGCAGCTGGTGTTGCCTCTGATGTGATTTGGCCTTTTTCTCCCCCTCAATTTGGATGATAAAAAGCTTTCCTTTAGGGGCTGCCTGGAGTGGCTCATAGGCCTGTTGAGAGATGAAAATTAGAGGAAAGAGTGCGGTTGGTAGACTTAGAGGAATGCTGGTTTTCCTGCTGATGCTCTTTGTGAAGGCAGACTTTAGTTGCAGGTGGAGATAACATCATTGTTTTACTAAGCATGAGCAATTTCCCCTACTGATTGAATTGGTAATGTCCTGTCCACGAGACTCTGAATAAATAAAGTTGTCAGAAGTTTTTGAACACTTGGTGCTTTGCTTAGGCCTGGGCATCTGAAGCTTCAGTCCAGAATACTTGATAAATAACCCCAGATCTAAACGTGCATATATTCTTATTTTTGTAATTTTGGCAATTTTAGTTTTGGTAGTATACAGGTGTGGAAATCATGTTTACTTTAAAAATCATCAAGAAAAAAAAAATTGCAAAAGTGTTAAAAGAAAAAAACAAATTATGTCCAAAAGTTTTTAAAAACTAACATTTTAAAGGGAAGGAAATTGCTTAAAATTTTAAAAGAAAAAAGAAATCATCAAAAAGTGTTAAAGAAAAAGAATGCAAGAAAACTGTTTAAAGAAAACAAAAATAAAAAAAAAATAAAATTAACAAAAGCTTTTTTTCCCCTCCAAATCCTCAGGCTCGTAGGTTTGGAAGGCATTTTTTTCTACAGAGGTCTGGGCTAAGTCCAAATGTCCTCAAATCTTAGAAATGTGCCTGGTGCTCTGTCTCCTTTTCAAAAAAAGATTAAGTTTAAAAAGTTAGCAGACCAGAGACACTAGTGTTTAGTACGTTTTTTGTTTTGTGTCTTCAGTGAGTCAGTCCTTATCTACAGTTTTCCCTGTCTCTGCGTCTCTAGTAAGAAAAGCCTATCTGATATAGAGAAATAAGGCCTCCTCACCAATGCTCTACATCTACATGCACTTTCTTACACATACCTCCACTTCAGCATTACCACAAGACAGAGATAAGAGGGCGTTCTTTTAACCACCCCCTTCGGTTAGGTCACCGTTTCCCATTACTTACTCAGTATCATATCACTGTGGTTGGGAAGCAGAAAAAGCCCCACGAACAGTCTCGAATAAACCACATATAACTGACTGTCCCTATTCGGTTGTAGAATATTGTTTCTTACTCAACCCATGAGGCTTTCTTAGATTGGCTAAGCATCTGCCTGTGGTGCTATTTTGTATCTGGTGCAGGCTGTTCTTCCTCTGCTGTCAAACATACAGCAGAACACATAGGCCTGCTGTCAGAGAGTATTTTCCAGCAGCCAAAAGGTTTTAAGAAAGAGAGACAGAAGCCTCCCAGCATTCAGCCTGTTTGCTCCACACCTCTCAGAGCTCCGTGGTACGTGGGAGAGGAGCTGTCTGACAAGACCACCTCTCCTGCCAGACTCAGGGAGAAGGTGGGGGAGGATGAAAGCAGAGGGGCGAGAGAGAGATGGAGAGAGAGGAAGAGAGAGAGGAGCCTAGAGACTGTTTCCCTAATCTTTATGTATTAACAAAAACAACATATTCACTCAAGCTTGCCAAAGCTTTCACAATCTCCTGAAGGAGGAGAGTCTTGGACAGGATTTGTTTACCTATCCGATAGAGAGAGAGAGAGAGAAAGTGTGTGTGTGTGTGTGTGTGTGTGTGTGATGGAGAGAGAGAGAGAGAGAGAGAGAGTGTTGCATTACTTTGAATCGGTTTGAGCATGTCTAAGTGTATGTCTATCAACATGCATGTGTTGTGTCCGGACAGTTGAGTTTTAGACTGTAATTGGTTCATGTTTTTGAACTCTGTGCTCTCTGAGTGGCGTCTAGGTAACAATGGTGTATGAATTTTTCATTGCGGGGAGCAGCCGCGGCTCCTCGCTCCTCTCTGGGCAGATCTGTGTTTGTCTAAACTAAACTTAGGGTGACATGGCATCTGCATCTGGGTGTCAACAGGAGTGTGAGAGTGTGGGAATTCATTACCGTCCCGATCCTTCAGCCTCAGTGTGTCAGCTTTGGGATACTTGATGCAGCTCAGCTATGTATGTGCGGTAGCTAGCGCACTGTATTGCTGCTCCGAATCACTCATTCTTTCCCAAATGGGGAAGATAGTTTTTACTAGCCACTCTAGTCACAAAAGATTTTATTTCCAATTTTTAAAAAAGTATTTTATTCAGGGCTCAGAGAGAGCCTCAGCTGACTAAGATTGCCTCAAGTTGAGCATTCTATTTATTTATTTTTTTTCTGCTAGTCTGTGCGTGCTGTGAATTGTACTTCTGGACACATTTTGGTTAGGTTTAGACGTTTTGCTTAAACCTAACCATCCGTGACTTTGGTGCCAAATCCCAACCACTAGTGAATTTGTTGACGTCATCACACCACGTGCATTTCTGTAGCGGCATCCCAGCATGTCAGAGGTGGACGTGGAAGGTCACATGACTGAACGTCACAATGTGACGAGTTCAGAGTGAGAATGTGTTGGCACAGAGGAGAAGAGAGGAGGGACGTTCTAAACTTAACATGATACAGTCTCTGGCTTTTTTTTTTGATATCTATTATTAGCTGAAAATGTTGCGCGTTTATGACCTGTTGTTAGTGCCGTCAGTTGACATAAATGCCGCTGTCACACTGAACATCCCGTTGAGCCTGCTGAACATTAAAACTTTGTATGGAAAACAAAATGAATCCTCGAATATTCGTATTGAACAGCCAGATCCAATTCAACCGGCATAAACCTGAGTCGGGTACAGCCCTTTAATTTTATTTATTCTGACACTTTCTCCACATTTCTACCTTTGATTTCCATCTCCCTCTGTCTGCCCAATTGCATTTCTTTTTTCCTCTCTAACCTTTTCTGTGGCGATGGTGATTCTCTGGGGCTCCTCATGTTATCCAGTCAGTTGATAGTGTATGCCTCTATGCATCACAGCTCCTAAGCTGTGATTGAAACATCAGACAAGGAGGACGGGGCCCCAGAGATGCTCCCGGCCTGACACCAGCTCTCAGCGCCAAGTTTTATCATACCCAGTGCCTGGCTCCCACACACATCAGGTATGCTCCACGGCACCAATGTATATTAATCAATGACAATATGATTACCTCTGAATGGGCCGTATACATTATTTAAAGCAGTGTCCCTTGGCTTACAGTGCGTCTGACTTTCAAATTAAACTCAGAGTCAATAATTAATGTTGAGATTAACTGAGAGCACCTTCAGAGGGCAGGTGTTGAGAGCACATGTATGTTGTGTGTGTGTGTGTGTGTGTGTGTGTGTGTGTGTGTGTGTGTGTGAGAGAGAGAGAAAGCAGGAGAAAGACACAGAGAGAGAATGTTATGAGTGTACCCGTGTGTGTATACTATTGACATGGAACCAGTCATGTGGAGGAGTGATCATGATCTTGGCTGTGTTCCCTGAGGGATCATCTCTAACAGCCCCAGGCAGAGACTGTAAACTCCCTCACTTGTGTTTGTTGAGACAATCTTCCCCGCGTCTCCCAGACATGTGGATGACACTAACAGAAGCCGGGGAGATGTTGAGGTTTTGTTTTTCTCACGGTGACGTGGGCTGAAGAGTTATCTCCATCTCTCCGAAGCAGGGGGTCATATTGTCTGAGCGGGGAGCCTGGGCTTTCTCACACGTGGATGGACTCTCTGCACGGTTCAAGGCCCCTGAAATCTGTCTGGGTGATAAGCTGCCAGCACAGAGGGGGGAACAACAGCAGATAGGGCTTTTAAAGCAGTTCAGCTGGACTGGAGGGCTTCTGTCCGCCTGCCAACAGCCTGACTACTCAATCCAGCTTTTCTGTTGCTCACAATCTGCCCAAAGAGCTCCCGGGGCTGGGCCTCCCAGCTACCTGTCAATACCTGGTACTGGCATAAATACAGCTGCTCCACAAAGACGGTGCACAGAGGGTTACAGGAAGTGTAATCTCATGTAGCAACACCTTCAGCTCGATGCAACCTCATACCAGCAGCTGAGCAGAAAGGGCCATGAGGTCGGCTGTTGTCTTCAGTGTTGACGTTCACAGCTTACTGCTCTAAAACTAATAAGTTATTATGATAAAAAAAAGTGAGGGGAAAAAAGACTTTTGACAGAAAGGGGGAAAAAATACCTTAACGGGCCACACACAGAATATGACCCATGGAAAAAGCAAACCATCAGTCCGACGAATGTGTGCATAATCAAGCTTGTAACCAAACTTCTGCTTAGGAAAGTTTCGCTTTGCTACCTCTTACTGACGTAATTTTCTCCGGACCTCTGTGGCTGTGAACAGAAGTGTGGCTTCAGTGATTACAGTAAGTGCAACCTCTGTGCAACTCCCATTCGCTCCACGGAAAAATGTGCCAAATTACAGGGAGAAAAAAAAGCCTCAGTGATCAAGTTAAGGCATATTTTTACTATATCCTTTATTAATTGAACAAATAAAGTATGTGATAGGTGCGTTTAAAGGAACTTGGTGTTTTTTTTTTAGTTTGAAAAAATTCATCAGTTATTTTCGATTTTTTAAGCTCATTTGCGAGTTCAACTCTTTACACTGGGCAGGATTTTATAAAATTGATTGCAGGGTTCAGTGTTATTTACTCACCCAGTCAGAGATCTGAACAACAAAGACTAAAGTTAATTGCTATGAAAAACAAGAGCTATATTCACCTTGCTCTCAAATTTGCAAACTGTGCAATACATTGTTTAAGTTTCACCCTCATGCTCTAATGCCACCAAACTCAACTCCTGTTTCCAGAACAATGAAAATTCATGCTTGCCGATCAGCTCGTGAACTTTGTCTTCACATGCCACTATTTTCTGGTGAGAGTCCAATCAGTACCGAGCATGCGCAACTAAGATAAGATGGGTGTGAGGTGGCTCCCTCGTGTGCTCATCAGCTCAGGGAGAAAAAAAAGTATAATTCTTTTTAAAACCAGTTGTCATTTTGAGCAAGTTAGTTGCTAGAATTAATAGCCCTACGTGGCGTTTTACTTGCCCCATTGGAATCCTTATTGTTGAACCTTGCTAACTTTGAAATGTAAGGTCTACAAATAAGAAGGTGAGGATTATAGAAAAACTACAGAATAACTTGAGCAGAATAACGTCGCTCTTTTAGAATATGTCAAACATCTGCATTATAATTAATTCTCAGAAGTCGCTGACAGAAGGCGCGCTCTGTTCCGACAGACCAACCTGCAGTAAAAAGCTGAGCACCTCAGTCAGTGACAGTCTGTTAGATAGCAGCAGTCAGTCAAACATAAAACATGTGAATCTTTTGAGAAAACATCCATCATGATTCACAGTTTGTTTCATTACCTGCACAATTACAGTGCTCAGCGCGGTAATTTAAGTAAATTGATTTTGGCTCTTGGAAATGCAGACTGGGTTTAACAAACAAATACACTCGACATGTAAATTACATAACTTTCCACAAAACAGTTTGAGACTGAGGTCAAAGCTTGGTTTTGGGTTTTGGTGGTTTAGATGCTTAGAAAAACCTTATATATTTTCCTTTCCACAGTGTGGAAAAGCAAAATACCTTCACAAACATCCCCTCTCTGCCACCCCCCTCCTCTCTCTCTCACACACACACACAAATCCCACACACATACCAAACCAAACCACACCACACACACAGTTACTTGTGATCATCTCTCTGATGACCTCTGCTTTCAGTGTATGATGGATCATCCACAGTTCCAGGGCATCTATTTTCCTGCGCAGGAAAAGAGGCACCAACTTTGAGCGAGGACAGTTTGGGCCAAAAGTACGACTTTGTTAGCAATTTTCTTGAATTTCTCACCAAAGACCAAAAAATGACCAACAGGGTGTGTTTTGTGTATAGACATGTTCAATTCAATTCAAAGCATTCGGTAAAAAACGACAACAAACAAAACAATAAGATTAAACAAGTTGGGATAAAACATAGACGATAATGAGTGAGGTTAAATTGAACCCATTTAAGGGTTACATCAAAGGAGAGAGATGTCACTTCAAAAAATGTCAAAACAGTCATTATACATCATTACACACTGAACATTATGAATCATAATGAAAGTGATTTTAGTATTAACACTGCACTGAATCATTTTATGTGTATCTTTTCCCAAATAGACTGATTTATAGTTTAAACGTGATAAGTAGGTCAGCCCACGGCCTGTAAAAACTGTCATACAACACTCCTTTTATGTGGTCCGGTGGAAGGATGAGGCGTCAGCCAGCCCACGGTGCTTAAAACGTGATGAGAACAAAGTGATAAACACTTTAAGATGAAAAGATGAGAAATCTTCCTTTCACCATAATGGTGACATAGAACGTGTTGAAGGGAAACCACCAGGCTATTCTGAACTTACTGAAGGGCAACATCCTCCTCCCATTAAGAAAACTAGAAATCATAAATGTTAAGATGAATAATATCTGTACCACAGTACTACTCATGCACTATCATATCCCACACATGATCATCTTAAAAGTGTGCAGGCAGGTTAGTTGTACCGTGAAAAGCGATGTTTCTGAAGAGCCGTGTCAAATCTGATGTACTATTAAAGAGAGATTTACAGTTTATGTACTGATTTTAAGTAAGTTTTTAAAGTTAAGTTTGATTCCAAATTGACATGTTGCTGACACTTACTATTTATTATACCCCTGTTTTAAAAGAATCACTTTATCAATATTTTACAGGTCAGACAAAAAAAGAGGACACTGTTGAATTTTGTGCCAGATAGAGTCATAAAAGACATGTAATTGCTGTCGCCATTTAATTTTAAAAACATCAGTTAACATGTACTCAACATTAGCCTCATGATCCATTTTAAATGATTCTAAGGTTTTTTTCATGTGATGTACAGCACAGTATCAACACAGCTCTCTATGACCTCCATAGTCGATCAGTGGAAATAAGTCCTCCGCCTTTTGGGTGTTGACGAGGCCAGACGGAAGTCTGTAGCGGTTTGCAACAGTGTCTAGAGCCACCGTACACAACGTGTACAATTTTCCAGGTTTCTTTACCGCCCTGCTAACCTATTTTTTCGATCGCAAAGGTATGCTTGTGGTAGCACAACAGACAAACGGCACATCTATTTTTGACTAATAGGACAACAATTGTCCCATTTATTTGTGGTGGCAGAATTTTCTGTGAAGGCTAGCATTTCTCAGCTGAGGTCTTAGACAATGTGGGGCCCGTATAATTGCATAACAAGGAACACAGACTCTTTGAAATGATGCCTCGTTGTCATTTTTAATCTTTTATCTTTTACCTTTTTATTTCTCCTCAATGGGCATGTGTTGAAATCTGTACAATAAAAATGTTTTATCTTTTTTCTTTATTAATCTTCCAAGATACAAACAACTTCAGGCCCAGTTATTAAGTCATCTCTGTGCCATAGACAGCATGTGCAGGTATTTTATTGCTGTGTATCAACATTGGGACTGGGATGATCCCTGAGCACTTCAGACCCTTTCCCTGTAATTACCTGCCTCTCACATTGTTCTGGAAGAGTTGAGGTGAGCTTCCTCCTGCTCCTCCTGCACACTTTGGGGCATTATCATAAATACGGCACATTAACACTTGTTCCTGGCTTGTCAGGATATAAATTAAGTCTGCAGGTGTCCCACCGAGGTTTACCCCTGATACTAATTAAGGCATGATAATTAGGTTTGTTAAATTCGGTCCTTTCAGCCCTGATACCCCCCTTGGAATACAACAATCGCAGATTGCAGACAAGAGAAGGGCTTAGAGGATCCTCCCCTAGCTAACACACAAGAACAGACCAATGGGTGCCTGATAAAGTCGTTCCCCAGTGCTGGAGGGAATATGTGGGCTTGTAATTATGATTTTGCGCGTGACGATTCTCATTCATCTGACTTGAATGTGGTCTCGTTTTGTGAAGGGAAGAGACAACATTTTGATGAGGTTCTTCCTCTTCATCTAGAGAGAGATATAACTATTCATTTACACCAGAGAAATACCCCCACCCCCCCACCCCCTCTTCTTCTTCTCCTCTCTCCTGTCTCCATGACCTTGGCGGCTGGCATGCCTTATCAAGCAAGAGACAAGAACAAAGAACTAGAAGAATAACAGAAGGTTATGGCAGCTCTTTAAAGCATTTCAGAGGCTTGAGCATAAGTTCTGCCTCTTATAAGAGTGAAAACAAAGTCAGTGTAGCCGGTGAAGCTGAGCTCATTAGGTGAAGCCAAGATGTAGGCTGAGGACTGTGCACCTTTACAAAGAGGTCAATAAAGGACAAAGATACGAATATCATTAATCACTTCTTTGCCTCCACAAAGAGCATCCATGCTATGATGTAGATCTTGGAGGTTTCTCTCATTTTGATATAATAAGAGAAATTGCTACTTATATTTACTGTATTACACCCCAGTAAAGACAAACACAAGGCGCTATATATCTGAGTTGAGTGGATGGTGTTTTTCATTCATGAAATTAACACAGTGTGACACCCAGCTCTGATTAATGACCTGAAGGTTGTTGTGATGTGTCACCGTTCATTGCGACTCTCCTCTGAGGCTGCACATGTAGGGAGTCCCTCAGCTCCCTCGCCCACTAGCCCTGCCAGGCTGAAATGAGGGAGAGGTGAAGTGAGGAGATGTGAGGGAACGAGAAGTTAAAAAGGGAGAAAGTGTGGAAGAGGAGGGGATGAAGGGAACAAGGGGACAGTCCTTCTGCTAAAGAGTCAGCTGGCTCAGTTGTAGAGCTGTTCATCATCCTTTCCCTGGTGACTGCGACCTGTGGCCCCTGCCGTGGTAGGATGGAGAGACAAGAGGAGAGAGAGTGGGAGTTAGAAACACAGACAGAGATAGATGGAGTGAGATAGACAGAGAGGCAGTTGGATTTTAAAAAAATGCGAGCATGGGAATGATCCGTCCCTCCTGTGTAGTCCAGATGTCAGACTGTGTGCAGGCCTCCCAGTGCAGGCCTTTGGGACAGGCCCAGCCTGGTGAAGCCCACTGACAGCACGGGGAGAACAGCTGTGTACAGGTCCTCAGCTCTGCCGCTCGCAGCTCAGATGTGGGACAAACAGATACCGCTCTTTGTTTACACATGGTCGTTGTGTACGTATTGTGCCTGTTTACTTGCTTTTTGTGTACGTGTTGTTTTTTGATGGTCTCCCTTGACGGCCATTGTTCTGCATGGTCATCATTTTTTGAAGTTTTAGCGTCTGGCAGCTGATGGCCCTCCCGAGGTACTGTGGGTGCACGCCACAGTGAGCATTTTTAAGAGACTGTTACATTTTAGGCCTCTTATTGGGCAAGACTGCACCTGATGTCTGGGGCCTGTAATTCTTGTATCTGAGAACTACTGTCATTTATACAGTTAGCCATGTGTCCTCTTTTGTATTTTGCTGTATGTCCTACTTTTTGTTGCATTCAGTGTTACGGCCACATGCATTGATGCAGATTACAAGCAAAAGACAGGAGACGTTTACAACACAAACTGATGTAGAAAATGCAAAAAAAAAAAAATAGGTGCATGAACATTTAACAGAAAGCAGGAATTAAAGGGATACTTTGCCAATTTTCATCCAGCTTTGTATCAAAACGATGTGGGTAGTTTATAAAAATGAACTGTGGCTGACTTCTGCCATCTAAGCAGTGCCAAATATCCCTCTGTACGGCAACACTCTACAGGATGAAGCAAATGACGCAAAACAAGTCATTTGGCATTTTTGCTGGCTCTCCTGGGCTGTTGCTCAAACTACAGGCAGTACTTCTGCATTTTTTATATTGCCCGCCCCCCCCCTTCAGCCACCGTGGACACAAAGAGTATAGAAGCACATCAAGAGACAGACCCGCACTTGGTACAGTAAAACTAGGCAGTGCTTATTGAATATAAATCAAGATTATGTTACTGCGTTCCGTATTTCTTGCCTAAAATGTGTCCAGACATATATTTTAAGGCCCCATTTAACTGTAATACAAGAGTTTGTGAACAGGAAGTGGGCACTATACTGCTTCCTGCACAGTGGAAATGGAGGCTGAAAAAAAATGAGATAAAACAGTAAAACTAAGCAGCACTGCTCAAATAATAGCCAAGATTATGTTGCTGAGTTGCATATTTCTCACCTCAAATGTTTTCGGAAACATTTAACTGTAATACAAGATTGTTTGTTACCAGCCGGCTGCGACTGTGGGGGCTTTTACAGTGCAGTGCATTCTGGTAGTTGCAGGTTTTCTACCTCTTTAGCAAAAGCAAATGCCACAGTCCTTTATCTCTATTTCTCTGGTCATGCAGCACCAATTTCAGAGGTATTGCCGTCTTTCTATTGCTTAGAGTGTCTAGTTTTATGTGAGGATCCTCTTTATATCAGTGAAATACTTCTGTGAGTGCTAACATTTTCAGCACCAGGAATTACTATCGTTTTTTGTTTACAAATGAAGAAAAAGTTAGAGTTTTAAACTCAATCTGTGCTCATAATGAACACAACAATTAGATTTGATGTCTGTAAGTGACTGCTGCTGTCTCTGAGATCCATGGCTGGATTTTCAGTCATTGATAGACTCTTGGTGACAGCAACCCAAAGAGCTATCCATTATGAATGAAGCCGCGAGAAAGAAGACTGAATTGAGTGAAACTGAAGAAGGCCAGGCAGAGTGCCTCACATCACTGCACACTTGACTGAGACCAGAGACAGGATTGCTTCAATAATGTCGTACAAAGAACAATGAATGTCTACACTTTCCCCTTATGTAGTGGATGGCGATGGGGTCAGACGGTACTGGTTCCTGTTGCACCACTGACTTCTGGGACTTCTTTTCATGTTTAATTGGTAAAAGTGCTGTTGAACAGATTGCTGTATATGTCATTTTTGTTTCATTGAATAGTTTACAGAAAAAAATGAGTGGGAGAAGGAAATGGGATGCGGAAATGAGAAGTAGAGACGGGACGACCTGCAACAGATGACCCAGTCTGAGCTTGAATGGATGTCAAAGTTATTCAGTTTATAAATCAAACCATAGACTGCAGAATTAATGGACGTGACTATTGTCACATCACCCATTGGTTTGTGGACTGCTGTTTGTCTTGAGTCCAGCATTTCGGCTCAATTTGTTTTTTATTTTTGGAGCCAGAAGTGACCATATTTAGACAAGCGTGTGGAGGTGTGGAGGAGCGAGGGGTGGATCTGAATCACAAACTGTTGCCACACTTTGCATACAGCCTGTCCGTCAAGCAGCTCACCAGTAAATGTGCGTAACTGTGGGCATCAATAAAATGTGTATTATTTAAAAAAAACAACAAAAATACCCTATACATTTGTCATGAGCCAGGAGCCAGCCTCAAGTGGCCATTTGAGGAACTGCAGTTTTTGGCACTGCATTGGCCTAATTTTTCAGCCTTTGAGTTTTTGCTTGACCAGAACAGAAAAGGGCAAATCAAGAATACAATCGGACTCAAGTTTTATTTGGTTTATTTCATTTTAATTAGCATTACCATACTTCTATTTAATAAATAGCTATTTTTGTCCAATTTGATTTGTGCTTGTGTGTGTCTGCATACACATTTTTGCAAGCATTGTTGTATATTGCACTGTTTACCAGCTGTTTATGCATATATTGTAGCACACGTTGCACAGTGCCCAAGTACATACAGTATGCAGCCATGAGTGGCTGGAGGAAAGAGAGAGAGAGAAATGCATTGTTGCAGCTAAATACCCTGACTAACCATATTATCAGTGTGTGTGCAGGAACCCAGCGGTTCCTGGCTTTCTCCTCTTCAAATGGCGATAACCTGTCCCAACCCCCCTCTCATGATAACTGCAAGGTCCAAGGGGGTCTGCCAGCACTGCATCCCCGTAAGAGGAGGGGAGCTGGGCCACAGGCATCCTGAAGACTGTCTTTATGGAGGGGAAACACAAGCGAAATAAACAAAGGGGTCTGCAGCCAGGAAACCTTAATCACTGCCACTACCATTAGAGTAATGAGGCCTGATGGACGCACAGTCTAGTGAGAGGGGGGGGGGGGGGGGGGGGGCTTTCCTCACAGATGAGGGCTGATAACCCCCCTCTCATTCTTCTGCTTCTGCCACCGTACTCTCAGGGGCATATTAATGAAACAACAGTGCCCCTCTCTTTTTCTTTCTTTCAAGGGTTTCCCTTTCTTCCCGAGATTAGCAGGGTATTATTTGAAGGAGCACTGTGTTGTTTTAAAGGAGACCCTGGTGAGACATGTCAGTATAGAGTTTGAGGGAGATGTATTGGAGAAAAAAGGTAGCACCTGTAACTTCAATCAGAAAAATCAAGATGATCATACAATCCTAGCCGGTAACGATGTCACTATTAAAGGCTCAGACTTTAAAAAAAAAAAAAGAGCAGATCCCTTTAAAGAAAATACATTAGCTAGAGTGCCTTCTCATAAGTGTCAAAAGTGTGCAGATATGTTAAAGATGCTATTGATTTTAACAGTAAGCATCAGAAATGATGCTCGGCTGTGGTTATATGTGACCGTAGTGCTTTGTGAGCTGTGTTGTGACCATCACTATCCAGGGACTGCCTGTTGTATACTCTCCTGTTTATGGATCTCATAGCTCTTTACAACACACTTCAAAAATTAATCACCCCAGAGTCCCATACAAGTCTCTAGCATGCATCTGCTGAACTGCTCTGGCCAAGCTTGTCTCACACTGCTGCGAACACGCTACTGCAACATTGCAGAGCATTTCTTTAGATAAAAAAAATATATATATATATATACATATATACATGTGCTTTTTTATATGAAGATTGCAATTAAACCACCCTGGATAAGAATTAATAACTCACTCGCGTGTGTCTTTTGGTCTTTTGCAACGTCGCAAAGCAGAGTTGAAGCTGATGGCTTGTCACACAACGTTTGCTAATGCTGCATGCCGCTGGACCTCCTGTCTGCCTGTGTTGGCTAATATTTCCAGCAGGTTTCAGTTTTAAAGCTCTCAGGTGGGCTTTTAAACGGTTGCTCAGACGACGGTGAAGGCCTCCCTCCGATTTTCCATCTCTCTCCCCTCCTGTCCACTGTCCTTTTCAATGGCTGATTTATGGCCCACATAAGTGTGCAAGAGACGCAGAGATTTCAGAGGAAGTCATAAATAGAACAAAACCAAGGAAGAGAGGAGGGAAGAGGAAACAGACTGAAGAGGTGACAGGGACATGCAGAGTGAAAGCAAGTGCGTGAGAGACAGACAGAGAGAGATAACTCGACTTATTATTTCAGTCAGTTATACTGTAGAGAGAAGGCTTTCTCTGCTGCTGTATTTACTGTACTTGCTGTCTGTCTTGCTGCCTTTTCTTTTGTTTCCTTCCTGTCAGCTGACCTTTGAACTCTTGATGGTGGGTATGCCTCCCTGTGGTTTGTTCTCCTAATTGGAGTCAGGATGCAGATGCTCTGGCAGCTTGAGAGCACTATATCTACACACTTTCTTTTTGAGATTGAACCAAAGGAGGGAGGATAAACTGAGGAAAGGGGTGTAGGAGAGAAGGTAAAAGAAGATGGAAAGTTTCTGGAGTCTGTCGTTGTTTATTTCCCCTGCATACAATGCAGGTAAACCCAACTTTTAGTGTAGTTTTTACAGCAGCTGGCTTTCCAAGAAATGGTGCTAAGGATCTATTATCATAAAAAGATATAATAGCCAGTGGCACAAAAATATCTTGCAAATCAGGTAAGTCAATGTGATTTCAGATTTTCCATGTGGGTTCATGAGGAAAACCGATTCACCTTGAACAACCTTTCAAAATGGGCTAAGCCCAGTAATGATCCCCTGTCTCCGGGCTTACATCTCATTGAGACAGTTGGCTCCGTAACACCACACTGAAAAAGGGTTTCACCATAAGACACCCTCTTTATCATAATGATGAGGAGGCTACTGCCCCTATGTGTCCAATAAAGCCATAACTAGCCAACCTATCATCTGTTCCACTCAGGCCCTAATCCAGGATGGTGTTTAACAAAATCGCTGGTGATAACACACACAAACTCAATTTCTTTGTCCCTGCATGGTTTTGCAGATTTTTGGAAGTAATGTTTTGTCTATTTAACATATGCTTCCAGGTTCGCTTTGGAAGCAATAATGAACTGCATATCCCATACAACTATCTATTATTACAGTTTCTTTAAATATAGTATTTCAGCTGTTGCTAGGTTCTTCCCCCTTGTGTGTTATTTGTGTAGTTTGTATTAAAGAAAGAATTTAGCTGCTGGAGAGACAGTCTCATCATAAAACTTGATGGTCTATACAGTAAAAAGAAAACAGAATTTTTTTAAACTTGTGCTATATGACCAGAGAAAACAGGAAAAGGGCTGTGGCATCAGCTTTTCCGTAAGAGGTAGAAAAACCTACAGCTACCTGAATGCACTGCACCGCACCTGACCAATAAATGTGCCTGCGGTTGGATGACCTAATGTGAGCTTGGCCATTTTTCCACAGGAAACAATATGGCAGCCAGCTGGCAAGAAATGATCTTGAATTGCAGGTAAACAATAAACTAAAATATGTTTCTGAAAACATTTGAAATGAAAAACAGGCAACTCAGTAACAGTTTAGTTCATATTTTGGCTTGTTTTTCTTTGGTATAATATTTGAGCTTGTTTTTTTTCCTGCCTGTTTTTAACAAAACAGCAGTATTGCGTCCACCTCCTTTTCACAAATACTCTTATTACAGCTAAACAGCGCACTAAAATGTGTTTCTATAGACATTCCAGGTGAGAAATGGGCAGTACGGTAGCAGAATCTTGGTTTAAATTTGAACAGGACTGTCTAGTTTTAAGGTTTGATCAGAGTTTGATCTGATCTCTCTCTTGATCCGCCTCTCTTTGTGTCCATTGTGGCAGCCATGCAGAAATGCAGAAGTACAATCTGTAGTATGATCAACAAGCTCCGAGCACAACTGATGCTGGGATATGAGCAGGGAGATCCAGGTGCTGGTAAGGAGTCAAATTTACCATAGTTCATTCACACATACTACCCACAAATCTGATAATTGGCGAAGTATGTCTTTAAATATCTTCCTTTTAAGTATCAGCTTCTTTATGCTGACTTGCTGTATTTGTGCATTTAGAGTAAACCCACCTAATGCAAATCCAGACCGAGAGATACCTATGACCTACCTATGACTCAACAACACCTTGCTCATGAAAGTGGAAGCCGACAGGTCACATTGACCTTTTAATGACCTTTTTATAATAAACAGCTCTATTCTTCAGGAAAGGAAACTGCTCTTTCCTTTCTAGTCTTGTTCATTTGCAGCTGTTAAGCCTGTAGCTTGGTTCAAACTGGTGCAGGGCTCTGCTCCCCGTTTCTCTCATGTAGAGATTCTCTCCTGTATTATACAATGAATCGTGAGCTGAAAGCATGTATGGATTTGTGTGTGCATTGTGTGAATGTCTCTCTAGCGACTTGATTTATTGTTTTACTCAACAATCAACTGTATTCCCCACGGAGAACTTTTTCAAAGGGAAATATGAGTTAGATGAGCAATGATATTGTCACAGTGATTATTGTTAGATTAAGCAAAATTCATGGACAGCACCAAACTAATGTCTTTTACAGTATCACACATTGGGTAATGTATTTCATTTATATTGGTAATTATAGGGGAAAGAAGAAAAAATGAGACTCTTCCCGTAGTTTGCTCTCTGAGGTACTTTGTTGTTTGTGTGTTACTGTTTTGGTGTGTGTGCGTGTGTTTGTGGTGCACAGACGGCCCATACATCACATCCTCTTTACAGTGTTTCCCTGTGAGTCATTTGCATGTCATTACAGCTTTGTTTTATAAGTGAGTGGCTATTAAGGAGGCTGCTCCATAAAACGCCTGTTAAAATGGAGGAAGGCAGCAATACGGATCTTAAAAAGCCAAGAGCATTCTCCATTTTCTCACCTTACGTAGTTGATGAAAAGTGTGTGTGTGTGAAAGACAGAGAGAGGGACAGAGAAGGAGAGAGAGAGAGGGAAAGAGAGAGAGAACCCAGATGTCTTTCCTTTGGGACTTGCACATCTGTTGGGTTTTTTTGATGACAGCAAAATTCATGCAATCCCATTTCTCTTCCCACTTTCTCTACCCTCCCTCCTGCTGCAGTCCCTCTGTTCTTCCTCTTTTCACACATCTGGACTTAGCTGTGTGAGTCCCGGTGTGGTCCCCATCTGTGAAGGACGACGCAACTGTTGGCAGGATTTTTACGAGCTGGGCCCAAGATTAGACAGGGCATCCAGGGAGTCTGTGCATTAAAACTGGTCCTCCTCTGTGTCTACATTAATCTGATTGTCTGTCCTTGGAGTATTGTTTGAGTATTCCTTTAACTGCTGTTATTGGAACTGTTACCAGAACTAAAAAATACATTTTTTACATACATTTTGTTCTTCTTTTGTGTTCATGTTTCGCTTTTTAAAAGTGTTTTTACACAAAATTACAGATAAACATGTACAATATCATTTTTCTGCGATGTATATCGAGATTAGGGATGTTCATGGTTTATCATAAATAAGCACCAATAATTGTTTTGACCAGTAATGCATGTATAGGTTAATTTTGCTAGTCTTCTTTTGGCGCCTGGCGACTCAGTGGGTAGAGCGGGTGCCCCACATACAGAGGCTGTGTCCTGGCCACGGTGGCAGTGGGTTCAATTCCGGCCTCAGCCCTTTGCTGCATGTCACCGCTTCTCTGTCTTCTCCTTTCACACTTAAGCTGTCCTATCGAATAAAGGCAGCCTATAAAGCCTATCGAGGTCTTCCCCTCAGGTCACCCAAGTGGGTAAGCAGCTCAGTTTTGAGCCACAAAAC
This sequence comes from Plectropomus leopardus, assembly GCF_008729295.1. Taxonomy (NCBI): domain Eukaryota; kingdom Metazoa; phylum Chordata; class Actinopteri; order Perciformes; family Serranidae; genus Plectropomus; species Plectropomus leopardus. The sequence continues at coordinate 22,806,445 of NC_056463.1, forward strand.
CCCTTTTGGCATCATTAGATCAGTGTGGGCTCTGTTAGCACAGTTAGCACCATTAGCCTTGTTAGCATAGCTAGTGGTGCAAACATTATTAATGATAAAAGTGTGTTGCAGCCCGAAATGAAGCTGCTTACTCACTGGGGCGACCTGGGCGAGACCTAAGGGTGGCCACCATGTTTCCGCAGCGATGTCGGTCCGCCACCATGGGTCAGGACCATAGACTGTGTGGTCAGGGCAGTGTTATCAGTGGTACTTACTGAGTGAGCAGCGCTGCTAACTAGCTCTCATCTGACCCAGCCGAGGTGCAGTGCAAATCCGCTAGCTAACCAGTTGAGACCAGAGGTTGAGCAGTGCGCATCATATTTTTACTTGTTAATGCAGCTAGCAAATCTGACAGAAAAAAAGCAAGACATTTACATCACAAAACATTCAAATTTCACCAATTCTAAATGGATAGTGAAGTGTGCTGCTGAAGCTCCCCAAGTCAATAAAGCACCTCGTTGAAACACTTTTACATGTCAATTTAGACCTCAATCACACAATCACACACAATGTTTAAGTGCAAGGACTGGATCTTGGTGTGAAATAATTAGAAAAAAAAACTGAAGGCAATTTCAGGAGGAAAATGAGTCCAGTACCAAAACAACACTAAGTACAACAGCAAAACAACTACACATTTGCATGTTTGTTTTCTTGTTAAAGGTGAAACCCTTTAGCTAATGAAACACCACAGACTGAGTGTGAGACCTGACTCCAGTTGTTAAGGATTCCGTGGTTTGGGGTTCAGTAGGTAAGCCTCAATTTGGGATTGGAAGCATGTGGCTCACATCTGGATCTGCTTACAGTGTCAAGGAGGGCGCTTTCGTGACAGCCAGGCACGTGGCAACAAAGTAAACCCTTTGCAGAGAAAATGTCCCTGTAACTCATTCGTGAAAGAAATGTTAGTGTGGCAAGCAATTTTGACAAGCTTTGCATTGTGTTTATAACAGACAGAGGTGGAGGGGTTGTGCAAAGTTTAACGACTTTTGGCATTAGGAGGTGAGCTCTCCACTGCCAGTACAGAGATATGAGGTGGCACTTTTGACATCCATAATGGATTCTATTTCTATCACTCTGCCATCCTGCACACTAATTAAAATACTCTCACTCTTCAACTTCATATAAACTTTTGGATATATCTTTTGGAATTAATTGCGAAAGTGCTACTCTGTTACTCACTTTGTAGGTCTATTAATAACTATTGGCAACTAGTTGCCATGCTGCTGAATTTGTAAGCACTGTAACTACAAATCTTGTTGACTTAAAACTATAGGTCTGCTTTCCATGTTAATACAAGCGTAAATTGGTGTCACTTGAATGATAAGTTGTTTTTGACTTAACGGGCCACTAGGCTTTTCTAATTCCTGTCTTGTCAAACAGTTAGTAGGACAACTGTGGCAGAACAACTGGTTCTCATTTGTAGCACAAAGAGTGGTCTGTTTGCAAGGGGTGAATTTGTGAGATTACATTCCTTTCCATCGTTACATGCATGCGGTGTATTAAAAGAGAGATTTCAAAAGGTTTGTAGCCCAACGCTGCCTTTTCCTTCCTCTATCGTGTGTAAAAAGCCTTATTCGACACACTGCTGTATGCACTACATACTGTTCATATGTCTAGAGTGTACTCTTTGTCCTTTCATGACTGTTCTTCACTCGCACTTTCTCTTTCTCCTTCCAACTCCTCTGTCCTTCTCTCAGTCCACTCTCTCTGAACACTGTTTCTCACAGCTATTTCTCTCCCTCCCCCTCTGCCCCACTCGCTCTCATGGACATGACAGTGCGGGGGGATAAGGGAAGAGTAATTATGGTTCAGTGAGGCTGCCAGGTGTGATAAATGACTAATAAGGGGAGCGGAGCCCTGGGTCCTCTAAGGAGGACTATTACAGTCTTATCAGCACAGGGCTGCAGCTCACAGCCTGGCCTGGGACAGAGGCCCTTGTAGCTGTGCTCGCTCCTCTCCTAACCCCTTCACCTCAGTCATCCTCCGCAGCCAGCATCAGACCAGCCCACCTCAGAGACAAGCTCCAGCTTTAACACCTTGGCTGCTGGTTCTGAAAGTGCACATTCACTCTTTGTCAATGATTTATTTTTTTAAAGGAATTTTAGTATTAGAAGGCTTATATGACGAGATACCATAAGTATTATTTTTGTGCCCTTGACATAATATAAACCCATGAAGTTCAGTGTTTCCCACAGAATTATAATCTGTGTGGTGGTAGCTGATGAGAATGGGGGAGATCAGCAAATCTGTTTTTGTGTGTGTGTCTTTGTATGATTCTGTGTCCCTTCTCTAAATTCAGAAGTTTCTGCAGGTCTGTGAGCACAGTATAGAATTCCTCATGAGTTTTTGTTCCCCCCCTGAACATCAGTTTGTGCAGTTTGTCGCGGGATGGATAATTGATTAGTCAATCTGATAATCTGATCAGAACTTATCAGATCAAATCATTGGATGAGAGGAGCAGCTGCTGCAGAGACAAGTGACAGCAAGCTTTTAGAACCAGCGCAATGAATGCTTAAGTTTAACTTTCATTGTGCCTGGCGTTCTGCTTCTCCATCTCTGCCCAGTGCATGCTCTGAGCTCTGGGAGTGTGGTGCAATGAATAACCAAACTGTGTATATATTCCAATACTGCTCATAATGAACTTTGCAGCTCCAAAAATTGAAAGTCAACATAGGATGGCAGATGTTGTCAGGGTGGGCCCTCACATATTACTGAATGTGTGGGAAACCCTGCAGATAGGTCCCGATAGGTCAAAAAAGCAAAAAATAAAAAAGGAAGATCATGGCCATTGTCAGCAGTGAAACTTCTTGTTTCTCAATTTGTCAGTTTGGCACTAGGAGTTAAGCTGTGTTTAAAAAAAGCATTTCAAATTGTGTAAAGGCATGTGTTTGTGTCTGAGAGATTTCCAGAAAACTGCAGATAGTTCTTCTGATAAAAATCAAGACCACCCTCTATGGCATAAGCACCTTTAATGAAGCATGGCGAACATTTTTATTGGTCTTAAAAGCTTAGTTGCCTTGAAAATACATAATGTGTAATCTACAGTACCAATGACTGTTGCTTATACGTGACCTTTTTTCCACTGGGTGGTTATCTTTGGCAATTACAACATGAAATGGCATTCACTTTACCTCACTTTGGTAAATTGTGTAATATCTATATTTATAGTTGTTGAGAGCTCTGCAACTTCTCATAGCTCCTAGACTCATGGGACTGTGTTGAATAAAAACTGAGTAGACAACACAACCAACTGAGGCTACAGGAAATGTCCTCACAATGACCATGCGGCTGATACCTTCACATTTGTGCAAGTTGCATCAGCCGATACAATTAAATCACAGGTTTCCTGTTTATTCCAGTCACATTTTAATCACATCTTTGCAGAGGTAAACAGCAGGAAGAAATTTTGTTTTTCTCGTACCTCTGATTCAACTACGCCACACAAGTAAACTGTTCATGAAGGAACTGTTGCTCAGCGTGCACAATGTGTACATTCTCAGGCAGCTGAATGGTATCACGTCTGGTTTAAATTGCCTTGCAGCCAGTTTTATCTGATGGTAGTAAGGCTTTCTCTATGCATTACAACAGAAAGATGGTGTTAAAACATGATAAAGCCTAACAAAAAAACTTCAGTGTAACGGTTTCTGCTATATGCTCATCTATGTCTCCTCCATCCAACCTTCACAATAGAGAAATTCATATTCTAACCAGTATGCTCCTTTACCAACTGAAAACAGCGGTAGCATTCCTCAACGATGTAATTTACTCTGTCATTAGCCTTGTACAACCCCTAGAAATCATGTGTTATTATACCACAAGCTGAGTGTCCGATATATACATCGCTACACAGCCTAAATTTCCTGGATACAGGAAACCAGGAACTCCTTTGAGTTCCAGGGAAATCCACTGTTTTCCAGCAAAGTACAGATAAGAAGTGCTGATGTGTGTCCTAACAGCTTCACACATGGCTACAATCTGCCCTCTTCTAAAGAAGACTTAAACGCCCAATAAAGACAGAAAAACTACATCACAGATCAGAGATGCACAACCTAATCCATATAAACAACGAACAGAATCTGAAAAAAAACACAGCCTTTACGATATGCAAGACCCACTGAAGATAAGTTTGAATTATTTTTGAGGACGTGGATTCATGTCTCAGCAGCAAAGCTCACAGGACAGAGTAAGTTGTCCATGAAATCCACAAATGCAGGTTGACTGGATAGGCAAAATGACATAACCCCTGTGGAAGTGAAGGGTTGAGAGCTGGTCTAACAAGAATGCCTCTGCTTTTCTTGAGTCTGAGATTTTCACAATCAGCCAGCACCTCCTTTCAAGCACCTTGGCTTAAGCTTTCCAAAGAGGATGAGCAGTGTTTCATTACAATGCACTCTCCATTCTCTTTTTTTAAATAGGAGCTGCCACTGCTGCCTGACATTGCAATGAACTGTCTAGTCAAGACATCGGGCTTTTACTCACATTAAGCTCTCAAGACTGGTTTAAAGAGGAAGCCCTGTGTCCCCTGTGCAGGAAAACGCAGCTCTGTTCTTATTTGGCATTTTCATAAGGGGCTTCAAATTGTTTGTTGTCTTAACCTCTGCCTAGAATACATTTACTATCGGAGATCGGAAACAAGAGCAGTGCTCCCAACAGCACAACTTCCAGGGTGGTGATTTCACAAAAGAAAAGATGTATTCGGAAATAAAGTCAGTAATATTGACTAGAAGAGAGGAGGCAAGGAATTCCCCAAAGCTGTGTCGTCTCTTGAAGCTCCTGAACAGGATAAAGACACCAAGAAGCTGAACACACACACGCACGCACACACGCACGCACGCACGCACCACGCACGCACGCACGCACACACACACACACACACACACACACACACACACACACACACAGAAAACTGTTTAAAAGCCTTGTCTGTGACAGAGTGTCTCCAAAGCACCTCGACTGAACCTTGGAAGTAATATGAATAAACAAAAATGTGCACTAATTTGAGACAATTAAAGTAATAAATTGCACAAATAATATGCTTTGTCTTTATAGACTTCTCTGAACTTCAGGTTTCACCACAGCTTTAGAAACTCAAAATATGACTTAAAAAAAACAAACAAAAAAAAACCTTTACAACTGAAAAAAATTGTCTCTGTCACTGTCTGATGTCGCTCTGTTCCTCACACTCTTCACTGTCTGTCAGTGACTTCATTACCTTCAGTGACTGCTTTGGCCTTGTTTATTTGACAATGTGACAAAAACCACTAAAAGTTTCACCTTTTGATTTTGAAAATACAAAGAGTAGAGATGCAAATGCACATGATAATATCATTATTTACATCTGTAGTGTAGAGGCACGAATGATCTCCCCACGCTTTGTTTTTATGAGTCAGACATGGCAGTGGTTATGGTTGTACAAAGAGGGATTACTTAATATGGCATTGGTGTACAGGTTGTTTACAGGCATGGTTGTGGTGGTAAGTAAAAGGCATACCACTACAAGCATAAAAGTAGCTGGGGGTACAGTTTGTCTTGCAGCTTGTCCAGGGCAATGATGAAAGTGAGCTAACATAATCTAAACACAAAACATGTACACATCACTTGTTGTCATCACCACTACACAACGCCCACCTCTCAATATCTGATTGGACAATGGGGAAAAAAATGCCAGTGACGCTTTTTCCTGCTCTGGGTATAAGTTTTTACAACTAGCAAAGTTCAGGGCACCTCTGCAAAAATGCAAGATGCATAGAGCGGTAAAACTTTTGATGCTCAGCAATGCAAAAGCAGCAAGCAAACTGCTTCACTTCCATTGAAAACAATACAAAAGGCTGCTAAAAACTGTCTGATGGGGACCGAAAGTTTCTTAAAGCATCCTCTCTGCACTGATGTTTTCAGAAGGAATGAACAACAAATGAGTTAAACATTTAAACATGCACCCAATCATTTAACCCCCCCCCCCCCCCCCCCCCCCCCCCAATCTAAAACTCACGGCTAATTCATAGCCCCGTTGATTACCCAGGGGAATTCTTTTATCTCCCCCATTTCATTCCTGAAGCGCTTGGCGGACATTTTAATGGCTGCACTTTCATCGTCTGTCAGATATTTAAATGGAGAAGTGTGTGTGTGTGTGTGTGTGTGTGTGTGTGTGTGTGTGTGTAGTGAGGAGTGAGGCAGCGTGGGGGCCTTCTCAGATTCTGCATGTCAATCTTTAATGCCTAGAGATATGAGCGAGCTCTGACCTCTCACTTTGTCATTCTGCCTCTCTCTTGCATAAATTGACCTGCTGGTAATCATTTCCTGCTCCTATCTGCTGTAACGAGTGTACCAGAGCACTTGGCAGTCACATGACCCAAAGAGAGCCATTAGGGTTGAGAGATTGACCCCTCTGCAATGGCTAGGCCATAGTGCCTCCCTCTGACATATGGACAACAGTAAGACTGTTATGGCAAGTGAATTTCACACCGCCTGTTATGACCATGAACATCACAGAATGACACGTAATAGAAGGGGGAGCCATTGGTATAATGGGACTGCCGGAGCGAGTCATTCACCATTACTGCTCTGTTGGTAGTTAGAGCTGAAAGAATGTGCGGCCAAAGTGAGAGGGAGAAGGATGGCTGCGTGTGTAGTTTGATAAATGTTCAGTACTTTGTCAAAATTGTGGACATGTTGATATTATTTGCGTGGCATTGCTCAGGTATTGTGCAATATTTTGGCTTGAAGTTGACCCCTGGTGGTTCTGCCTTTTGAGCACTGCTGCTTACCTGGTTTAGCACCAGTTTAATGAGGTCCCAGTTTCCTGTCTTTCTCCTTCCCAGGCCACATTTCCACAGCCGTGTGCATATGGCTACACACCTGCTCCACAGCAGTGGCTGTTCACACATGACCAGACACTTTGAACAGAGAGGCTAAGGCCAATAGAGCATGTATTAGCTCGAGATGGGCATTTTAAGTAATTTCCAAATTTCAATAAGTCATCAGAGTACTAAAAATAGTTTTAAAAAAGGAGTATAAATTGGAATGACAACAATGGAAAACAAGGGCAATTTAAAATTAATTTATCAAATAACTAGGCTTAAATGAACCTATTATGCCATCTATTAAAAGTTAACGTAAGAAAAATAGGCAAATTTTCTGTTGCTGTCATTACATAGGTTACCACTAGAGAGCCATCTCCAAAGCTGCTTTCCTCTTGATCTACGCAACTCCTGCCTGGTTAGCACGAGCTAACACAGCAGCCAAGGCTATATTGAGCCATTAAACAGTCTCAGCAAACTCACACTGATACCGAAACATGACTCAGTTGTCAAACTCGTTAATAACCAGTAATGTTAGCTGTGTCATGTTAACAATGAGCCTTCTCACTCTGTGTGTGTGTTTGCATGTGTGCACAGGTGGAACCTCTGTTCCCGGCACTGAGCTCACACTCCTGCAGCAATAGTCTCCTTGTGTTTCATGATAAACAGAGAGTGACAGTGGGGCAAGGAGGTGTGAAGCAATGCATTTTACACAGCTCAACACCAAACTGACCTCACTTTAAAGAGGAAAAAAAAGGAAAACATCATATTAAGATGTGATAGGTTGGGCAGATACTTGGTAATACTGACATCCAAATCGGGTACTCGTGCCCGAGTATTAGAATTGAACATCTAATCTGAGTTTTCTCTTTTCTCTGGAGTTCCCACTACCGCTTCATCAACATGAGTTTCCATTATGCTCTATATGACATTTTTGTGTTGCAGCCATGATCCTTTAGTTTTAATCAGATTTTTCACCTGATGTCATAAATCCATCTTTGTGGCTATGAAGGACCACAATTATAAAAGAAGATAATTTTACTCCATGCGAATTGTAAGAAAGAAGGATGAAACAAAACCCTGACCTCCTGGATCCATTCAATTCTCTAAATGTATACACCTAATTAGCTCCAGATGCAAATTCTGCTTAATTAGTTTACTTAATCCTTTCAAGAGTAATGGCTACACACCGATGGTCCTCAAATGAACATTTAATCCTTTTGGGGACACCTCTAATCTTTTCATATTAAAAGCTAAATAGTCAAATGTGAGTATCGATCTAATTACACATGGATTTCTCTGGAGAGCAGTGAAAATTAAATGTGTTCGGCATGTAGCGCCCAGCTCATGTTGATGCGTCAGGCTGCCATGCAGTAATGTGTACAATTATGTAGTACTTAGCTTGCCCAATGGTTAGTTTATTTAGGACCAAGTGCTGCTGGTTCCCTTTTGGTCAAGAAATACCTATATTATGCATTTTCACAAAGTTTACACATTTTTTTTACATGTGTAAAATAGCACATTATTAGAATCATGTGAAAACCACAAACTAAATTCAAAAATGTAAAAACCAAAGTAGTATTTATTATAAGACAGATTTGTTGGATTTCACATCAGATTTTTTAAAAAAAAATTATGTTTCTCGTCATGTAGTGTAAATGAATCAGGTCATTTAAATAGAGTTTATATAGTCAATTTTGTGTTAGCAGGAACAGTGGCAAAATTACTTCCAAATGCTTATATATTTTTTTTCCTGAATGTATTTCATATACTGGTATGCAAACCTGGATTAAAATGTCCAAAGACATACAAATAACATGGGGCATTTTTTTTCCTGTTAACAATTTGTGCACAACTGAAGGACACATGTTTTGTGCCCGTAGAGTAGGTGGTGCACTGGACTGGAAATGTAATTGGTTTTGTTTATTTTGTTAGGAAATGCAGTTTTGTGCTTATGTAAGTGAATCATTTTTAGATAAATATGTACCCCAACTTGGCGGGCTCACAGGAATACCACAGCTGTGGTATCCGCTGAGCAAGAATAATGCATAGAGGCAAAACTCAAAATCTTTTTAAACAGCAGTGTTGTTCTTGGCAAGAGGGCTCAAACACATCTATAGATCTAGTAAACGATAGCAGTATTTTGAAAAACATTTGTTTTTTAAAAATAATTTTACAGTTTCAGATAATGTGATAAGTGTAGATCATGATTTTTATTTAAACTGTATTTAGCCATAAAAACCTCTTGAGATTAAACATTTCTTCTTCAAGAGTGTCCTGGTCAAGACAAGTAGCAACATAAGTTACAGACAGACAACATAGAACAAAAATACAAAATCAAAAATGCAAACTCCAACACAAGCAATATAAAACACAAAATGAGAAAGACTAAAAAGTACATTAATATAAGCTATAAGTAAACCAGAAAAAAGAAAAACTGAAAGAACAGCTAAAAGTGATGTGATTTCACCTGAGTTTAGGCTGGTTTAGGCTGATAAGATACTGTGTACAAGGTGTAAGAGAAATATTTTTTTTAAAAAAGTCAAAACAAAACACAAAAGGATGAATGAAGTTTAAGTTTTATGTGAAAGCAATAAATAAGATTTGTACCACTTTGATTAAGCCATACTGAACTGTTCCTGAATGTCACTCCACCCCACTGAAAGATTTGTTTACTTTTTATTTTTTCCAGATTTCTGCCAGCCGCAACTTTAAGTGCATTTTGTTTTTTTAAAAAAATTCTACACTGTGTAACCTCACAGCAAAATGACAACTTTTACTAAAAAAAAACAGACCTGATGTTTCCTGTAGCAAAATACACAACTTAATAAAGCCTGCCAATTAATTTTCACACATTACAAAATATTAATGACCACTCATAAGTGACTGGAATTGTAGGAAAAAAATCCATTCAACTTTCTAAAACACAGAAGAATGTGATTTTCTCTGACGTGGAGTATATGTGAAATAAAGTAAGACATGCAAAACCACCAGGATAGTCCTTCAGATAGACCGACTGCGGGTTGCTGATGAGGTCTGATGGGAGTTCTGAGAAGTCTGGAGCATTAAACTGTTGATTCCTCCAGACTCTGAGAGCTCCCGGCCTGTCGGTGTTATCTCCTTCTCCCTGGTGGGAGGAGACATGCTCCATGGGAAGGGCTATCAGCATGGGCTGGTGTGGAATCAGATTCTCCTATCAAAGCCCCTGACCTCACTGTTATATGATAGAAAGTGAAAGTTAACCTGGATCAGTGCCTGGGGACAGTGTCTGCCTTTGTCGAGGGAATATGATGTTTCACTGCGTTCTAAGACTTCTCTCTGCTCACACTATCGGGCTTGCATGTGTGTGGACGTCCACACACACACACACACACACACACACACACACACACACACACGTACAAAAGCTTTCTAGCCTGGAGAGTAGGTTTTTGTTGCAAGCCACATACTCCTTTTTCTGCACTTATGTTTGTCATATTTTTTCTTTCATCACTCCCCTGTTTACTCTCCAAAGGACGTACCGCTTTGAAAAAATAGTAGCCTTATATGAAGTATCAAGAGGAAGAAAGGGATAAAAAAATAAGGAATAGTAGAGTACAGTGTCTAAAACCAAATGTCTCCATTGACTGTCATTTCCTTACAATATGATTGGACTTAAAAATGTTCATAATTGGTGCTCTGAAAAGCTACAGCAAGAGCGGCACTTCTTAATGAGGAACAAATCCTCTCTTTGACACTAAAGAGTGATGCAGCTCATTTTTCTTATGCACTGTTGGGTTCAGCTATTGTTCAGCAGTTACAGTCTTCACTGACTAACGCTGTTTATGTTGGGCAAGTGCCAACACTGAGTGCAAACCAATAAAGCAGGGAAGGTTATCACCAAAGCTGCACCCAAAATCTAAGAAAACAAAAATGTTCCAGATTATCCCCTTAAACTTTTACACGGTACAGCTGTAACTTTCAGGAGTGTGGGAGGACTCGCTGTTTATAATCCGCTGGGGAGTATCTGTACATTCACTGTTCTGTATAAAGGTTAATTAAATTACGCAGAGGGCTGGTACCACAGCTGCAGGTGTGCGCTCTCACACACAGGCACTCTTAACAGAGACAGTGAAAACAGAACAAGCTGAGTTCGTTGGTTGCAAAATGAACTCCTAACCATTGCATTAGCAGGTTGCAAAATTTGCACATCTAAAAGTTTGTATTTGCAGCACAATTAAACCCTCATTTTACCACGTACTGCCACACCAAATTCCATTCCCAAATTGAACACGATGAGGTTTCTTTAAATATTTAACAGATGGCCTAGTTTTCCAAATATTTATTAGTTAGATTTTGAAATCTGCATGACCCTCTCTTCACATCGGCATAGTTCCAGAAACAGCACTTACTTAAAAAAAAAAGAAAATATGTCACTTTTAAAGCTGGTTTGCCTGTTTCTCCTGTTATTATTAACACCAGGAGCAATGCCTTGAGTTGAGTTTTCATTTAGACAGAGAACAGTGACCTCAAAACAGCATCACTGATCAGTGTGAACTGATCATTCTCTGGTCTAGCTCAGCTTAAAAACGAAGAATCTGTCTTCATGTTGGATTACAATCACAAATGTCATTCAGTCTCCAGCCTGTTTGTAACGGGTAGCCTAACAGCAGCGTTATCTTCACATCACCTCTTCAACTGACTTTAGCAGTTTAGATAACAGAAGCTTGACTGGTCCTATTGCATACACGTGAACTAACCACAGACGCTGGCCTCGCTCATAACTCACAGTGGAGCGCCATTAAAGTTCACAACATGCAGCTATGCAGAATGAATATAGCGGGAACACTGTATTTGGAGATATTTCTGGCATTAAACTGTTTTTTTTTTTTTGTTGTTTTTTTTTAACCTGCTGGGTTTTATCACAGGCCTGGTGTCTGTACAATAATAACAGAAACAGTCAGTGGTGGGTCTATCATAATCATAATTTGTGTTTTATAATTAAAAAGAAATGTACCTGAAATATGTCTGTATGTAATAACGTCATCAGCTTTGAGCTTGACTTGGCGGGTTTTGACGTTAGCTAACGAGCTACCGACTTATTGATGGAGAAACACAATGGCCGCTGCATTTACAGCTGCTACCGACAGAGTTTTTATTGGGACATCAGGAAATTCAAAATGACTTCATAAATGCTGTTGCTGAGCTGCTGAATGATGCTATCAAGAAAGAAATCAGACACACCAAGTGTGCGGCAGTTATGGTCGATGAGACCACCGACTTCAGCAGTGCTGCCCAGCTGTCACGTGTCCTCAGCTACGTCACTGAAACAGGTGTAAAAGAGAGACTTAAAGCTTGAGGATGTTACGGATAAAAAACGATCACATGATCCGGCTGCTTTAGTGCTTGATGTGTTGGATAGCTACTGTTACAAAACAAACTTCGTAGCTCAGTGTTATGATGGAGCAGTTGAGCGATCTTTGTCGGCTCTCAAACGCATCCAAACATATGAAAGGATTACAACTGGACAAACTGTGGGCTTCTCTCTCCATAGAGAAGGAGCTGCTCATTCATCTAAAGCAGGAAGCACAACTGCACGAGGAGGTCATTGAACGTTTTATCAGAAAGGATCAAAGGATGGATTTTATTTATAAGTGATGGGTGAGTGCCACTTTTTTACTTAGATAAAGTTATTGTATTGTTGTGGTTTATACAGCATTGTGCATTGTTAAGGTTGTATGTGATAAGTATTGTTGGGTGTTGCTTGCACATTTAATGTTTCTTATTGAACTGAAGGTCACGCAGTGATAATATTATGCTAATATTTATTGAATGGAACAGTTTTTTTCTGCCATGTTGTGTTGGTGTGCGATGTGGTTGCTTGGAGACATGTAGGATGATCTGATGGTGGTGCTGCAGTCGCTGCTGGTGGTGTTGCTGTTGTTTAAGTTGTTGATGCAGTGGTGCAAATATCGTGATGATGTATGCAGTCACTGCCGTGAAGGGGTGTGTGTGTGTGTCGGGGGGGTGTCATCACTGTTGGCCCTGACTGAAACACCAGAGTACACTACTGGAAACTGTGTATTGGACCACTTCGCACCATAAAGTTCCGCTTACATTATGCAATTAATTAACTTTATCAGGAATATATTTAAACTGCAAAGCAAACATAGTATAGAGAACACAGCAAAGTTATTTTTCAATTGAAGGCCATATGCCTCGTGAGGTTTCTGTTAATGTCTTGGTTTCCTGCAGCAGGTCACAGGGCACATAGTGATGACTGCATCTGTGCCCTGGTGGGCAAGAGTGAACCGTGGATTAGAAGGAGCCAAAATTTGAAAATGACAGCAGGACAAAGATATTAAGTTTCACTGTCTTCAGTCTGTTCTCTATTCTTAAATCTGTTTACAGCTATGTCTGATCCCAGGGAACAGATGGCAGTCTCCCCCTCACTGGTTTTTATTTTTTCATGTGTATCACCATTTGCACATGCATGCTCAAATGATCATGTGTCTGTTGTTTTTGTAAGGGGTTGTATTTGTCATTTGTGTCTTATTCACTGTACATTTATTTAACTCTACATTTCTTAAGAAAAACTTTTGAGCCTTGTAATGCTTTTCTTATTTTCTTATTCTTATTTTTTTATTTTTTTAGCCTGGATTTCACAGAGTGCAGCTGAATTGGGTTTTGGGTTGTTTGTTCCATCCACTGTGCGTTATACGCTGGGAGCTTAGAAGCGGAGCGTTTGCCTGCTCCGCATTGCAGACTTGCACATTTTGTTGATTTTTCCTTTACTTGTGTTTCTTTCACAAGTAAGTAAGTAGGCTACATAGAAAAATGGTTTTGTTTTGTGTTTTATTGTGTTTACTCTTTTTCTTATTTTGTTGTACTTTAGCCTTTCGACAAAGTAAATACCATTAAAGGTCCAGTAAAAAACGACATGGATCACAGACTTGTGGCTGTGTTTTAGTTGTTAAAAATATGTTTATCCTCATAATTACTACCTATTTAGATTAACATTAATTGTACTTACAGGGAGTTTATTTTGAAAAATGACTGGATGCTGCTTTTCCACTGCCTGCCCGGCTTGATTTACTTCATGCAGCCTTGTCGAGACTCCATCAAAGAATGACTAGTCCCGTATTTATAGTGGAGCAGAGTTGTGAGATGCTTCTTGGTACCTAGCGGAAACGTGCTGCAGAGCTAAAAAATACATACATTTGGCTTCATTTAAAGTTGTTTGCAGTGTACACTCTTAGCAGGTGAAATGTGGTAGACTTAAAGAGAAAGGTGAGGTAACATGCATGTGAGTTGTCAAACACAGACAAGATTCTGACATAGCATATGATGCCATAGCCAATAATGAAATAATGGACAAAACTGACTCTTATGGCACGGCACGACAAGAAAAGAGACTGCAAAAAGGAATAGATAGAAGGGGAGGTGGGTGATACTGAAAACAAATGAGATAGAGTTGCATAGAGAGATCGAGTTAGAGACAGGGAGGGCTAGAGGGATACAGGCAGTGTTCTAATGACTTCACACCCCATTAGCCACTTAGTCTGATGCGTCACACCTCATTATGCTGCTGGAGCAGCAGTGCATGAACGCGTGAAACCGTCCACTCAGCCAGACCTGTCCACCCGCTCCAAACGCTCACTCACTTACAGCAATTAGAGTGTGTGTTTGTGCTTCTGTGTTGCTTGCATACGTGCATGTGCGCGTAAAGGTAAAATCCAACCGGCCTGTCTGTTTCGGAAAACAAATGGTTAAAATTGATTGTTTAAAGCCCAATGAAGACCTTCTCTACAGAGATATAGCAGCTCCCTCTATGTGGCATTTCAACACAAGTTCACCATGGCTACCCCGCAGCTCAAGCTGGAAATGCTGTGAACAGGCCAGAGCAGCGCTTTCTTTGTCAGCCTACATAGGGGAGGAGGACCGAGTAGCGTGCTCCTGAAGACTCTCCTTAATCACTCTCCCTTAAACACGCGAGTGCACATGCACACACTCCTGCAGCATGATTAACACGCACACACACAAACACACAAGGATAAGGAGATGGGAGAAAAGAGAGGTCTCCCCATGCCATTCCCTGCACGGGCAGCCCCACTTGGCAGAGTGTGAAGTGTTCCTCTCCAGGACAAGGCCTGCTAACTCAAATCCCTGGCTAGCAGCCACACTCCTCTCCATTACAAACACTGGGCCCATTTATCCCAGTGCCCCCCCCCCCCCCCAACCCCTCGCCTCCCCTCTTCAGTCACACTGCCACCCCAGGGGGAATGCCACATAATGGCTCTGTAGCCACTGTAACTGACATCTCTATTCAGCTAATGTTTATTGTTTTGCTGTGCTCCGTTTGTTGATATTCAACAAAAAATGAACGGCACACAAGAAAAACCAAAATGAGTAGATAATTGTTTCATTGCGCCAAGCTTTGTATAATTTATGGGTCCCAGACAAATATTTCATATTTAATCTGAGTAGTCTCCCATTTCCAGCCAAGTTAGTCTGTGTTAATACCAAGGAGATGAAGAAGCTACTTTATTATGCAATTTACCTCTGACTGGCATTTCACTATGAGGATGAAGACTTTTTAAAATTTTCTCTGCAGCTGACCTTAAATGATCTGTATCCTCCCCTTTTCATTTTTTTGCCCTGTGCTAAATCCAAACTGCTCTTTCACAGGTCTTCCTCTTTAGATTACATTCATGTGCCAGTTTGATAAGATTTCTGCATTGTTTGCCTCATTTCAGCAGCCTTTGCTTGCTTAGAACGTGCTGGGAACAAGTCTCCACGAGGCTCCTCCCAACGTCACTTTTAGTGTTGTTTTTTGGGTTTTTCTTTTGCAAATGAGTTTTTTTTTTACCTCACTCATTTCTTTGTTCTAATTGAGTCTTCAGATTCTGACGTCCTATGCCTTTCTAGTTTCCTAAAGTACAGATACACTCAATGACGTATCCTGTCATCAACTGCGCCAAAGAGCACGTTGGCACGCAGTGCTGGAATGCATCAGGGCACACATGGCGTATACACTCACTTCATATGTTATGTTTGCTGTGACTCCATGTCAGTGGTGGAGGAAGTATTTACATCCCTTATTAAAGTAAAAGTACTAATACCACACTGAAAAAAACTGACCTCTGGTTTACTAACCTATGCATCTAAACTGTTACTTAAGTAAAAGTAGGTAAGTACAATCAGGGAAAGTTATTCAAGTATTAAAAGTAAAAGCATTCATGCAGAAAATTAAATAAATAAATAATTAAAACCATTTAAAGGAACTGGGAAGCTTGAACAATGACATATAACTTTACAATTACGAAAAAAGTTACCAGTAGGGGTGCCCAGTAGCTCACCTGGTAGAGCAGGCACCCTTATTACAAAGGCGATGTCACACGTGCAGCCCTTTGCTGCATGCCATCCCCCCAGCAACACTTATGTTTTCATATGTGCAAAAAAAGTGGCATGCGAATAAAATATGCTAGTAAAGTAAAAGTACCTCAAATTTGTACTTAAGCGCAGCACTTTAGTAAATGCACTTACATCACTGCTACATTTCATAATAGTAAAATTCATGTAAAATTCATTCAAAAGATAGAAGCTGACTCACTTTGGTAAATGTGGCGTTCCTAAAGGATTCAGGTTGTTTCAAAGCATTGACTCCACATTATATGCATTTTCTTTATAAAGTGGGCCTTAAGCCATGTAATGTAAGGTAAATCAAAATTCAGAGCACTTTTGGATGATTTTAATTCAGTCATTTGGTACCAGCATCTGACAAGTGTTTGGGTTTGCTTGCTAGCTGGGGCTCTCCCCTGACCTTCAGCAGCGCACCGAGAGATAATGTAATCATGGTCAGGGAATCGCTGCTGTCAAACACGTCTCCTCCCTGTGATGAACGCATGCTGTGTGAGCATGTCAAACATCACACACCTGAACACCTGTCTGTTTCCGTCTTCAACCCCACCTCGCACCCATCATACAGGACGAGCAAGAGAAAGGACAAAGCCGGGGGAGGGGTCGCTCAAAAATGCAATGAAAGAGAGGAAATCCTCGTGCGCTCAGCAGAGCCTCGGCACACGGTAGACACGTAGATTACAACTCCCAATAATTGCATTGTTAATTTGCTGAAATGGAGGTTTAATTACAGAGTCTTTATCAGTGTGTGGTTCGCATGGTGGGGTACGTAAGTAACATAATTTGTCAGTTATCAAACCTGGCTGACTGGCAGCTGTGACAGTAGGCACAGCTTGCAGTGTGTTGGCCCCTGCAGTGTCCTGTTACTGGGTCACTGAGGCCTCGCTGCGATGCTGTGCTCTGCAGACAGGGGGTGGCCTTTAGTGTCACATTCTTCTGTGACCTCCCTCTTGCATCCTCCCCTCTCCTCACCCTCCTCATCTCTGCCTCCTGTCCTGCGGGATAAAACGGGGGTAGCTCGTATCAGCTGGAGGACCTGGCATGCAAAACATGTCTCGCTTTTCATGCTGGGATAAGAGTTTAGAGGGAGTGGATTGATGGCAGAGCACGCACACAGATGCACGTCTATTGTTGTGTGTGTGTGAGTGTAAAAGGATAACGGGGTGAAGAAGTGGTATCGCACTCTGTCATCTCCAGAAATCCTTTACATGGGCAGGCTGTGACTGCTCAACCTCTGAACTTAACCCTCGCTGCTGGGAGGAACCAGCGTCAAAAGACATGCGATGCCAATGCCCTTGCCCCGTCCAGATGTACAAAGAATAAATATTGCGCTTTATTTTTAAGACACAGGTGCATGGGGGAGGGGTGATACTATGGTCAAATATTCTCATTATCCCTCTCAGTTCATTATTCCCTCCACTGCCTCCATTCACCGACCCCAAGCACGCTCTCTCTCTCTCCCTCTCCACCTCCTTTCCTCTCTCTCATTCACTCTCTCTTACTCTCTCACACTCCCTCTTCTCTTTTGGACAGAGGTATGGGTGAGATCATAATTATGTTTTGACACATGGCGTTAGTCTCCAGAGCGCTTGGATTTTAACTCAAAGTGGGAGTTGTCAGTGCGACAGCCCTTACTGCTCTTAATTGGAGGGGAGGACCGCGAGGCCCGCCCACAGACCAGGGTGGCAGTTTTAATGAGGTTATGTTTGTACAGGAAGTCAGAGTTGTGACAGGAGGAAACTGTCATTGGCCTGTTAAAGAGAGCGGCTGACATCTCAAAGCCTACTGTGTTCGTCAGTGAGAGGGGAAAACCTCTCCACTCCTCTCGCTACAGGTGGAAGAAGGCAATTAAAAACAGAAATGAGTCGCTAAAAACACCCAGGGCAGCCACACCAACTTGAGTGCATCGCCAATAAACACCAATCAGAAGAGGAAAAGTGGCTGATAGAATAATAATTGCTAAATGAAATACTTATTAACCCCCTTGGCCTCACTTCAACAGGACTCAGTTGAAAAAGGAGCAATGATTACCTCTACTAAATGGCAATTAACACAAATCAGCAAGACTGTGTGTGTTTTCCTCTTTCTGCCTGCGAGTGCACACACGTATAGTATATTTTGATATATAATATACATTTTCCCTCGCTGCATTCTGTATTTTATTATGTCCATAAGTTTGGGCATGCAGTTTAGTGACTTTGCGCTAATGTTTTTCTGCCTTTGCGCCAGTCTCCAAAGGGGGAGCGAAGGTGTTGAAAGCGAAGCTGCAGACGTCTCTAGCCAAAACACAGGCCTCAGTGTTCTCCAGGTGCACCCTGTTGAGAGAGGGTGCTGCTGCCAGAGTTATGTGGCTGTTGGTAGTCTGCCCTAACAAACACGCAGTGCATAACCTTTGATCTGCACCACCCTCAAAGTGAGAATCCCCCGAGCTCCCACTTCTGCGAAAAAGTCCATTTGCAAAATGTTTTCCATTCTTTCTCTAGTTTATAACCAAAGCCAAAATATTGGTCCAACATTTCATTTCAAACAGACATTTATTTGGAATGGGGGCTGCGTTTATTTTCCTAAGTAGTTTTTGAACAGGTTTGAGTTTCACCGATGCTTTTAAGCACACACACGATGTGCGCCGGCGTCCAACCAAAATCATCACAGAGATCATAGCCATTTCCTCTCTGCGTGTCCCTCCGCAGACCTCTGCATGTTTTAGACACACCAGTTTGTTTTGAAGACAAGACTTAACTTTGCAGGCCAGGAATTTTGTGGGATGTTGAAAAGGGTTTTTACAAGAAAGAAAAAGGGGAAAAAAGATGGTCTAAGTTTCACACTGTTGGTGCTTTGTTGGGCGTAGCTCAATTTGTGAGTCTTTTAAGAGAGAGATGGTTTCCTTCATGATTCCGCTGTAACCATATAAGAAAACAATTGTGGGATCAGTGGAGACATTTAAAGACAGTGTGTTTTTTTGCATTAATTTATGTGGCACATGTGTCTAAGGTTCACGCACTAGGGGTGGGAATAACGGGGTAACTCGCAAAATGATACTTGACCCATGATAAAGATATTATCACAGTATTGCAATTCTGCGATAAGCGATATATTTAAAGACAATTCTTTCACGGTACATCACAATATCTGTGGCTAAAGAAGAAAAAATACACCTCAAAAGGCAAAAAGCTGCAATTATGTATTCATTCACTGCATCCAGGTGTCAGTTTCACAGAATTTGACAAATGAAATGAAACAGTACAACAAAGTGCATAGTCATAGCATAATGCCTCTTACACAAACTGCGACTTGTCCACGAGGTGTGGCATCATTCCAAAGTAAAACAGCCATAAACTGGCAAAAGGCCAAAATGCCAGAGAACAGAAAAACTCTGGAGTTGCTGTGTTGCTGCTGCAGAGCAGCCTGCTGCTGTAACTACTGTATTTTCACAATTAGAAGCACATACTCAACAAAACGGTCCTGCAAATATTTCATAATAAAAAGCCTTGTGTTATCAAACGAAGGGATTCTGTTGAAAGAAACGTTGTCAGAGGGCTTTTATTTTGAAAGGGAGACAGGAAAGGTTAAGTAAAACAGATATAGAGGCTATGTATTTTTTCTTTGACGAGTGCAGATATTGACTGTGTTTAAAGGAGGTATAAAGTCAGTATGCCCTTTAAAACTGCATGCTCACTGTCTGTTTTTGCTAAAAACCGCGCATGTCATGCGGTAAAAATTGGCAAGCTGAGACGCAGGCAGTGTGGGTGCTCTAATCTGTTAACACGGGCACCAAATAAAAAACTTTTTCCGGCCTGGGAGATTTTGTTTTTCCTTCTTCTTCCCCGCCTTCCTCTTCCATTCATTTATTAACCTCATTAATTTGATAAGCGCCACCAAGCTGAAACAAGAAGTAGTGAGTCTGGTAAGTCAAAATGGCTTAATTTGGGGGATGTTTAGAGCACCTGTATGTCTGACTGAAAATATCAATATTTGGCGCCACTGTAATAGTAACGCAAGAGGAAGTCATGTGATATATCGCAATATCAATATTTTGTTCCACCCCTATCACACGCACAGCCAGTTTTGACACGTCACAGTCTTTGGTTTGCTTCAGCTGGACCTTATATCATGAACTTTAATAGACTCTCTTTGTCCACCATGACAATATGTGGCTTCACACAATTAGAGAGGACTCCTTCCTGCCACACTAGAGATAAGCATCACCTGCTGGCTCTATAGATTGGAACAAGCCCTCCAAGGTTGTCTGGAGGTCTTTCTGTGTTTAGCTCTGCATTCACACAAACAACACAGGTTCTCTGAGGAGATGGAAGGGAACGTGGGAGGATCTGTCATGACCTTGTGTGGCATGGGTCATGAGGTGTAAGATGGGGACGAGGTAGAGAGCGGGGTCCTAAGCAGAGCGGCACAAGGTCACTGTGTTTTCCAAAGGGCAGGAGGAGGCTGTTTAGTTAGTTGACATGGACCACAGCAAATGGGCTTATCAGGAGATGTAGACACCAAGGTGAGAAGGGGCAAAGTCCCATTTAAATCCAATCTGAATTTAATGCTATGGTGAACACGATTCTTTCCCATGTTGCACATCAAAGCCTTCTGTGAGTGTTTTCTTGTGATCCGATCTGAAAAACAAGAGAGCAAGGTGCCTTTTAATAGCTACCCCGTCCGGACGCAGGATTTCCAAGATCTAACAAATATATTGAGTGGCTGCTACCCTCAGGCATGCGGGCTCCGATGATATTGTTCGGTTTCAGCTTGTGACCATTGTTCTGCTGTCGGCCGAATCTGTGAGAACTGAGAAATGTGGAGACTTTTGAGGTGAACCTGCAACAGGAGTGAGAGGCTTGAGCTGGATTGCTTGTGTGTGTAAAATGAAGGCATGTGTATGCGTGCTTGTGGCTCAGAGCTGAAGTCATCCCACCTACGAGGTATCTGTCAATGCACTGTGATCAGGTCTGACTGTAATCTTGCCGCAACTCTTCGCTCACTCTGCTCACATTCACCCCCGGAACGCTGTCATAAGTTTCAGTGGAGAGCACTATCGCCTAACTGAGAGAAAATACTGATGCTCTTCTTGAGAGCTGCAAGATCATGAGAGCTGACATGCTAATGGTGTTAAACAGCAATTGTGCTATAGAAATGAGCACACACATATTTCATCTATAGTTCTGGGCACATTCATTAAAGCCTCCAGAGATAACTTTTTTGATTAAACATTTAGTTCTGAATTTAATGTTGATTGCACTACATAATGGCTATAGAACAATGAAAAAATGCTTTAAAATTGCTTTGCAATTAGCTTAACTTTTACTGTGCAACTAATCCTGCCTCCAGGTACAATCTCCTGGGAAAAATGAAGGATCGATTTAGAGAATTGAGAGAACAGTACTTTTTGTTTCAAAGGTCCAGTGCTAGCTGCCCACAACAAAGGATTCATTTTGCAGTGAACAAGTGGTTTTACAGTTGTTATTAGTTGCATAATTGTATGTTATGACCCTTGATTTATAGGTCGATCTGTTGGTGACGGTACCGTAACAGTTACTGTAGGGAAAATGGGATGAACACTACATTTTATTAGCAAATATTACATTATTCCACGACTGTTGGCGAAGTTAGGTGAAAAGCTGCAACATAAAATCTTGCAACCATCTTGCATAAAACCCTTGCCTCGCAATTCAAACCTATAAGTTCTTTCTTGAAGCAGTTGAATATTAGGTGATCCGCGACAGGCGGAGTCCATAGCAATGGTCAAAGTCAAGTAATGCTAAGTTACAGAAACTAAACCTAAGTAGCTAACTATCAAACTGAATAAAATATAACTGTCTAAAATAATTACAAAATGACTTTACCTCTTCAGTGAAAATGTTTTTTCTTCTCTTCAATGTTGTGTGTGTTGATGATCATGTTTAGTGTTGACAGCTCTGAAGAAAAACGGAAAGTAATCTTGCTAGTCTTTGCAACAGGGGCTTCAACAATAATACCACTTGGAGACGCTGGGTGGGGGTAGAACTGAAAAGATAAAAACGTATCGCTTTCTGCTTTAAAAATTGTTAAACACAAGGAATTTCAGCTTTTTGTTATGTATGTCAGTGTTGTTTGACATGATCAGGAAACGGTGAAAAAGGAAATAACTCAGCGGAAAGAAAATAAGACACCATCGAATTGGACTAAATGTCAAGGTTTCCTTTAGGGGGGTTGAATCATTGCAGATTCATTAGTCTGAAGGTTTCCTGTAAGTCTTCCTGTCACACTGTTGTAGAATCATGTTGTACAGTATAGACTTTGTGGGTCTCTACAGTGATCACCTCTGGTTAAACCAAGAATCCGTAATGCTCTAAGGTCCACTTAGCCTGGCTTCACTAACATTAATAATGCAGAACATTTTCCTAATGAAGGAACATATTTTTTCTTTTCCATTTTTCTTTCAACATGTTGGATAACTGTGTTAATCAAGGCTTTACTTTCAGATTTCCTCTCTAATGGCATAGCCGGTGGAGGGAAAAGGTCACGGTAGTAATAGACTGATGTGTAGTCCTCAGGGAGATTCTCTCTCTCTCTCTCTCTCTCTTTCTCTTTCCTCGCTCTCTCTCCTTCTGCTCAATCCCAGACAGACAGTCTCAGTCCCAGACATCCTCATCTGCCTCCCACTGCGCTCAGCCCAGCTCGCCAGGATTTCAATCACAGGGCCAAATGAAATTATTAAGAGGTGTTAAACTTATTAATCATTAAATTAGCTAAATGATCCTCCAAGTACAGCCCAGATGAATGACATGTCATTCTCTAATGCAATTTGCCTCTCCGGCAGGTGAAGGTCAGGAGAGGGCCCGCAGCATGGCAGTTGATGGCTTCTTTTTCTTTTCTTTCTTTTTTTTTAAAATTCCCATCTCATCTTTTTCTTTCTTCATGTCCACTCCAGAGCTTTCTTTGAGCTCTGAAGGAAGAATATTTACACAACGCATTTGAAAATAAAAGACATGCAGCGACCAATCAGCAAATAGAACTTGATGGAAAAGAAATGAATGTGATGTATACCTGACACTTCCTGCCATCATTTCCCTTTTGATAATAGACACGCACCAGAGCAGCTCTCAAGGTTTCGGTTTCCTTCTTATCTTGATTTGATTGGTGGGAAAATAGGTGAGCAAAATGTGAAACGCACCTCCTACACAACACCTATGTTCGCTGTTTTCTCTTGATATCATATATATAAACAGCCCATGAGAACTAGAATATAGATACTACTGAGTTGATGTCAGCCTCCCTCCCGATGGCTGATTCACCTTTCAGGAATGCAGAGTGCCGCCGCCACAGAATTGACGTGGCGCAGCCCTCTGTGAGAGGGCTGTTGTTCGTGGGAGGCCACAAAGCGTACTATTTCTCCATGAATTAACGAATGCTGAAGTTCATCACACGTTCACTCCATTTAGCACCTTGCTTCTCCTCAAACAAAGTGCCCCAATTGCTCTCTGACACTCCCAGAGTGCACTGCTCTGGATAACCAAACAGCACATTCCAAAAGCACGCCGAATTTACCAACGGTCCAGTTTGTGCTAGACTGGCTCCGGCATTCAGAGTGAGTGTTTCCAAAACCACCCTCTGAACTTTCAGAATCAGAAGATTCTTAAAATAAAACATTTCACTCCGTCACTTTAGCATACAGTTAGCATAACATAGCGCATGCAACACAAGCTGAGATGTTCCCATTTGTTATCAAAACTATGAATGCAATGATAAATTATGGCACTATAGGGTTAGCTAACGCTAGTGCCATATTATTCATTTATTCATACGGTTTTATTACTTTCCCATTTGCCACATACTCACTGGTGTTGGTCTTTGTGATGTTGGTGAAAGCCACAAACACTGCGTGCTGCACATCTGCGAGCCACATCTGGTAACATTACATCTACAGTATTGACAGAAGTGTTGAGGGATTTTAATTTGGCATTTTAAATTAGTATCAACTGACACCTGACTTTGAATTTTTGATTGGTTTTATTCATATTATGTAATATGGATTGGGGATAAACGCCCAAATCAACCCACCCTCAGGAAACTGTGATAAAACTAAATAAACAATATTTCAAATTTGACGCTTTTATTATGCATGTAAGACCCTAAATTACATATTAAAGGTTCTGGTGATTCTGGTTCTCAGTGGCTTTAAGTGGTTTTGATAGAATCATGCAGAATGTTGCAGCCAATATTTATTTAACTTTTAGTTTGATAACATATATAGATTCAGCACTCATTGGGTAACATTTCATTTAGTCATTTTCACAGTCGATATTATCAGCTTTTTCTCCTCTTCCCCTTCTGATTTATCTTCAGTGTAACATCAGCAGAGCCATTCAAAATACGACAGTGCCAGGCAATCAGTGAAGTTATTACGGAATTTACAGAAGGCTAACAAAGCGTACCTCTGGTCCACCAATCACAGCTGCAGTTAAGGTCAGTGCTGTGGATGAGCAGACTGAGTGGGTGGGGGGTGGGGGGGATTGTTGAGGAGGGACGCACAAGGTCAAATCAGCCAAACATAAAAGGCTTTGCACTGAAAGGCTCCTCAATTAAGCATTTTAATTCGGCTTCAATTCATGATTTTCTCACTTTGTCTCTCCTGTGGTCAGAACTCAGGTAGCTCCATAGATGTCCTTGCTCGTGCATGCAGGTCACACAAGTGTTTCTGCTTACCTGCAAATTACACGTCTTTCACCCACCACCCATTTCTACATTCCTATGCAATGTTTGCTGCCATACCCGTGTGTGTGTGTGTGTGTGTGTGTGTGTGTGTGTGTGTGTGTGTGTGACATAGACATCAGTAGTGCAGATTACAGTCCTGAGGGATTTAAATATCATTTTAATTAATCTGCTCACCTGAATTTAATGAGACATGTCCAAGGGGCTGTATGCATGTGTGAGTATGTGCATGTGTGTGTCCATATATGAGTGAAGGTGTGTGTGTGTGCTTCATGTGCATCCATGTTCAAGAGTGCATGCCTGTGACTAATGAAGTTCATTGCTGGACTTCAAATTGCCTTCTTCATTTTGTCTTTTTTCCACATTTGCATTTATTACCTGTACAGAAAGAAACAAGTTGAAAGCAGAATCAGTGACAAAGAGACTTCCTGTATGTTTACTTTAAACCTGCCCCCCAAGGAAAGCTGCACTCCTTTTATATAACAAATGAGTATCGAGAAATCAATCCCATCTGATATTAATACTAGTATGATTATATAATTAGTCTGTGATCGATATGACATTGATCCCAATGCAAACAAGGGATTAGCGCTTTCTGTGTTCTCTTGACAGTTCAGCAGACATGATGTGGACATGTTCGACAGGCTGACCAGCTGGCCTGTGCAACCTTGACCAAGTTTACATCAATACGTGATTGAACAGAACACAGAGGTTATGGGAAAATATAGTCAGAAGTTACCAAAAGGAAATGTCTTTTAACATCATGTCGATACATTTTCAGAGTCTGGCATAATTGTGTTTTTTTACTGAATGCATGTTTCATGATTGCACAAAGTGTGCTCAAAGAGTTGAAGAAGGTAAAGTTGCCCGGCAGGTCAGTGCCTACATTGGCAAATGATTTCAGCTGACATGGGCTCCTTCATAATTCTTAACAATAATGGAAGATGACTGCATTTTTGTCTATCAACAAATCAGATTTATCTGATACCACCACGATAAAGTCTGTTTTTGCATTTTTACTGATCATTTTTTAAATAATTATCTTTTTCAATGCTGTCGACAACACATTGTCATTCCAATTTGTCAAATATCGCTGATAGGTCAGTGGCTGTTCATGTCTACACATGATGCGCTCGGTATCCCGCTGCATTTGTTGTTGATGTTCCAGGATGGAGTGACAATTTATAACTGTTATATGCATTATGTCATTTCAAAATACACTTTTGTTTTCACAAGAAATGTACAGTTTCTGCTTGTTAAATTCATACAGTCTTTTTAAAATATACTTACAAAGTGGGTAAAACACCTCATATTTATTTTCATTTCCTTCTCCAACACGAGAGGTTTAGGCAACCAAAGCATGCGGTGGTTAGACTTTGAAAAAACAAAAACAAAACTGGTTTGGCTCAACATTCAGACAGGAAGTGAACAGCAGCCTCCAGGGGGAAAATCCGGGGTTTGTTGGATCAATCCACTTCCCCTCCCGCCTGTCCCATAAGTACTTTCCGGCTCCTCATATTACTTGGTTACCGGCAGGGTTTCAAACTGGTGCCATCCGGTGGCGTATCATACCACTGTGAAAGGTGCTGCCTGCCATTTTATTAACTGACACCAAAGGAAAAGGTGACCGAGGTTCGACATTTGACAAGTTGGGAATAAGAACGGGCTGCTGTTAAACATTGCAAAAGGAAGAAGGGAAGGAAGGAAGAAAGGGAGAGAGAAAAGATGGATGTTGATAAACTGGTAAAAGATTTGTAATGATATTTCAAAACATCTATCTAGTTTAAAATATAATACGAGTCGTGTAAAGATGTAACTTTTAGCCGCATGCAATTTTGCACCATCAAACTTTATACATATTTATTTTTATATATTGTGTAGAATGTTTTGGTCTCATTTCCAGGCTTGTAACATCATTGTGTGTGTGCGTTTCAGTTTGTGTTGTGACTGTTGTCAGAACGCGGTTGTCAGTGTGAAAGACGACAACAAACATGCGAGCACATTGCCAGACATTACACAATAGGCGTGCACAAAACCCTCCCTCCCTCCACCACAATTGCCTGTTTCTCTGTGTTGTGCTTTTGTTTTGTCCAGCCTCATTTGTGATGGTATTTATCTCAGTAAAGGATACAAAAACCCCTCGCTCTCGTCTGAAAGAAGAGTCATTTACAATCATTTACATTAACAAAAACTGTATTTTACCATTACAATAACCTCAGACAATAGCATATATCCGCCTCGTTCATTTTGAGCAACAAATGAACAGAGGTACACACGCTCCCATTGTTCTGGGTAAAATGTGCCACAGACGTAATCATCTCCCCCTGCACTTCGCATATTAGATAATGAGAAGATGCTGATAAGTTTCTCAATACAATCGGCTCCCCATTGGCTAATCCACATCATTCAGTATTGTGAGGATCACAATGATGGTTTATTATTGCTCATTCAGAGCTCAACAATGATTTAAACATTTGCAATGTAGGAACAAACACACCGCCTCAGATCACTCATCCATTTAAGAGGATGCCAGTTCTGCTTAGTAGCAGCTGTGTGTTGCTTGGAGGGTGTAGATCATTGTTAGTCTCAAAGCTCTACACTATATACCTTTGGACCAAGAGGATGTTTTGTACAGAGAAAAATACACCAGGAATGTCTGATATACAGTCAGAGTGCCTGTGAAATGAGATACAAGTGAGCTTAATTATACACTTGAACACATATAGGTTTACAGTGAAATGCAGAAAATGAATCGAGAATGGAACTTCAACATGATGTGGCCGCAGTAAATGTTCCCATTTCCCCAGGATCTTATAAAGAGAGAACATCTTCTGTTTAGCTCATCTATCCCTCCTCTGTCAGGCACCTGGGGTATTGAATTTCACTGACACTCAGGCCCTTAATGAGAAGCAGAACGACACCTTCATATTATAGCTTGTGCCCTACCTCTCTCCATTTCTATGACTTGCTTTAATAAATTACTGTCCAATAAGAACTTTTATGATCTTGGCATATGTTGCCTTTTATAGGTGAAAATAATTGCGTTCCCAGATCACCCTGCCCATTCTGAACATGAGAATGAGACTAGCGGAGCCTACAAAATGAGATAGTTTCACAGTGTCTGCACAAGTCCTTCTCATTTGGGTCGTTACGCCTCCCCCTCCTTCTTTCTCAGTTTCCTGGTATACCTTCACAGCCCCCCCCCTTTGCCACTCTCAACTCCACTCATGCCTAGAGAGGCCTGCACTTGCATGCCAACAGGCACTCTTAAACCCACAACACCATCCCCCAATCGACTTCACACACGTGCGTGCGCACACACACAGACACACACAAACACACAAACACACACACACACACACACACACACACACACACACACACACACACACAACACATGAACACACACACACACACACACACACACACACACACACGCACACACACAAACACACAGAGTCTTGTTTTTGAGTTCCCACTGAAGTGTGACAGAAGCCACTTGACAGGTGACACACACACTTGATGTTATCGGGTCAGGGCCAGAGATTCAGCCTCTTGAGTGATGAGAGACTGTCAGTCGCATTGTTTATCTACGCTACAGGAGGAGAGAGATGCGAATGACAGAGAGAAAGCAAGTGCTTCTTCCTTTCTTTGCCATGTATCACTCAAGGGGAAAGGGGGGGACAGACAGAACCTCACTCCCCAAAGAAGCCAGAGTCTACATGTGGAATTTTAGGGCACGACCAGCGGCAAAAACATCTTTTGACCAGTAAAGACGGAGAGGCTTCTCATGGTATACACGATGATACATTCATTTTATGGGTTTCTGCTGAAATGCCAGAGCAGACAAGAGCTCACGAGGGTCTAAAATAGAAAGTGCTCTTCAGTCATTTAGAGAAATGTGCTGGAGTCGGCTCACAAATTGATGTGGCTTTGTTATCGGCATTGTCAATTGATTACACCTAGGGCGATAATGAAATAACTAATTGAATGTGTCCTCTTGTAAACAATTTGTTGAAACGCACAAAACACAAACAGCCACATCCTGCCTTGTTCTGTGCGAGTGTGAGTGGCTTTTAATTAATTGAAGACTTAGTCTGATAACCTTCACAAAACTATTCGCCATGACTTTTGTTGCAGGCAAGGAGGAATCTCTGATAAACCAGAGAACGCTTCAAAAAAATATCACAAAAATCACTGTTGGTGTCTGGCAGATAATCTTCAGCGTGGTATTACGTTTGGTCGTTGAGTCTGTTTGGCGAAGGCCAAGGTGGAGTGTAACTTAACCTCCCTGCTCCATCTTTCACAGCTGGGAGCCAGGGTCAAAGGTCATGGTGTGTGAGACTGCTTTCTTTGTGTTTCATCATGGATATAATGAGTGAAAAGACCCAGCACTTAAATTCCCTTATAGAAGAAAGCTTTACCAGGACACAAATCCCCCTGAAGGCCCTTTAGAACTCAACTCTTTCATTCTCTGCAGTTTCTCTTTGTCTCTCTAGTCTTCATTAATTTGATCCTTCACATCTGCACAAAACCATCATGGGAAATATGAACTGTGTGAGAGGACAGTTCAGCACACGACACAACATTTTTTTCTTGTTACAATAATTATTTATTAAATTTAAAATATCTTTAGCACAGGTTAAAAATTAGACACTTCCATCTACCATGAGCGCCTTGGGATTGAACATGGTTCTATGGTTGAAAATAAACACTCTTAGAAACCAAAAAGATTTCTCACTACTTCCTCCGTCACTATGTTCATAAAATGCCACATTAGAGTTGCTAGGGCAGAGGCAAATTTGGCATATAGATAATAATTTTCACTTGACTTAATATTAGAAATGAAAAAAAAATTAAAATTTCCAAATGTCTTTCCCTAGCAAATCGTGATTTGGAGAATTTGGAATGAGTCAAAATTGCTTGTACCAGCTTCGTAGTTTGTTTAATGGTTTTTGCATTATTTATCAGAAACAAATGTGTGCCATTTTAAAATAACAGCACACTTAAAGCTGGTGATTCGTCTTTTTGGTGAGATAACTCAAATGGCAGCCCATTTTCTACTTGCTTTTAAGCAACGGTTTTGCCATGGCATTTTATTGTCCGTGTTAGACACTAAGGATATGTAATTAATTATTAAGTGTATGCATGTGAACGTGCAGTGGCGATGAAAAACTACAAAGAGTATGGTCAGACCGCCATCCTTCCCCTCTTATTCCCCAACCCGACGATTCCACAAACCAGTGATTTATGGTCCTTTTTGCCTCGGCCCTACCTTAGGAAACATAAAAAAGATAACAAGTAACATGAGCAGAGCACTGTAGTAAATGGCAGGCCAATCCATTAGTTATCAGTAAGAAAACATTAACAGCAAAGACATATATTTTCCAGTTTTGAAGTTGTTTACAAACCATATCCGTGTTCACAATTTAATATGTTTTTTTTCCATGTTTGATTTTTTTCGTCATTACATGCCATATGAGAAGTCTGGATTACAAAAGTACCTGAACAAATTGCTTGTATATTAGCATGCATAGCTGTTTGGTATTTACATCCTATTTACAGACTCGAACTAAGAAGAGAAGGATCTACAATACATTTTTTTTTCTTTCATGTATTTCATTTACATTTCTAGGATGGAGAACAAAAAGCAGCCTCATACCGATTTCCAGAGTACACAGGACATGCACGTGAAATAGAATGTCTGCTTGACTGAACAAAGTGTGTTGTTTTATTCCCTATCACTGAAAAAAAGGAATAGCTCAATTCGGTAACGGGCTACGTCTCTGACCAGCACTGCATTGCATAACACAGATCTATTTTTTCTTCCCTTTGTCTGTATTGCGCACCAGTCTCTGAGCACAGGGGGCTTGGAAAGGTTAATTTACGATGTTAACCGTGCCGTGAAGGGAAAAGCAAATAGGAAAGAGCATGCACAGCACCAGAGAAGGACATTAAGCTGCGGCTACATCTTTCTCTTTCTCGCTCCCTCTATCTGTCCGGTGACAACAGTAGGGCCCCCTGATGTGTACAAAGACACACGGCTATGACCATCCATCATTGCAGACATACTGAAAGGATCTTTCACCAGTGATCAGGCTGTAAGCGGGCGCACACTACTGACACCTCTGTATTTTTTAATTTTTTAACCTCGTGTCATTGCTACAGGAAAATGCCAGTGTAACACAAGAAAATAAAAACCTTCTGACAACTTGGTTTACAGGCTCAGTGTTAAAAAAAGGAAGACAGTGAGGAAAAAATCTACAGGATACAGTTGAGCTAACAGAATAAATAACTCCAAAACACAATGCTACATCATACCTATATGCACATTTACATCTCTTATGTCAGTTTTTGTAGAAAGAATGGAAGACGTGGATATATTTAGACTGCAGACTGTATTTGTAATCCAGCTCCTGGGGAGTTGCAGTCATTAAAGATATTGCTCATTTAGCGAGAATAACATCACATCCTTAATTCTCCCCACTACCAGGTCCTTTGTCCACCTCTAGCTCACTTACACTCAACCTCTAATACAGGCAATCAGCAGCACTATACCCTCACTGGGGGTCCATAAACACTTGATTTCACAGAACTACCTTTGATAAAGGAGGGAGGTGACTGCAGGAGCATGTTAATGTGCTTTCCCATAAAGCTTATCTCTGACTGGGGTCACGGAGGCCAAGTGGCAAGAGGCTGATCGCCATAGCAATAAGACCCTAGAAGCCGTTACTGCAGCTTACGACCCCTCTGACAATAACGGAGCCAACCCAAGGCCTACCTTTGGATAATCAAACCCCTCATCCAGGCCCATGTGGGAAATAATGTGGACATTTACTACAGTACAATTGAAATGAGGGGCTAGCACAAATTAACCTCTGGTAACAGAGAAGGAGGTTCATTGTGATAGGAATCATAAATTTTTAATTGTCCACCAGCAGCAGTATTTTAAAAGCATGTAAATATGAAATCATGAGCTGACCCACACTGTTGGGACACTGTTTTAAACAAAGTTTAAACAAAGTCATTGTAGAAAAGAAATTAAAAATGCTCCTCTACCACCGTTTTTTTTTTTTTTTTTTTTTTTTTTTTTGTGCAGTGTGTTGAGCTGCATGATTATTTCTCTTCTGTTTTTGTCAGGTATATGTGATGATACTGTATAATTTAGTGGACAAAAGACAGGAGCTTTGAAGAACACTTTGATAGCATATGGTTATCCCCTGCTGGCTCACACTCTCTGCTCCGTAGGGGGCCCAGAAGGGATGTATGCCTAACTTTCTGGACTCTGCAAACTTTTCACTTCTCTGAAACTGAAGGATTACACCCTGTTCACAGCAGGGGGAACAGCATGCATCCTAGCATCTCCCCTTGAGCCACTTTAATCTCCATTTTACACCCTAAAGACAAACCCTAATGTCCCCCCAAAGCATAACCAGGCTCAGATGGCAGAGTGAGGGTAAATCAAATCGATGCTATTGCCTCTCTCACTTCCCTGTGTGCCTGACCCTCAACGAGTGCACGCAGCCTTTGCATGATCACAGTGAACGTGGTACGGCTACCAGAGAGTCCATTCTTTGTTTTTCCATATACATTAGCTTCATCAATTGTGTTTCAAAGCAGGCAAATTGGAATCTAGTTAAGCTGTTTTTCCTGCCGTTAATTTTCTCTCTTTTCTGGCTCAGGTGCAGGAGACTAAATCAAGCTGTCAGAAACCAGACTGCACAGCTAAACGGTGCAGGCTGAAATGCCACCTGTCCACAGCTTCTGGCGATTTATTATTTCCCTATTTATTTATTTCTATAGTGGCAACTTGGATATTTGTAAAAGTCCCTACTGCTTATGACAAAGTCATTCTGTTTGACACATTCACGTACAACCTTTACGCGAAGGTTTGGGCAATTTCAGCACAGCTAATGGTTGTTAAAAGGATTTGTTTTCCTCCATTACCTAATCAGAAGCTAAAGATTTGGTTTACAGCATTTATCAATGGTATTACACTGAGGCCAGCCCAGAGCATACTCTTCAGCTGAGGCATTTTGGTTAATCCGATTCTCTCCGACCCCCTACAAATCTTCTTGGGAGCCCATCTCATCTCAGTGAGGGGCTTGATGGCTAACTGCCTGCCCAGAGAACGAGCTTATGCACGGGCCAGAATGAGGTGGGAGTAAGGGCTTTAAAGGCTGTATTATTCATCCCTGTCATTAGCTATGTGACATAAGGAGGTCTGCTCTGTCTTTGCTGCTGTCTGGCTATTAGAACAACCCTCATCCACTCTATCTGCATCCAGATCCATGCTGCTTTACGCGCTAATTTTCAAGCATTTCACAAGTTCTTCTCAAGTCAAAAATACCCAAACAAGTCAGTAAATCTGTGAGTAATGTCAGGGTTTTTACACAATAGTTGAGCTCATACATGTGAGTCATTTTTGAAGAGTCTTGGGTCGACTGCGAGGGCAGGATTAAAGCAGGGCAGTTGACACGGGCTGCCTCAATGTAATCCTTTGACCCCACTCCCACTACCCCGACCATGTCTGGGTTGAGGTCACTGTTAATCATGTGTGGGTATACATGCGTGTGCATGTGTGTGTGTGTGTGTGGGAGGGAGAGAGAGAGGAAAAGAGCATGGATTTGTGCGCTTCTGCATGTTTCTACACTACAGAGTTGGTAAGTGGGAGGAGCCGCTAGTGTTTCCCTCATCATGTATTCCTATTTCAAAATTTTCTTTGAACAATATCCTAGGACTGGGCAATAAAACAATAACAATAATTAATTAGCCTATGTCAATATACTTTGCCTCAATAGAAATATAACTTTATATATATATATATAATATATATATATATATATATATATATATATATATATATATATATATATATAATATATATATATTTCATTGGCAACAGTGGTTTTGAGTAATCCCATGTTACTTCGCGATGTCATCAAAGTCTGTCCTTATTTTTTTGATCGAAAAATAGCAGAAATTACAGACAAAAAAAAAAGTCAGAAATTACAGAAAGCACAGACCACAGTTAATGGCACCACATTTGCTGAATTCATCTAGAATTGAACCACAATCCAAAGGTGAATTAATTGAATTTGCTGATTCTAATTTCTGTATTAGCACCACTGTAAACTTAAGCCCTCTTAGTAGTGCATGTAACAGATTTTTAAGCTCGGCGATTGGCTGTCTCTTGCTGAAAGGCACATTTGGCATTGTCGTTAATAACGTCTCCCTTAAACTTTGTATGTACACATGCTTCTACCTTTTTCATAAAAGGAGCAGATATGTTTTAGAGCAGTTGTTTGTCTTTTGTAGGTCATGTAACATTTTCAGCGGGGAACAGCTCCTTCCACTTCACAACTCCATTATGTAATGTGGTGTGAAACTACTAGTAACCATCCTAAAATGTCACATATGTCACTTTAGTAGCATTTGAACTTTTAAAAGTTACATTCTCACTAGTCAAAATGAAATTGAAGTCGTATTTAGGCAATGCATCTCTGCAGTCGTCTTGACTCATCTTGTGTGTTGGCATACAAAAGGCTTAAACCACATCCTCAGCCAAATGTCAGTGTCACCATGAGATGGGCCACCTAAATCGTCTGTCTTCTAGGTTGTTTTTCGCCCTGATGTTCTGTCTCTGTGTTTACGCTGTCGCTTGTCTCCCATGTGTATCTGCCTCAGTGGCCCACAGACGTATGCAGTACACACACAAGCTAGCCGGTGATGACACTAATGGAGTGTTTAGTCAGGAGGACATAGACTTATTAACCATTTGAGAGAATGGGCTAGATGGTAATCAAATAAAGTGGAGATAAGTTAATAAGCTGTATGTGCAGTGGAGTAAGCTACGCAGGATTTGTCTTGACGGACATGGCACTTGTACGCTGCTACTCATTGAGACACATGAGTACTTTCAACATGGCTAAGTGGAGATAATAGGGCATGGGCGTGTAGATTCATCTCTATCAACTACGTAGCTCTTTTATTTATAATGTTATCATAGAAATATAAACATGTTTATGAGTATCTCGGACTTGATGCAAAAAATGCTGTCTTTTGTCTCATCTTTGCTCTTTCGCTCACTCAGACCCTCTTTTGCTTAATCCAAAAGCAAGATTGTGGCAGCGCCACGATCACTGACTGCTTCACTGAAACAGATGATGTCTATCCAGAACAAGAGGGAAATGGGAGAAGGATGGAGGGAATGACGATAGAAAAGGACAGGGATGAGGTAGTAGAGAAGAGAAATGGTAAAGAAAGGTAGGAACCTAGAAGGAGGAGGGTGAATGGGGGAAGGAGCAAAAAGAGAATGAGGAGGGCTGATTAAGTGAGGCCCATACGAGGGAGGTAGAGAGAGAAAGGCAGCGGACAGGGCCCAATAGGGGGTAAATCTGAGTCAGTAGCGCTCTATATCTTTCGTATCCCTGCCCCCCTCCTCTCCCACATATCCATCATGTTAATATACCTACAGCGTGGCCCTCTGGGTAATATATCTTTGACCTGTGATTACGCTAACAGCTTATTGTTTGCACACTGAACAATCCCATTATGTTGGCGATCTGTTTACATACAGCCTTGCTGTTTAGATTAGCATGCTGTGTGTGCGTGGGGGTGAGAGAAAAAAAGAGCAAGGATGTGCCTCTATGCCTTTGTGTGCACTTTCACACATTCTGTCTATGAACATCTCTGCATGTTTACGCACATGCGCCGACCCCGGTCAGGGTCATTGCCAGATAAATGCGCACATGCTGTCTGACTATCTGGGCAGAACAACACAGTACTTGCATTGAAAAGCAGAGAAAAACAAATCAACCTGTCACACATTGCCTGCAGCTGCGCAGAAATGGAGCTTTGTTTGACTTCTAAGAAAGTGAAAAGCCTTGAGGCTCAGAGAAGATCAGCACTTCCTCAATGTCTTGTTTCCTACCACATACAACATCTCACATTTGAGTGACACCTTCATCCTGTATTTTAAATCTTCTTTAACTAATCACTGCTAAGTCATAAGTCCTAATTTCAAGTTTGTTTATATGTTGACTATAAATACCCTCATGTGATTTAGTTTGCTCTGACAGTATTTGAATTGAGAAGATCTCTTCATATAAATTGTCTGTTCAAGGAGACATATAAATTAAGTAACCCACAGCACCTGTATTCTGCTATAATTATTATTTTCCTTGATATGGGATGTATTCACTAGATTTGCCAGACTAGAAACACCTGTTAAACATAGTTTTAATCTAATTTGTCTTTACTTAACATGATGTTTCACGCATGAAGTTGTTAGTGTCTGTGAAAGAGTGCAGCTGTTGTGGGCCGGCATTTAGGAACCATTGGGATAGAAGGGTAACAAGTATGTAACCACAAGGCTTGAACATCTGGTTGAGCCGAGCGCCGTGCTCATTAACACAAAGTTAACCTCAGACAGGACGTGAGGTCACGGCAGCCCAGAGAGCCGCATGATGGCGTAACAGTTTAAGGTCAAGGGATCAGTGTACTCTCCAAGGTGGCTGTCGGTCAGAAAAGAATATTCTTTATTTGGACAGATCAGGAGGATACTTGAACATAAGCTCAGTACAACCTGAAATTTTGGTCAAAATAGTCTCTCTCCTCCCCTGTCCTTTCTCCTGAGCCTCACATCCTTTCTCTGCTCTGCTCTCAGACTTCTCTGGCAGTACGTAGACTCATTGAGATGTGCAAATCCCTTTGACATAGGATGAATAGACAGTTGCTGGCAGGATGCCTCATGCCACTTTGTGTGCTGCCACTTAATTGGAGCGCCCCAGTTTGCCTTCCCTCCTCTCTTCTCCTACCCACGCTCGCTGTGGCCAGGTTCTGTCTGACATCAAAGGCGAGGTTATGCGTCCCCTCAAAGAGTTTTAAAACCTATCAGCGCTGCTGTTTGGCTCAAGAGGTCCTTTCACAATAGCAACGGGGGGCGGTAAAACAATTTCGATCATGATACAATACATTTTTATCAAATCAAAGGAAGGAAACGGAAAGCTGACAAAGAGCTTGCGTTGGCCAAGGAGATTCAACCCAGTGACTACCTGCACAACCTCTTCTATGAATAATGGTCACGTTCCATCTACAAGTCAACATGCAAAGTACAGCATCTGAGACTATACATAGTTGATATACTGTACATATATACAGCAACATATTTGAGTGAGGTTGTGTATGATTGTGCATCTGTATGCATGCGAATGTGTGGGTGTGTTTGTGTCAAAGTGAACCAGTGTTTGTTTTGTTTTCCCATTGCCATGTGCGTCCATCTGTGGAGTGGACACTTCCCTCTGGGAACATGCAGTGGAGAAGTGGACTGTGGGGGACAATAGAGGGGTCGCTGATAAGTTTCCTAGATGCACAGCACACACTGAGAGGTAGAGGATGCACAATGGTGGAGATGAGGTGTTCAGCAACCTTGTGTTTTCCTTGCTGTCCATGCAAAGGTTTTCTGTTTTCACCAGTGACGGGGTAACCTTTGAGGTTGTCTCTTCATCGGCTCGGCTTATTATCTGTCAGTCCATTTGGTTTTCTTCATAGTCCGTAGAAGACGGAGGTCAGAGTCCTCACGTCTACATGGCAATGAATGAGGTGTTCTTTTCCCTCATGTGTCGGCTCAGGAAGGGAGCACCATTTCAAACAATGCAAAGAAAAGTGGCCCTCTCAGGCTGACAGCAGCTTTGCTGCAGCAGTTACAACCCACACACAGAGAGAGGGCAGTTATTGCAATGGGAAAAAATAAGTAGGTAGGTTTACAAAATAAAATATGAAATGCTAAAAATTAGATTTAGTAGTGCCAGGACGACTCCTGGCTTTGGTGAATTGCCTGCTTTCTGCTTCAGTTTGACCGTTTGTTTCCTGCTGGAACTGATTCATGATACCAAAGAAATTGCTGCCTTATTATCCTTGTAAGGTTGTCAAATAATAACATTAC
The DNA here is from genome assembly GCF_008729295.1 of Plectropomus leopardus. Taxonomy (NCBI): domain Eukaryota; kingdom Metazoa; phylum Chordata; class Actinopteri; order Perciformes; family Serranidae; genus Plectropomus; species Plectropomus leopardus. The sequence continues at coordinate 22,844,317 of NC_056463.1, forward strand.
TATACCTAATGCCTTTATGCATCTATTTAAATACATAGGAAAAGTGTCCAGATACCCGAGACTATGTCTTTAACTATCATAAAACAAGTATTTTAAACTTTTAAAAAGGTTGTCCACGTATTGAGATTTGAGATCTACTAGGGGGAGTGGTAAATATACACTATAGTCTGTTCCATGCTGTTGTCTTCATTCATCTCTATGTACATGTACTAGTGTGGATATTGGAGAGGAAGACTAGGCCGTTATGAGTTAAGAGATTAAGAAGAATAGCAAGTACAATTTTTTACAGTCCAAATATCTCCATAGAGTAGTGAAATGATATCGGAAATGATAATTACATGGTCTCTGAGGAGGTAAGAAGAATACTGACTTTATATGGAAAATATTGACCCATGAGTACTCTATCCACAGTCATGGAGGTTTATGAATTTGGTGAGAGCAACTTTGTATGTTTCCTATATTAGGAATAAGAATAGGATTTTAATATGATCTATTTACAGAGGCATGCATCAATGATCTTCCCACCAAAGAGAAAATAGTCCTTCCAGTGTTGGACATAGTCAACCATCTCATGAGTATGAGTCTGTCTGTTGTTTTTTTTTCTTTTTCATGTTTCATAGAAAAAAGCTGGAGGTAAAATATTAGGAAGGGAATCAGGAGGAGTAAGAGGCTTTCAAGAATTTCACTGTAGGGATTTTGAGGGATTTCAGCAGGTCTCGTCTTTTGTTCTTCAGTGAAGTCATTTTTGAATGTTGTGCTTCGTAGGTGTCTTCGTGCGATTGGTCAGCCGCTCTGATGTCATTGCTGCTCGGATGTTGGGTTATCTGTTAACAGAAAGAGAAGACGGGGGAAGAGAGGACAGGAGGGGTAGGACAAGACAAGAAAATGAGAAAAAAAAAGTCATTAAAGTGTGACTCAGTCCACAGTTCTCTCACGCACATAGTGTAGTCCTTCCACGCATACACATAAAGTTCACCAGGAGACAGTGAGAGAAGTCCACATTGTGAGCTATACAGGCTCTAACATTGGGCCCCCCAGACCAGGGTTTATGGTGACACACAGTGAGTCACAGTCACTGTATTTGGGGGGTGGGGTTGGCTCGTCTGTCACTGGTGCCAGTATAAAAACAAAGGCCGAGTGACCACCCTGTGAGTGTACATGGCAAGCCCACTTGGCTGAGATTCAGAGTGACAGTGGCGTCAGCATGGAGGGGGGGTGACTCTTTAATCAGCTTCAATTAAGGCCAAGGAGAGATGAGAAAATTCATCATGGATTAGTCTGCACCGTGTCTACTTCTTTCTACATTATTCTATCTGTTTGTGCCTTAAGAAAAAAAAAATACTGGGCTTTATTTTTGTGTCTTGAAATGCATCAAGTTTGGTGAGACCCCTCAGCAGCTTGCGCGCTGTGTGAGTATGATTCATGTAGCCAGAAGGAACGCTTTGTGGGTGGGCCATTAGACACTGAGACTCTAGTGGAATTCAACTACTATCTACTGGAGATCCAGTTACATGACCCTACTGTAAAGGTGCCTAGCCTGCACCCATTATGGATCAGCGTAAACAAAGCAAATATTGACAGACCATTGCATACCGTTACAGCTCTACTAAGGCCTGTAAAATCTGAAGTTATTATCTTAGTCGTGTATGCTCAATTTGCTCAAAGATAGTGTTATTTATTATCTTTAAGGCATCTGATTTTTATATTCCCTCACATAATATTAGTATTCCCAGAAGAGCTAGAGACAACTCGTGCGGCTTATGTTGATAAAACATTATAATTACAATCAAGACTATAATTTCATTCCTACCAGCATTACTATTATTTGTGGTATCATCACATACACACAAATGCATACACACTCTCAGTGGCGCCTGTCCATGTGACATTGTCTCTGTTTCCACTAACAGAACAAATCACTGCAAGCTATATATGTCTGTGTTTTGTCCACCTTTTGCACAGCAGTGAGCCATGTTCTATGAGCTAATATCCTCACAACTGAGATCACAGCCGTTGCCCCGGGGCATGCTACATCCACTCTCAGAGAACAGCAGCAGTCAAGACTCCAGCCCTTCAAGACTGAATGTGGTCCCAGGGTGTGTGATAACTGACTATGTGATGGGAATGCAGGGGCCATTTGGACCTCCAAAGCCAGGTGTTAGCACTTCAGCTCACTGCCTCATCAATAATTGACAGAGGCAAACCAATCAGAACAATTTGCTCCCCACAGCGAAGTGCTAGAGCCGCCTAACACCGGTGAATCATTAATGAGGCAATTAGCTGAAATGGTTAGACGGTTAGCGCTCACTGGCAGCGCTCCTGTGACGCTACTGCGATGTGTGTCCTTATACAGGAGCTGCACATGATGGCATGATGTACCGGCCAACACAAGCTGAGAGGGAGAAAGAGTGGAATCACACAACAGCTCTTGGAGACGAGCCTCTTTAAGGTTGGAGTGTAACTTGTGTCGGTGATGCCAGCTCTCCATCTGTTGACCACGGATCAGAGGGCCAATAATGGGAACAAACCCAATTGGCCATTACCATGGGAGATTGACCTTTATTGGTTGTTGTTACCATTGCACAGACCAACAGAAGCCGTCTCCCGGGTGATTCAAGTGTGGGAGAGCCTTTATGGACATGGATAAAATCGACCTCAGTGACATCACTCAAACATGGGGGAAGGAACAACAACAATAACAGCAAAGATGGAGTTTGCCTTTGAAGAGCAGAGATCCTGGATTGTTGTTTGAGAGGAAAATCAAAGCCCCCAGGGAGCTGCTCACAAAGCCTCATCGATTGGCCATATTGGAACCATTTCATAGTTTATCGATGCTCCTCTGCCTGCTCTCTCAGCCCTGGGTCCAGTACATGCTCAATTAAACCGGCAACCTTGATGTCAGGAACAAACTATACAAACACTGCACGCTGCATGGATTATTCCCAAACACACACTCCTATCTAAAGTAAATATTTCACACACTGCCCATTTTGTTTTAGGCCAGATGAGATTAAAATGATTTTGTTTACTGTTCTTCATTTACAGCTTTTCCCCGCAAAAAACGAGTGTTTCCATTTACTTTTTCAGCCTCCCAATCATCCTAATGCATTCTCAGTTTCAATATATCTTTGTGATGGAAGAATCTGGAATGAGCCCGAGAAGGCAGGAGCAATAGAAAGAGAGGAAGCGAGGCTGAAAGAGAGGAGGGGGGGGAATGCATACTAAACTCTTGGGGTTCATTGCCGAGGTATAACCTTATTGCTGACAACTCTGTGCAATGGCGGTCCAAGAGTCTGTAGGTTTTCATTCTAAACAATGACTGCAGAATTAGAGTTTACAAATGTTGTATAGTTGATATTATAAAAAAATCTGAATACTTGTGCAGATAGGTTAAATTTAAGAAATGTTTGCTTAGTTATTTTTTATTTTCCAAGCTATCAGAAGCTGTTTCACCTCAGTGCAAACTGAAAATCTGAGCAATTTTAGAGTGCAAGCTGGCTTTTTTTTTAACATGATTTGAATTCATGTGAATATAGTGCCCCAGTAATGATTTCTAAAAACCCAGAAATGGGCTAGCATTTTAGCACTCCTGGTTCCCTCTACTTGAAGTCAATGGTTTTCTTGAATATGTTTTTGGTTAGATACCTGAAATAAGGTCTGGGGTTAATACCAGCTTAAAAGACTTTCATTTTTTCATCTACACCATAAAATATGTCAGCTAATTCCCCACCCACTAACTTTGAAGCTTTTTTGAGTCTTTTTTGAGAAGGTTGCTAACAAGTGGCTAAATGAGACTACCGAGCGTCATCATGTCAAACACAGCTTGATAGTCTCGTTATTATAGGGATGTTCGGTCATGTGACTGTGGTGTAGTTTGTTTATACCCTAATGTTAGTTTTTGGAGATTGCATTTAGGCTTAAAAAAATCATAAAAGTGGTGTTTATTTGTGAAGATTTCCTTGCTGAACAAAATATCCACGTATGTTAAACATTTATTGGCCATGGATCTTATTTTCTGCAGTAATCCAAATCTCAATGGAGAAACCCCATTGGCTTTTTGACGAAAAAAAAACGGGGAACGCTAATATCTACACTGGCCTTCAGAAAAATGTCATCCCTGTGGCACTTTATTGAAGTATGTGATTGAGGCAAAGGGTGATGGTGATAACTTCATGCAAAGTGAAGGACACAACCAGTGCCCCTCATGTAGTCTATTAGTGGATCTAAAACCTGAAAACTTTCTGGCCTCCATGGCATGACGGCCTGCAACCAAGATATGCACAAGATCTCTTGAGTCCCTAGAGTGCATGGTTACCTATCCGGGCTCTAGAGGGTTCACTTTGTAACACTCGTACAGATTATATGGAAATCCCCAATGTGTGCAGAGCAGAAAATGAACATTCTCCAGTCACCTATTGTAGCTAATAACCGGATTCAACAGTAAGTGTATGATCCTTCATTAATACACTGCTGTCAAATTACTTATGATGACATATTTTAATGCCAGTGGGAGATAAAGCAATTTTCAGAAAGAAGAAAATAGCTCTAGTGATCTGCTCCATTATTTGCCCCCATTTTAACACTCTTGGGCTTGATATCCTGCAAAGTCTGACAAAGTCCCTCCGGTGTATTGGTGAGTTCCGCTTCACAAAGCAATCAGTTTGGATAATAATGAAGTATGGCGATAGCGAGCACTTCACAAGAGCTTCAGAACATAGATAATGGTTGTTATCTTAATGTGTTTGATAATCATAAATGTAGACGTGTTCCATCCCAAAAAGCATTGTGCCAGGGTTTCACCTCGACCGGAGATCACAGCTTATCAAAGGCAGTCAAAACATTTTCATGTAACTTGTTGGCCCCACCCTTCTGGAGGACACTTGCTACAGGGAACTACCGAGTGAGAGAGTTATAGATCCATAATAACTGTAGCAGATCATTGCCTGGTCAAAAATAATTGAAAGTATTAAACATAATTTGAATAAAAACCAACCTGCAGTCACTCCAACCTTCTGTCAGGATTTGTCCATTCTGTTTTATTTAATGACCTAATCATCACAAGTCGTACTTGAACAATATTAATTGCAGTTTTTTTCAACTGGACAAATAACTGTGATGTTGTACCAACATCAGCAATCACTTCCAGGCAGACAACCGGCAATTTATTTGAACTGAGAAGATGAAATTGGTAAACTTGTTTATTTCTGTTGTCACATGAAGCTGCAACTGTAACTGTACCTGTCTGGTGTTTCTAATGGGCTTATATTACATACTGCATTGTTTTGCTAGCATCTTTAATAATCCAGTCAATCAGCATTGAAGTTTAACAATGCACTGCTGTAAAGCGGGGCACAGAAAAACATACTTAGACCACCCAAAAGACCCATCTTAAAAAGTCAATATCATCCTAAGTGTACACTATATTTTGCAATACTTTCACCGCTTTACCTCACACACTAACTGATGGAAGCAGCAGTAGACCAGTAACTCCTGTGTTCTGCAAAGCAAAACTGCTGTTTTTATCACTGGAGTCTGGTGGCTTTGAAATAATCACTTCACTTTCCTGTCAGAAAGGGCTGTCTGACAGCAAGTTAAAGTGGTGGAAAAAATCTTAAAAATAGCGTAGACTTTGGAGCACCCAGGAGCTCAGCTGGTAGAGCCTCAGCCCTTTGCTGCATGTCATTCCCTCTCTCCACCTTTCAGGCTTGAGCTGTCGTATCCATTAAAGGCTAAAAGCACCAAAAATAATCTTTAGATTAAATAGATAGATAAATAAAAAATAGCATGCATTTTAACTGATATAGATTTTTGTGTGGGTCATTTTTTTAGGTAAAGCACCATTTCATTTCATGATTAGACCTATGTGACACGGGGCTTTTCTAACCAAACATTATCGTAAACAACGACTGTGATTAAGTCTATACCTCTAATTTAACACCCAAACCAAGTGTAGCAATAATTTTTCAGTTTCTAATTGGCTAAATGGATGGAGATAAACCAGTCATTCTGAAAAACTTATAACACTTGTCAAAAAATTGAAAATTTGATTTTGCCTCTTTTAGGCAACAATGAAGTGGATATAAAAGATTATAAAAGATTGATGGAATGGATCCCCCTTTTTTTTAAGAAAGCCTGTTACTGTTGATGCAAAGGAAAGATTTCAAGTAATTGATTAGAAGCCGGGTCGACCTGTGTTGCTGATATTGACACTTGTGCAGATATTGTAGACAGCTAGTCTCTGTTTAATGATCCCTATTCACTTTTATGGCCCTCTCAGGAAGCCATCCTCAATAAATATTTGCAAACAGGAAATTTGCAGTATGACTTGAGAGAGTCATAACCCTGGCACCTATGTGTTTTGAGATTAACGTGTAATTAAAATAGTAAATCAATATTTATTAAGCAGTACTACAAAGCAAATGAGAAATCTAATCAGGTCATATAATGAGTGACTGGATGGAGGAGGGCCCTTTAAAGTAGCATCCTGCAAGTCAAGGATATATATGTACAGTTAGATATCTATAAAAGGACTTTGTAAAAACTCAATCAGACATACTGTATATCACTTGGCACACACACAACACACATTTCACACTCGTAGGTATACAAACCTCACCTCACCCTGAAGACCCCCTTCCTTTCCAAACCACACTTTTTAAATGTGGAGTTTACACTTTTGCATTTACTCACCACAGCTTTCCCACACTTATGGTTTTAAGACGTTCATGCATACAGTAGCTAAGACTGCGAAGAGAAAACACCTGCAAACACCCCCCTACCTCTCTCACATTACCGAGCACAAAGAGAGTGGGACAGGCCCCACTGTCCAGACTTTCCAGCCATCTACTGGAGTACGGAAAAGAGATGTTAAAAGCTTAATGGACCCCTCCTGTTATTGTTTAAAAATTGCTCGACATATAAATGGCTGAAGAAAACATTGGTTGGCCTCAATTATGCATTGAAAATAAAGTTATGAGCTAGTGGCTGAATTATTGATGCTGGCACCGGGAACAAGAGCATGTTGGCAATGTGTCACTGCTTTTTTGCTGATGCTTCATCTTGTATTGATAATTTTTCATCTAAAAAGCCCATGAAGTCTTGATCTGTGAAAGATGGAAAAACACACCATGAGTATTGGAAATCTAATGCAATATTACTGGAAGAGGAAAACAGATAACACAACATCGAGTTCCAAAATGGAAAAATAAAAATGTGTAGCTTTGAGACGGGACTGAGACAACATGCTGATCCTGAAATGTTATGTATTCTTCATTTACAGAATTGAGACAATACATCTTCTAACCACCTTATTCTTTGTTTTATAGAGGTGTTGCATTAACGCCAATATTTCTCAACAGTATGTCCATATACTGTGTGTGTTAGCATGAAATAGAGCATAAAAGCACTAAGGCTCGGGACTGTCCCAAGTAGCTGACGCACTTCCTGACATGCAAATGCTTGTGGTTCATCTGCCGATAGCCTCTCTCCATCCTACTTGTCTTGGACGCGCATACACATAATGCACACGTGCACGCATGCATCCAGCATGTGCAGAGCAAGAAAAAAAATGCAAATACTTACTGGAATATTGACAGTTCAGCAGAATTTAAAGCACAATTTAGAAATACTTGTGAGTTACTGATCCCTGGTTGTTTAATCGTGTTTAGTGCATTTTTGCATACAGAAATGACCTCTTTAAAACAGAAAGAAAGAAAGAGGTCATAAAGAAAGAGGTGATAAGGTAAAGATATGTGCCCTGATGGCAAAAACACATGCCATTTTTGTCCACAGGGATGTAGTTTTTTTCCATTTTGTCCATTTTTAAAAAACCTTCAGTCTTTTAGCAAACATCTCATGCAGTAGTTGTCCTCGTTTCTCCACAGTTTTTGTTTTTGCGTTCAAGTGTGACTCTGGAGAGAGTTGTTGTGTACGTCTGACAGACGCTCTGTTGGTCGTCATTCTTTAACGTCTCCGTCCCTCTTTTCACCTCAAAGTGAAGCACATCATTGCAGAAACTTAAATCAGACACACGCATACTCTATGACGGCATGACCCAAAATGATCACCAGTAAGTGGAGATAATTATTACTTATCATGATGGACTTAAGCGCTCCACCTTATAAGTCTGCTGTGGAAATTCCCTATTAATATTAGCAGTGAGTCAAGGAGTACTTATCTCTGTGGATATTTTGAGAGGTATACTGGAGAGCAGTTCACCGGGGTAAATTTACTGTTAAAGAGACCATAGTGGAGACGCCGATTACCCAATCAGATCCTGTTTTTATAGACTAAGCCACAATGAGAGCGGCACCGCACTCATTTAGTGTTTCACAATCTGCAGCCGTTTAGCAGTCTCTGCACAGCCAAACACACTGTGAAGTGAATGTCTTTCAGCGATTGTTTAAGAGTTAGAATGAGACGAATGTTTGTCTATCTTTGTCCTTTTTGGATGTGTTTTAATTTTTTATATGAGTGCAAACTGAGCTCATTCTCTTCTGATATATTTTTTTAATGTAGTACCATAAAAGCTTGTTTAATTAAATTTCACACACATACATACTTCAAACAAGTTATAAAAAGAAAAAAAAAATCTTTTCCCCCTTCATTTTAGTTCTTTTAAACAAGTATTCAGCGTGATTATGGAGATGAATATGATGTTAAAACACTTCAGCTGAATCTAAAGGACACAAAATTAAATTTCTTTTGTAAATTATATTGCATCTTTTGTTCAGAGATCATTCTGAATGCTGCCAAAATGAAGATTAAGTTTTCATTGTTTTCTTGTTACATTTCTGTATCAGATACAAAAATACAGCTCTTTGCTATCTTTCATTAAAAATAAAAATAGTTTTGAATTAGTTTATTAATCATTTATATACAGTAAAAATTTTACATGTAATAGGCTTTTTTTAAAAACACATTTGGATTTGTATGTATACATTGTAATGGCACAGAAGTTTCCCTCCTAAAAATGCTGAATATTTTGTATTGTAAAGTAGTCTATGAGTTTCAAAGAAAAGAGACGGATACTGCTGTCTATAGACCTCGGCAGCTGACATTTCAGCAGGCATTAAAAAAAGCTCAATGAATCATCTGCCACCGTTTGAAGACAGAGAGGTTGAGTGAGGTTGACAAAGATGGGGATATCAAACAAAAAATACAGAAGTGAAACTGAGCAGGAAAACGAGTGCCTGTGATATTTCTCACGAAGCATTATGACTGGCCTCAGCCTGCGGCCGAGTTTAGGCCACTCACAATCATGAATCTAGAATATCTCCTGCATGATTCACTGAGCAGCACTCACTGTCAACGCGCTGCTACGGGGAAGAAGACGTTGTAGTGGATGTTTGAGTCAAACAACCACAGGTCACATCTACACCTCAGTTTTTACATGCCCATACCTCTCCAACCCACTCATGTGTGCCTCTGGATGTGCGGTGAAAAAAAATCAGCATGTGGATATATTTTCTGCTCTGTGTCAGTTTCGTGCCACCCATGACTCAACTCCTGTCATACTTTGGTCTTTCATCTCCATAACGGTGACTGCTGAGATGCTCTTACTTTTATTTCCGATAAATGACTGATTTTATGTTTAACTGGCAGTCAGAGGCCACTGTTAACCTTTCCACACCTCCGCAGCAGCGTGCTTTTCACCTCATTTGTGAGGTGTCAGATGTGTGCAAGTACAGCGCCGCCCACTCTCTTCCCTTCCAGGGTCCCATAATGTTAGCCTATGGTGGAGCCGCTGAGCAGATCAATATCCATCAGACTGCTAAAATAAATACATTTATCACACCCTGATACTTGCATGTTACATCATGTTACATCTGATCGGAGGCAGAGATACTCAGGCTCACCCACCAGCTAAAGAAGCTTCCATCAGATTCTTTGTAAATAAGGTCACACGACACGGTGATTGTCATTTTCAATGCTGTTGAGCAAGAAGATGACAGACTTAAGGCTCTCTCTCTAGCTCGAGAAGAACAATACTTCTGACTGTGCGCTTCATCTCTTGTAAGCTCCCCGGGTTTTAAAATCTCATCTGAGGAAAATGTTCCTTCTGTCCTCCCTCTGCTGCAGATAAAGAACAGGCGTTTGAGTAATTATGGTGCATTATCACCAAGGAACGTTTCATTGCTACATTTTAAGCTGTGTAGTGAGCGGTGACAAACGAACGACCATTTTAATTTCTATCAGGAGGAAAAACACATGGCTGGAGCCAATGAAGTCAGCTCTCTCATTCTGCCACTGACTGAGACCATCTGGACCAAATAAAGTTTTTCCCTTTGAATCAACAGCTGTTGGAAATTACACGGCAACACTCCTTCTTTATATATCTTTTTTTTTTTGTTGTTGTTGTTGCTCTCCTTTTAAAACCAACCATGTTTGTTTTATGGTTTTAGTTTAGTGCCAGATTTGATCAGTGCTCACAGAACAAAACAAAAATAAAATGTTACTTTCTACACCTGTGTTTCCCTTCTTTTTTTTTCTCTCGTTGCATGTCTTTCACTCTGCATCTTCCTCCTCCTAACCCTGCCCTCTCTGCGGTGGTGATCGAAGGGTTGACCATGTCAGTCAATCTGTCAGCGGCTGACAGTTTTACAACACATGCACTACACTGATGGCTACCATCACTCACGTAACGATTGCCCTCCACACGCTGAAATCAAAAGACAAGACAGAGTGAGAGGGTTGAAGAAACGGAAGTGAAGGCAGTTGAGTAAAAGTAATGGCTGTGTGTCTGACAGAGACTTACAGCGAGAGGAAAACAGAGCCAAATTTATCTCAGTTTCATTTGTGAAACTGTATATTTCTTTTTTAAAGATTTTCATATGGTTTTGAACTCAGACGTAGATTTTTCCCTCTGTGCTGCAGAGGAATCACCGTGGTTTTCTTTTTCCGCTGGCCAGAGAAGAATTTGTTCCACTCTGCTGGCAGATATGATTTTAACACTTCATTTTGTGCAAGGCTAAGGCTTTGTCAATGATTTTTTTTAAAAACTCTAAACCAGCTCATATGTGTCCGAAGCTGTATTATCTATGTTTTCAAAAATCACTCAAACTTAAATGGTGTCAATAATAAAGCTCAGAAATTTTATACGACAGCAAAGGCATGCAAAAACATGACCTGAGAAGCTGGACACTTGCAGCTCTTTCAGCTGCTCGTGCCACTGAGATGGCACATGTTATCATCCACATATACACATCGTAATAGTTCATTTCAATGGCATTTTTTCCACCTGCTAGTTGACAGCAGACTGACGGGAAACCGTCGGACCTGACGGCACATGTCCTAGACGGCTGGGTCAGCAGGAAGCCACAAGTATGCACATTCAAGCCTGGAGTTTTACTTACATTGTAGCCAATTTAAGGATATAAATGACCTGATGGTTTTAGGAAAATGCAGAATTGCCAAAACTTTTTTTATAGATAGTTATTTCATAGATACACCTTTTTCTCTTGCCAAAATCCGACAACTTGCCAGCTTCTGTATGTAGTAAAACGGGAAGATGTCTGATATGTAGTTCATGGTAGTTTTTTTTTTTTTTTTTTTTTTTGCACGAGCATATCTGATAGTCTGTGAGAGGAAAAAGAGGAAAATGAGACTATTTAAGAGCCAACAAACATACAGTGGAGGAATGTAACTAAGTACATTTATTCAAGTATTGCACTAAAGTTAGAATTCTAGATATGTGTATTTTATACTTGCAATACAGGAAAATTTCAAAACAAACAGAAAAAACTTGTGACAGAGTATTTTTACAGTGCGGTATCAGTACTTTTACTTGAGTAAAGGAACTACTTACTTCGTCCACCACTGCAGACATACAGCTCTTTGACTAAAACATATTTAGGTTACATAGACCATTTTGATCCGTGAGTGTTTTAATTGAATCAGTTACATTTTGAATCACGGCTACTTATCGAGTAAATGGGTTTAGATCTGCTTTCAACATTAGTTTGACTCTTGACAGTGCTGTAGATTAATTAAAAGAAGCCATGCTACAAATTGAAATTACAGCACAGGCGGCAGTCTCTCCACAGACCCAGGGGAGGAAAGTCCTAAGCGTTCCTCAGAAAGCAGGAGGCAAAAGCTGCCCAGAGGAGAGAGGCAAACGAGCCAATCTGTTAGTCTGTTTACGGGGGAACGGCGGCAGAAGCATCCTGCCACCCCGCACCATCATATGGGAGCCAGGCTCCCACAAACACATGCTTAATGACTCGATTTATTCACCCCGTCACTATATCTTCATCTCTGCCTCTCTCTCTCTAATGGTCTTGCCCATATGCACTTCCAGTTTTCCGTCTCCGTTGGCAAGTTATGGGCGCAACGTTAATAACTTGCATAGTTTCTGTAGGGTGTGGAGGAGGGCGCTTGTGGGTGGTGACATATAAGACAGAACTGTGGCCTTTGGAAATGGTGTCCCGCTGTAAACTTAGGGCAGGGGGTAGTTCCTGGTCACGCGGTCACGGTGGGGTTGTGTTTTGAGCGGCGGCTGTGTGATGCGTATCAGTGACATCTGGGCCAATGTTGCCAGAGCATCGATCAGACTGTAGCTCTGGAAGGTCTCTCAAAAGCTTTATTCTTAAATCTATGCTGACAGGTGATGACATGATGGAGACGGGGCTGCTGAATTGATTGTGTCCTCTCTCTCCTTTCACTCTCCCGCTCGTGCTCCCACTTCCCTCGGCCTCTCTCCTCTCCCTCGCCTCTTTGTCCCATCACTCTCTTCCCTTCCATCTCTCTCTCCCCCTCCTTCTCCTTCTCTACTCATCGCCTGGATGTGTCGAGCACAAGATGTCAGATTATTTCCCAGCAGACACTGCGCTGTGTGACAGAGGACTGGAGCTGTATATCACTGGATGACACTTCCTCTGCCTCCCCCCTCTCTCCGTAGACAACATCAAATATTGCCGGGCCTTTTTGATCACTTAAAAGGCTTGTATTAGGAGAGGAGCCGGTGCTTAAACAAAAGCAAACAAAGTGTTTCATCTGTCATGTTTGTCAGTGGGCCATATGTGCGGCGTAACAGCTTTTCTATCGGCGAGGTGGCAAACCAAACGATATCACACGTTATGGGACTCCAAAAACAATCCAGACTGTGAGTTGCCAAAAGAGGCAACGTGGCAGATCTTCGGTGAATTATATTTTATGTATAACTGCCTTTTCTGAGTGTTCAAACATACACATTTTCTAAAAAAATAAATTAACTTGTAATGGTTAAACATAAAATCCCTTCGTCTTTTAGATTTTTTATGCTCACTGGGCCTCAGTCCATTCCCTGTAATTGTAATTGAATGCACTGAGGACTTTGGCACGGCTGGGGTCGGCCTAGTATCCAGGCCAACCGCTCAGCATATTGTTTCTATGGCACCTGTCCCCCCAGATTAATAACTCCAAGGTCTGCGCTGGCAAAGCATGCAGGGATACCAGAAATTACAATACTAATTCAAGACTAGGGATTTATACAGCAGCCTCTCCCGGGATTTATGACGAAGTGAGCAAGAGAGCAAAGAGAGAGAGAGAGGGAGACTAATAATCCTAGCAAAAGTGATTAGCTCAATGGGAGAAATTGTGTGTTTGTAGTCCTGCGATTATTATTGTGTTTCTCATCACATAATGAGTTTGAACAATGCAGTTAATGGTATTATTGGCGGGCCACCAGAAACGGGGTGTATATAAGCTTGATAGCACTTTTTCATCAATAAATCACTCCAGTGCACATGGCAATATTTAAATCTATGTTATTAAAATTGTTGGAACAACACTATCAGATTTATGTTGTGTTATTTTATTATGGATTGATTATCATCATCACAGGCATATCTGATTTGCGTGGAGGCAGCTGGAGCGTGGTTGGTTTAATCCATTTTGATTGCTCTGCAGAGGAATGCCACTGCTTTGCTTGAATGGACAGCCGTGTACCTCTGATGACTGGCTTAGAGAGAAAATAAACCACTGTGGTTTTTCCCTCTTTCTTTTGTTCCTTGATATTTGTTAGTATTTGTTTCTGCAAGTATCTTGTAAATATCTCTAGCCTCTTTCCTGCTATCGTCTCAAAGGAAAATGAATTACGATGAAAAAACACGATGCATCTTCTATTATTATCTCCTCTTTTACTATACTGCAGGTCATTTATCTTGGTAAGACTTGAGACATGGGGAGTCTTTATAATCATTATCAGTTTGATGAAAGCATTATGAATCATTTAAAAAAAATCCAAAAGCCAATTGTATTCAGTGGAAGAAGACAAATGAAAAAGAGTTGCATAAAAGGCACACTGAAGTAATTTCAGTTGCATTAAAACAGAGACAGTGGGAAGAAAATGTGTTAGACACAACAACAAAATAGAGAGAGCAGGACTGTGACTGCCACAGAGACACACACTCGGCTCTCTGTTTACAATGTAGCCTGATGTGAAACTAATTATGATCAGTTTGTTTATTTTGTTTTGTGATGAATGTATAAATTAAGGCAGTCCGGACAAAGAGGGGAGAGATCAGTCTCAGCACGGAGAGGCATTCGAGTACGACCGCTCACCGACACAGCAGCAGACTTACCGGCTCTCAGAACTGTGACAGCCCTGAAATTACAATTGAGTTTCACTCTTTCCTGCTTTCACACCTACCTCCTTCTCCCTTTCCTTGTTCTCCCTCCCTCTCCAACACTCTCTTTCTCATTCCCCCTCTCTCTCTGACGGCTCAATAACAGGTGCCATGCTAAGAGAGCTGTTACAGCCGTCCCTGAGTGGTTGTGTCAGCAGCAATGTTAGGGTTGAGCTTTCCAACCTGCTCACCATGCAGGAAAAAGGAAAGAGAGAAGGAGGGGAAAAAAATCTCGCTGGTCCCCAAATGATGCCCGCTGGGAGCCATCGTGCGCTAAATTTCGCCGGGTGGTTCTCCCCTGTTTTCTGTCTTGTGGCCCCCGGACTGCGATTTACAGACAGAGCCATATTGGGCCTTTCTGCATGGTGGGGCCCAAGCAGCTGTGTTCAGCAGAAAAAAATGACAAAAACAAAATAAAGAAATAAATAAACAAATCAACAAACACATAGGAGAGGCTTTTTTCTTCACAAATGCTCGGATAAGGACTTTTTGTGTGCCATCTGCAGAAAATGAAGCGTATAGTCGGACCTTGATTGCAGTTACACAGGTTCGGCCTGACTATTTAAAAAAAAAAAAAAAAAAGTCCTTACTGTTGTGGAAGGTCCACGAAATTGTATGAAATCCTCCCATCCGCATCAAAACAAATTCATAAAAGTTTTTGTGTGTTCCGTCTTTGACTTGAAGAGCTAATTTACGGCGTGCCGCTCAGCTGATAACTGATATCGCCTGCCTTTAACACAAACACAGCGATCGGCCGTCATGATTGCTCATCTTTAACTCGTCTTTAAGCACACTCCTTAAGATTTGAGAGGTTCTTGGCTAAATCTATGCAAATGAAGCTGCTTTGTGAAAAGACGCATCACTGTGCATGAAGCCTGGAGCGGGCAATAATCACAGACGGATTGTGTGCAAACAAGAGATGCTAAGCACCTCAAACCTCTGAGAGCGACAGAAACACACAGAGAAAAACACACCACAGGGTGAGAGAGATAAGTCAAACAGTCAGGTGATTGCTCTTTTTTTTTCATTTTTTTTGCTGATGAGCAACAAAACAACATCGTCTTCTATCTTTGGAAACTTTTTTGATTCTTGCGTTTACTCTTGAAGAAATCTGCATCATTTTAAGAACAAAATTCTCAGCTATTAACACGCCTGACATCAAAAGAAGTCGAGGACCAAGATCAGGCTTTTGATATTACATGTCAGATGCACTCTGGCGTATTGAGTCGGCATCTCAGCATAATTCATAAACCTTTTTCTCCCCCCTCTCTTTTTGAGAGGAGGAGGGGTAGAGATATGTTAGCATATAGGTAATCTAAATTTAGCTTCCATACCATCATGGGGCGGTTCATTTTACGCACACAAAAAAATGATAAATTTCAAAGGTGACCTGATGGGTTTCATTACAGCTGATTGATCGGCTTATGTGAGGGTGTCACGAAATGGACAGAGCAGACATAGTACACCTTCAGGATCCTACATAGGACATATAGGCCATCTAAATACAGCACCTATATACAGTGAGCTGGTGATGTGTGGCACATCTGAAATGATATGTCTGCAGGTTTCTGAAATACTTGATACTGAACACAGACATTTTATAATTAGAATTAAATTAAAATGCAGGTTTTTTTTCTGCCTAAAGTGTTAAGATAGTTAGATAAGGTAAGGTCACTTAACACAGCTGCATCATACAACACAGACACACACAAAAAGTCATACATGCAAAAATTTGCCTTGACGTGCCTGAATTATTTCATTCAGTACATAATAAAACTAATAAAAAACAATAGTTCCAATTAATAAAACTAGATAAAAATCAGGGTATTTAAAATTAATAGAATTTTAACACAAGAAAACTTAACTGTCAGTCACAAGGCAGTAGAGGTTTTTCTCTGAGATGTCTCACGAGCAAAAACACACTGTACACGGAGAGTAAAAACATTCATACAAAACTATTAAAACAACATACACTGACCGGCTTAATTACTTTTCTTTTGTCTATTGCAAACAGATAACACTTCTGCATGATTTTAACAAAACCATAAAGTACCAGTTTTAGAATTAATTATTTCAGGATGTAATTAACATGTCTACTTTAAAAAAAAGTGACATACACTTAGAGAAATTGATATGTTGATAACAGGCTGCAAAACTGATTGAATATTAATTGCAATCAGGATTTTGTCCTTCTGCAGTTAAGTGAATATGACTGACAGTGATATAAACATTTAAATATATGCTCTGCTCTTGTACACTATGATCATTTGGTTACGGTCTGTGGTGGCATATTTGTTTGTAATTAGCATATGTTTTGGGGAGGATTTTTATTATATTTTCTTCTTAAAAAACGCACAGAATTCAGCTGAAGAAGAACCTTATTTGTAGTCTTATGTTGATACAAAGATTTGTGAATTAGCAGCATGGGAGTGAAAACAGTACTCTTTTTTTTAAATTGCCCTGAAAATATTTTGTCTTTATCATGATAAACAATCATGATCTCAACATTGATCAAAATAATTGTTTAATTACTAATAATTGTATTAATTATTTTAGCCATAACTGTGCAGCCCTGTATATATTGGGTAATTACACAATTATAAGAGCAGATGTAACATTTCAGGCAAATCCAGCTGATAAAATAGATGACCTCAGAGAAAGAAAAAAAAACATTTCTACTTTTACAGTAGGAGTGACAGTGAAAGTTTCAGAGTGGCTATTTTTATGGTCGTTTCTGCGTTCTTTGCGAGTGTTTGGGAACAAAGCAGGGATCTGCGAATCCCTCCTATGGACTAGTAAATAACCCCTGCAATTCATCATAAGAACGAGAAGGAAATGTCAAGGGCACAGGAGTCCCTTTTTTGTGGAGGGTCACACACAAAACATAAACAGCAACACGCATGCAAAAACATATTCATACACACACACACCATATTTTCATGCTGTACTGTGACCACACTGCGCTACACAGAAGTTGAGGCATTGACAAATCACTGAGACCTGAAAGTGGGGCCGAGGTGGGACTAATTGAAATGAACTTTAGAAACGGGGGGACACCTAATTAAACATGAACTTTCTATCCTGTGTTTGTGTTGACATCATGGGGCCTAAATTTAAGCGCATCTTTGTTTGGCCAAACCTGGCGATGCAGCTAAAAGAATACTGCGTGTGAACATGGAGAAGGAATAAGGTCATTGCTTTTCCTCAGTGAAAACATATTTTTCCTTGTCTCAAGTCACTCGCGACACTTTTCTGGAGAGTGTGAGGGGCCCATTCATTATCTGCCGCTTCTCCTCAGAGAGACCGTAAGCGCATATGGTATCTTGTGTGTTTTCGTGTTTATCTGCGCTGGTTAGAGACAGCTATCGTGAGCGGTGCGCTTATTGGCATACACACAGCATGTCCTTATGCACCTGTGTATGTGTGAGTGAGCGCGGGTGGGGAGGATAGGTGGGTGTGTGCATATGTGCATTTGTTTGTTGCTGTTTATTGCCTGTTCTATTTTCTGTATTACTTAGTCGGGGACACGGCCCAGTGCAGGAGCTGTGAAGTTTCCCAGTAACAGGCTAATTCCTCAGTGGCTGTTTAGAGTGTCTCCAGCAGTGCTAAGTGTTCTCCTCTCTGTGCCTGATCAGAAAACAGGACCACTTTAGTCAGTTTGTTTAAGGTCCCTCGAGAAGGCTCTCATATCCTCCCTCTACTCACCCCTTCCTTTTTCCCTGCTCTGTCTCTCTCGCGTTCACACACACACACACACACACACACACACACACACACACACACACACACACACACACACACACACACACACACACACACAAACACTCGCAGTGCCACCTTCACACTCCCTATCCCACATGGCATATTAAACAGATGAACTTGACATGTGTAGGTGACTCAATTGATCTTTTTTTTTTAGCTTGCGCATATTTAGTGTTATCTTTATTTTTCTAAATGCCTTTTATATAATGTTAAGCTTTTATTTAACATAAATACAGTGATGGTTACTTCCCTTTAATAGGAAGCATATAAGGAGTTATACAGATGATGCTGCAACAACAGACAGAGATTCAGATGTGTAATGTGCATCCTCAAAAAGCATATACATTAGTTGCAAAGATCTGAGTAAGCACTATATAAAAATGTAAGGAAGAGGTAAGATTTTGAACAGACTGCAGCTAAAATTTATGCTGCGAATAAATGTTTATTTGGGGTATATTAAATAATATAACATAAAACTATGCATATTTTTTTACTTAGTAAATTATACCCAACAGGTGTTCCTTTTCCATAAATTAACAATCAACCAGCAACTATGGGCAAATTCTGTTCTCGTTTTGTCTGTTTTCCTATATTTGCAGCAAATTGAAACCTGATCGCTGCTAAATTAAAGAACATTAAGCCGGAGAAAATCAGATGTAAGCTCCTGGCTGGTGCGATAGCAGCGTTTTATCCCACATGTGGATCTGACTTATAAAAACACAAGGATCATTAACGGAAAATAGTTCACATCAGGGCATAATGAACCCCATCAAAGTGGTAAAGGTGCTGTTAAGAAATGAATTTCATGTGTTTATACTTCATGTCTCCACCTTACAATTTAATTAGATTCCACCTCTGAGACATTGTGTGAGATGTGTGCGTGTATATGCGCATATGATAACTTCACCTCATTTCACCTGCCTCTATATAGTGAGGTAATATATACTGTATAGTGCCCTCATTACAGCTTCCCCAACACAGCTCCCTAGTGCACACTCACACTCTTGCATATATGCACACAAAGGTATTCACTCATACAATAATTGCGAGTGATTTCACTACTAGAATCATTTTTTAAAATCATTTATTTAAGATAAGTCCAGTTCATACTGAATCAAAAAACCTTTTAGGGATCGGAAACTAAAACTGCGTGTTGTTTTAATGTCGGCATTTGAGTGTAAATTCTGCTCTCTATCTTCGTAGAATTGAGAACAGGCTATATTTGCAAGGGAAATTCTTTGCATGCAGAATCTATCCCACAACACCAAGACATATTCTCTCTGTTTTCTATGGCCTGGCCTGTTCTGCTATCCTTGTGTAAAGGTGAAGTTTCCTCACAAGAGCTGACAAGTGTGAAATTACGATAGGAAGTGCTTCATACCCTGCCATTTACCTTCATTCATTACCACGCCGTACACACCCGCACTCACCTACACACTCCCCACAGTCCACAGCTGACTGGCTGATATGGCAGTCATTTCTTTAACTGGGAGTCGAGGAAAATAACACATACACAGTGCAAGACAGTTTTGCCTTCGGTATCTCTCAAACTTTGGTGGAGTCCTCAAAGGCATCAGCTTGCCTTTGGAGTGGTATTGAATATGGAGGTACAAAGGTATTAGAAAGGAGGTTGGAAGTAGAGATAGACCTACATGGATTATAGCTCATCTATACCACTAGTCTCCAGCCCAGGAACTAGATCCATATGACGTTCAAAGGAGCGCTGGACCACAGAGATTTTCTGCCAAGAAGTGAAGCAGGTCATAGGGCACAATGTCATCCTCTGAGGGAACTCTCCCGCACTCTTTCTCTTTTGAATCAAATTATTGCATTGCAATAGGCACAAAATAAGTTACACAAAGACACCTAATGTGTGTTATAATTACAAAATACGCAGAGCTGGGCAATATATTTATATTATATTGATATTGTGACGTGAAACTAAATATATTCTTAGATTTTGTATGTTGTAACAGTAAAGTGTTGTTTCATGGTTTAAAGGTTGCATTACAGTAAAGTGATGTATTTTTCCAAACTGATTACTGTTTTAGCTTTTTCATTATCTGACTGCACCTTTTCATTCATTGTATCCACTTTACTGGTGATAATTTATCAAAAATGTCATTGTGTAAAATGTTATGTGAAAGCAGCAGTGGTCCACTCTGCAATATTGCTGCAATATCGATATTAAGGTAATTGCTTAAAAAAATATTGCAATATTTGATTTTCTTCACTATGTGACTGAGCAGAATTAAAAATAATCCACACAGTTTACGCAGTGCAAATAGTGCTGATCCCAGTGTCATGAATTGTGTCATTTTGTGCTCCAAATAGGAAAGCAAGTTTCTCTGAATCAGAGAATAAATACAGAATTGTCGTGCTATGTCGTCCTCCTCTCTAGTTAGTGTGTAGCATCTGAAGGTTATCCAGCTGACTCTGTGGCCAAAGGAACTGAGGAGTCGCTGGGCGGTCATAAGTCTTTGTCTTTGAAGACTGCACGCTGTGTTCGTATCGCTGTTGCAGCGTAATTGATACAGGCTCACGCTGTTGAGCTTAACGGAGCCCCATCATGGCCTTACACTCAGATCTCTCACAGCTGTAGGGCTCAGAGTACTGAGCTCTCACAAAATCACACAAGCGTGTGCAGGCACACACACACACACACACAGACACACACACACACACACACATACATAACACCCAGCTGGCTTCTGGCGAGATCACAGCTAAAGAGATCCAGAGCGGAGCTGGTTAGACTAACACTAATGGAGATGAGCTGCCTGGTTAGCTCAATGGAAAATTGAGCAGTTGATGCTTATTTCATCACAGCAGTAGTCCGTTCCCTCGGGAATACACAGTCAACTTACACTGATTTTAAATCTTTCTGAAACAAAGAAAAAAAAATATTGTGGTGTTTTTGAGGGAGCTCGTTGGCTAACTACAGAGAAAGCTTTATAATCTGAAGTGTTATAGTGTATGAAACCACATGTGATGGATGGTTTTCTTCTAAGTAGCATGCGCAAAGGATACATTTGTAAGGGCGTGCTGTGCTCAATCGGAGCTCCTGCACTGACAAGGAGCTCTCCTCACTTGGCTCCTTAGAAGCAAGTGCATTAAATCATGTCACCAGTCGGTCCGGTGAAATCTGGGCCACACCTGAGCGCATATGTCCTGCCCAGCAGCACTGTAGCGTAGTAAAAACTACCGAGGATCACTAGCAAGCAGGAGGGGGTCCTCTGCTTTTATCCCTGCGCCTGACATTCTGTGACATTTAAGAAGTCGTTAAAGGTGTGAGCGTGTGGAGTGGGAGAGCGTAGCTCCTCAGGCAGAGAAAGACCCTCAGCGCTGTCACCAAATAAAACCTTGTTGGATGAAATTATTATGCTGTCAGAAAAATCTTAGCATTACATTACACTCTCCTGGAAAGATGTATTTACTGTGTTGACAAATCTTATACGGTGGCGTATGCTCGAGACGCCTGTGGCAGTGCAGAATTATAATTCAGCCCTGTGGTCCATGCAGATACTGTATATAAGTAGTAGTAGATAGGAGGATGATCTGCAATTATCAGATGCAGTGCAGTCCATCTCAGGCCTGGACTGTTCTGGTTTCATTGTGGTCACTCTTGGCTGTGACACAAACACAGGGTCCGCAGAAGATAAGAGTCTCCTCTTTTATGAGTCTCTTCCTCTCCACCAACAAACAGCTATTAAAGTGCGGCCAGATCTGGCTCCTGCTGGTGCTGCTGACAGCTAATGTCCTGCTATTTGTCCATCTCTGGCATCCGTCTCCATAAAGGCCTTGCTGTAAAAAGCCCTGCTGACCTACATCGTTAGGGGCCGACCCTGTCTTTACAGCAGTAAATGTTTGTTTAGGGGCAGTCCCCTGTTCTGAAGTAGCGATTAGCCTTTGGTAGAGAGAGGAGCCCTCAGGTTCAAAGCCCTTCCTCCACTGACAGCCTGTCAGCTCCAATACCAACAGAAAACACAGACTGAGAAATGCAGAAGCAGAGACAGGACAGTGATTACAAAGCCTCAGCTCTCTGCTCTGGGCCCTGTTCTGCTTCTCTAGAGGAAAAAAAACACACTACCCTTCTCAACCCAATGAACTGACAACTGGATGTGTACAGGCGCTGTAGTGGGGAAGTGGAAATAACTCCTTTACCAGAAAAGGTGGGTTTACACGCATTACCCAAGCAGTACACCAGAATACACAGACCCTTTAGCTGGCCTTGTGTGTGCGATGCGTGTGCTTTTAAATATTCATAATAATCTCTGCTAAAAAGTAATAACAGTCCACCAGTGTGGCATATTTTCTCCACCAACATTACCATTTTTGGTGTCTCTGTGGAAATCCATTACCAACTCAAAATCAAAACAAACTATCATGCTGATTAAGTGTTGTGGATGGTAATTATGTAAGCATTAAACCCACTACTGCCAATTTAGGGAAAATAAACTGGGTAGTAGGCAACTAAAAGCAAATTTAAGATATAAATTTGTACAATTCACCTAGTCATTCCCAAATCATCAAAGACCAGCACTTTGTTATTAGCACACAGAGTCAGATACTGATTCATAAAGACACCCTTAAGTGACGGCATGAGATGCATCAGGTGGTGCAATTATTTTGTACTCTGAGCAGCTGCTGTGATATAAAAAAAAAGGAAGAAAGTCCACACAGGGTAGCTGGGAGGGGAGGTAGATGCATCAAACAAACTCCAGACTTTCACCCCTGAGACTGCTTTATGTGTTACATATTATACCAAAAGTCAATCTAGTTATTTTAATGACGTGAATGCGTGCTAGTTATGTATGCCATGTGACTTTATGTTGTATTATTAACAGATGCACCTATTTTAAGCCAAACCATTATGTTTTTTTCTAACCTAACCAAGGGCCTTTTGTTGCCCTGACAAAAGGAGGTAACCAAAAAATAGGTTTTTAGCAAAGTGTATTATGAAATTAGACTGCATGCATTTAACAAGGTGAAACTCAACATATCCTGTGAAATCAGAATCAGAATCAGTTTTTTTAAAAAAAAAAAAAGAAAAAAGCAATGCATGCAATGAGTGTAAATTGACACGTCCCTGGACGTCCAAAACTGATGCTTGAAGGGTACCAAGAGCGTCATAGTTTAATGTGTAAGGCCACTGACTAAGTGTCGGTATTTGATGAGGTGGGAGTGAGAATGTGTTGATCCAGAAAATGTCGAATCAACAAAACAAAACAAATTTTGTTGAATTTTTTGTTTGTTTTGATCTAGCGATTTAAATTTTCACCGTACTGCACACTGTAACGCCACTGCAAAAGTGAATACTGTGTTAAAAGAATAAAACAATAAAAGATCAAGGCTTATTCATGTTGAGGCATGTCTATACCCAATAATAACCCACCACCCTAACTACAACCTTCTTACTTTCCATTGCATTATTTGATATCATACCAAACAGTTTTGCATTTTTTCTTCCTCACGGATCATCATCATCATCTCATGGTGAGAGATATTCTTTTTTTTTCTCACCTTTTGAGCACCCATGCAGATTTTAAAACATGGTGTGCTCATTTCAAGACATTTCTGGAGCCTAGGCTCGTAAATCAGTCATCAGTCTTCCCTTTTTTACAACTTGTGTCCAGAGACTTCACAGTCCTGTCCCATAATGCACAAAAGCTTCATGCCTGGGTCATGTAAATTTGTCCATAATAGTAAGAGTGAAAGTCAGCGGTGTCACAGTTAGACCCCTGACCATCAATCTGAGACACGCGCTCTCCACACCGTGAGGTCCTGACATTCCCACAATACACGCAGGGGTAATGGAGTCCCAAAGATGCCTGAGGGGACATAAGTCACGGAGAAAAGAGATGGTGACAGGGTGACAAAAGCTCGCTACAGCCGGGTGCCTCCAGCCTCAGGTACAGGCCTAAAGAGGTAGCTCCAGTCCCAAATCCTTTGTGCTAACCAGCTCAGGTCTGCCCTCAGCCACATCCCTCATCACATGGAGAGGACAGTAGGGCTTTATGATGGATGTTACAGAGGTGACAGCTGGAGGTTTGGGGTTTTAAATAGGGAGCACATCTGTAATATCCTGTGTGGCCTCTCAACTGCTACAGTATACATTAAAACGCTCTCTCTCTGTTTCTCCCCTGACTCCAGTATGACAGCCACAGGCGTACATGCTGCTCTGTGTGCAGGTACATATCAATCTTAGCTGCTCTTATAAGACAGAAAGCTGAGGATGTTCTTCATCTGCACATCCTCCACTACTCTTAAACTGAACGAGTGCAGATCTGATAACATTTCTTCTATCATAAGCAGCTGCACACTTTTGTATACTGTGAAACCACAACATGTGACACTGTGGCAACACCAGGAGCCCTTATGCTCATGCAGTAGACTGTATGCATTCACATTATGTACTATATTTAGGCGTGCGTCAACAAACTAATGCAGTATGTCTTTTAAAATAAATACATTTAGTCCCTACAATAAAGAACATTAAAAAAATAGAATATGGCTATATTCAGAGCTCCTTCTGCTTTATAGCCGCTTTTGATGAATAATTCAAAGTGCACTTTAAATTATTTACATAAAGGTTATAGTGTAATGTTATGCAAAAAAACTAGCTCCCCTGTTAGTGCAGCACCGTCTTGAAGTTATGGTGTGATTTTTTTTCTAACCTTCCATGATAACATATGTTGTACTACATGCTCTAGCTGTTGTTATGATATGGTTTTCATTACTGTAACTATCAGCACCTGGGAACACTGTGGGTTCTAAAAGAGCGAGATGCACAATTAATTTTCAGGAGCATAAATTCTGCTTGTTCATTTTTTTAATTTTCTGGGAACTCACCCCGGTCAGTCTGACCTGAACCTGTCTGGGCTAAAGCCAAAACTAAACACACAGACATCTGTTCCCCGTAATCCTCTTACAACTACCCACCCACACACACATAGTCCTCAATGGTGAGTCTGTGGTGTCTGTGACATTGTGACATGGCAATTAACTTTAACTTATGTCCATTGATTATCCAAAAGCAGCTTAGCCTAGCAAGGGTCAAGGAACAGTCTTAAACTCTAAGCATTGAACAAGCCAAGAGGAGACGGGTCAGGGTTCACACCCATCTGACCATGAGTGTGAGTCTGTGTTGTGTTTACAGTAGATAAATGACTCCACACTCAGCTGCATTGACACTATGTGTTTGTTTCTCACTCAAATGTTGACATTCATTTCGGAATTACTGTCCTGAATTAATGTTTCAGGTGATCAGTTTGCCAAAGTTAAATATTAGAATTAGGACTGAGCCACATACGCAGGAAATCAGTATTCATCACAGGTGGTAAAAGTACAAGTATCATGCGATTATGTGTCAACATCTCTACTCATGATGAAGGAAAATCCTTATATGAGTAGCTGTGTCATATCTTTTACTCTTGTGATTAAAAATGATACAAAGCTTAATCCTGAGATTGTTCTATAAAAAAACAAATGTAAATATAAATAATCAACCTATATCAATTTCAGGCTAAAAATACCAGCTTCTGGTTAGACCCCACCCATGTCTGGGTTAACTCCCACACACTTCTGATATAATCCACACCCGATCTGAGTACGGATATGGGGTGTGTTTCTGAATCATACACTTTTTTTTCTTTTTTACTTTTAGTTGTTATGGCAGCTGCCCTTACAAAGTATGCACTGTTGCATGCAGCATGCACGCAGCCGGGACATACTGATACAGATCATTTAGTTGGTTGAACACATACAAACACAGATATATATATAATTGTGTACTCGCTCATCCCGAAATAGAATATATGAGTATCATTTTCAGTATTTGTATGATTTCTAAACAATATTTTAAGATTTAAGATAAACACCATTTGTTTAAAACTGCACAAATATGATAATATGCAAACTTTTCAAAAATAAAAAAGCATTGATTATACACCTTAGATGGACAGATTAAAAAAAGAGTCATGGTTCCCTAAATGATCATACAACTTTGAGTAAAAATAACCAAAACCCACATAATCTCTCTCTCTCTCTCTTTTATTTTTATTTTTTACTCTCTGTCCACTACGCCCATGAAAGTGAACCAGAGACATGGACCTTTTTCTCTTATTGTCTTTCTGTATATTAAAGAAAATATTTAAAGTATTGTTTAAAACTTTAAGACAGCTAGTAATAGAAAACACAAACATTAAGTATATCTTTGGTCTGATGGGCAAAAATGTCTTATCATCCAATTTTAATTTTGTTGATGTAATTGATGCAAGTTTTGTTACTGCAACATATTTTAGGTTTCCAGGAGCTTGGTTGTAGTTGCCATACTGATCTATTGGTTTGCACTTTTTTGAGGATTTTCTTTTTTTGGTGCTTTTATGCCCTCTCAGCCTGTACATTTCCATGAAAGCTGCTAACAAACACAGAGCCTTCAGTATTCACAAATATCATGGCTTCTGCACTCTTGGGCTCATATGTTTGTCTGTTTCAACCTCTTGCTGGCTTTCTATTAAAGGCTCAAATTTGAAGACTGTTATAACTGTTTTTTTTATTTTTGTGTATAATAAATAGTCTTACTGGGCCGTTGGACACTATGCCAGAAAGTTTGATAGCGTTGTGCCGTTCCTGATGTTTTGTAGCAAGTCAAGACATTTATTCTACATTTTGCTCAGAGAGTAAGTTACTGTTTACAGGATTCTATAAAGCACATGCACAGTTTTTTCCATTGAAGGAGAAAAGAGAAGGGAGATGTTTGAGAGCAACAGGAAAGCTCGAGTGAGGGCCCTGAGATAACAAAAAGGAAACTGCAGTGTCCCTGCCACGGTACACGACCCTGCTGTCATCACTCACAGGAACATCCTCCATCATCCAAGTTTGCATCTCGTTGTTCTTAATTTATTACATGTTCCACATGTTAAGTGTGCGAACCCCCAGGGTGCAATTTTAGCAGCGGCGAACTATCAACAAATCTTTGTTTCTCTCTTGGCAGAGCGCTTAGTAGAAGCGATAAAAGCTTTTTGAGAGAAACAGACTGGAACAATGGTGGGGACTATACTCTAAACGGCTTCCTGTTGCGCTGCAGCGCAAGATTGAGCACTGCTTCAGAGGAGCAGAGAGAGAGAGAGAGAAAGGCGTTTCATATCATGGCTACAGAGAGCAAAGCGAGGGATACACAGAGTGAATGAAAGTAAGAGAGACACTTAAAACAAACAGTTTATTGACTCTGCCAGGGAGAGCTTGTGTGTGAAGTGAGAGCAGTGCAAAGATGCATGCATGTTTACAGAGGCATGTCTTTAGTCTTCTACACAAGCCTCTCCCAGCCCTCTCAGCCACTTAGCACCCTGCCCGAGGGAGCTCAAGTGGCTGTTGTTGCAACGTCTCAGGGGTAAAAATACTAAAGAGCCAGACGCTTTAAAAATAAAGAACAGAACTGTGTTTTAGATATATCGGTAGCTTTAAATTGTAAAGGACAATAGTTTTTTGTGGTTTTTTTTGCAGTAGTGATACATTTATGAAAGAGTGCAGAATCATTTCACATATTCATACCATAGGTTGCTGAGACTCTGTTCTCAGATGAAAAGATCAGAAGCAGAATCTCTTTGAAGATATGCAAACACAGCTTCCACGGACCAAGTAACTTTATGCTCTTCGTATCGTTTTTAGTCAGGCTTTAGAGTTTTGAAAAATAAGTTAGGATTTACGCTGAACCACAGAAATTACACACTATATGACCTATCTCATAAAAATTATGTTCATATTCAAATTTTTTTTTTTTACTTTGTATTGTATAGATTAAATGCTGGCTGCGTTTTGTATTTATCAAAATGTTCACTCTTTTGTTTGGGTCTGTCTTTCATCTCCCTTCAAATTGCACATATAAAGATCCTGTGGAGACGCAGAAAGTAAAGTCTAAACTTGCAAAAGTTGGTGTACCCCCCAGATTAAAAAAAAAATGCCAGTAACCCAAGCAGAACTTATGTTTTCTCCAAGTGCATTTCCTAACTGAAAGTTAATAAATCTGTTTTCTAGGAAACATGGTGAGATTTGTCATATATAGCATGAAAATATGCCACTAAGCTCTGACTGTTTTAGCAATCCATACCCATGTAGCTGCACCACCCCAACCTATTTTAGGTAGCAACAGTGAATGGCTGAAAGAGTGATTTATTCTAACCCCCATCTCTCATCCCAAACTGGCAGAGTGCCCCCGTGTAGGCACCTATAGCCTTGAACTAGAATCCTTGACAGGGCCTCACCCAGCTCAAACACGGGGTGCTCCTTATTAGCACAGTGCCCAAGATAGGACCGTGAAGGCTGGAAGATAGGTGAGAACTCCCTCAGGGGAAATAGGAAGGATAGATGACACTTTGGCTTTGACTCAGACCTATTTGGATTTAGTAGCACTTTGTCACTGTCTTGACTTGCAGACATAAAAATGGAGCTGCCATGAAGGCTCTGCCCCACACATCTGGTTAAGGAGAAACAGCATGCATACACCAAATCAAAAAAAAAAAAACGAAGAAGAAAAGAAAATATCAATGTAACTTTAATCACATCCAGACCTATAAATGTAACTCGGAGCTGTAGTAATGATAATCAGAAACAGAGTGGTCCCGTCAGGAGCCAGTCCACTCTCTGTTTTTCATTAAAATGCTGGCCACTACTTCTCACATCTCTGTGTGCATTTAAATAGTTAATGGACTGCCTGTCCGCTTGGCTACTGTAAGCTGGGGGGTGGGGGGTGGAGCTCTTTCAAAAGTTTCTCTTTCACATCAGAAAGAGTGACTTTACAATTTTGCAATATTCATGATGTGTTTAGGAACTCTGTACACTTTCCGGGCTTTGAAGTTAAAGCAGTACCAGATTTCATCCATCTCTCTTAGACCCTCGGCCTTTTTGACTGGGCAAAAACTGGGCACCAACAGAAAAACATACAGAGCAGCACATATATGTGTTGTCGTTATGTCTTGTTGGGCCTTTATGTGCATTATATCAGTTTCATGAACTGTGAGTCATGAGAAACCTGCTTGTTGACGAGACATTTTCAAAATGCTGATGAATCTCATTTTTCCTCATCTAACCCAGCTGAAAACACATCCAATCATACGTTCACTTCTGTTTAGAGGAAATACTGTTTGGTGAAGTGTGCAGTCGCTGTTCTGTGGAGTGTGTGAGGAAGGAGATCAGTAAATGAGAGAGGGGTAACTCTATACAAGCCCGGGATAGCAGGTAGGAAGTGTGATTTTTCACACTGAACCCATACAGAGACTTTAGTGCGGGCAGCGGGACCTCTC
Organism: Plectropomus leopardus; assembly: GCF_008729295.1. Lineage (NCBI taxonomy): Eukaryota > Metazoa > Chordata > Actinopteri > Perciformes > Serranidae > Plectropomus > Plectropomus leopardus. The sequence goes on from NC_056463.1 coordinate 22,873,985, forward strand.
TGAAGGAAACTATAAAATATTAAGCGGAAGCGGATACCTCACTTGGCTTAATGCAGACACAAGTCAGGCCACACACAGGCTCATAAGATAAATCCTCATTTTCACTTACACTAAAAAAATGTTTCTTTATCCCCCTCACTCCTCCTCTCTTTCTCTCTCTCGCACAGTCTGTGCAGTAGGAAAAGGATCATGGAGCTTTGAGCTACATGGACTTCAAGTGTGTCTGTCTGCTGTTGGCTGTCTTCCCACAGGCAGGGGGTCAAGGTCCTCAGCCACACCACCTCACAAACACATGCTCCATCTCTAGTTATTTCTCTTCATCTTATTCTCCATCTTAGAGCGCCCAAATTAAGCTTAGTTCTGTATACTTAGTACAGTATAACTTATTTATATGTCTTTTTTTAACCTTTCAGTAGCCAGAAATCTAATGATAACCTTCTATGCTTCAATAAATGCTAGGAGAACAGATCAAATTTCTAAAAAGCTATAGCTTATTAGCTGAAAAATTAAAGGTCCAGTGTGTATGACTTCGGGAGATATATTAGCAGAAATTGAATATAATATATCTATTTTTTTCTTTCGTGTATAATCACCTAAAAATAAGAATTGTGTTTTTGTTACCTTAGAACAAGCTGTTAATATCTACACAGGGAGTGGGTCCTTTTCTACAGAGATTGCCATGTTGTACCTCCATGTTTCTACAGTGGCCCAGAACAGACAAACCAAACATTCACTCTAGATAGGGACATTTGAGTTTTTGTGTCACTTTAATCATTGTTTTTACCACTGTAAATAAATGGGTCTGTTTGTTTTTTAGAGAAGAAACTTCTGCAGATAATTTGGCATTCTGGTATAAACCTCCTGAACGTCAGAATCAGAAGTTATCAAACAAAAACAACTCATTTTCATTCCAAAGTCATCAAATACTGCCGCTTTGACAGTGCTTTCAGAGTACAATCCTGACACCAAATGCCACCTTTTGCACACGGCCCCAGGGTGGCATCAGTTTAGAAGGTGACCTGACAGAACTGTTCGCGGTGTTATTACACGTCACCAGACGGCCAGCATGTGTGTTTGTTGATGACACAGTGTTGGTTACCATGTTATTTTGTTGCCTAAACATAACCGTTTGCAGCTTCATCCCACCACATGCATGTGTTGATATCACGCCAGCTGCATCCCAGAACGTAGGATAACTAGTGTGTTACGTGGAACACACTGTTCGTGATAGTGCTTAAAGCCGAAACGATAAATAATCAAATAAATCAATCAACAGAGAATTCATCTGCAACAATTTATTAAATAAGCCAGTTGTCAAAATAAGACAGTCAAGAAATAAATTTGGGCCTTAGGAAACTGCGATTGGCATTTTTCATGGTTTTCTGACATTTTCAAGAAATATTAAATAAGATAATCAGAAGATTCATTGATAAGAAAAATAATCCATAATTGCAGCCCTGAGAACATACACAAAACCCATGGAGGTTTATTTATTTGCAAATAAAAAATGTAAATTGAGATGAGAGAAGACAGAGTTTATGTTTTAAATACACACACACGCACACACACAGAAACAGGGAAAGAGAGAGAGCTATGCAGAATACATCAATCAAATTGGTGCCGCTAAGCTCTGGCTGCTTTTAACCCTACAGCTATCTACCCCTCCGTCTCCATCCATCTCCCCTCCTTCTCTGTCTTGCAGGACTGCTCAAAGTTACTGATACACAGTATGCCAAGCCAGATGGTCAGCCACACGGTCGAAGCATGTACCACTCGGTTTCAACACCCCTCTAACAAACCCTCCTCCCTGCTCCAGATGGCATGCCGTGCCTGGTTCTAGTGCCACAGGGGGACTGCGAATGTATCAGTGTGACTCAAGTCCCTTGGGGCATGGTCTGCGTGTGTATGTGTGTTTGGGTATGCAGGTCTGTGCATGTGAACGCATGTGCTTGTCCCTTAAGTGCTCTTGTTTGGTTGTGTGTTTTAGAGAGTCCCAACAATCAAATGTCCGTGTCTTGTGGGCTGCTGATTTCTCCCCTTTAGGCCAAATTTGGCTGCTGTGGTTCAATATGGAGTTCCTTCACTAATAATCCTCCCCACTGAGCCTCACTGTTTAAGTAAGTGATCTCAAAGGAGAAAATACAGTCTGTGAAAACATCACTGTTGGGGGTATCGTACAGTACAGAATATACAGAAGATTTTCCTTTACTCTCTCACAGTATCCTTTCTTGCAAAGAAATAAGCAGGCTGGAGACTTTTGCAAATAGCATTGATGACTGAGGAGGTTTGTTTTTCACTGTTTTGGCTGTAGAGCCGCTGTTGGAACTTCAAAGAATCAGCTTCTGTAAACACGGCTACAGGAAACTGCATCTCAAGAAGCATAACTGAACTTGTTATCACATCTAATCACAATAGTATGCTTTAAAGAACCCCTCTGTCTCCAGCTTCAGCTGTAGTATATCTATACTCTACCTGCACGGGGCTGAATAATCAGACAATGGGCCCTCGGGCACCGGTATTAAAAGCCATATAAGCTGATTGACTATCAGGTAACTATCAACATCAAGTCGTATCTTATACAAGCGTACCGTACAGCTTCATGCTGACACCACTTTACTTTTGGTTGTGGTGTCTCTCTTGCTCCTTGTTATGTGTTGAAGCTTTTATGCAGCTGTTGCTTTGGCTAAAATCTAAGGTCAATATTTGTGGCTACATGATTTCGACTCTATTATAAAATGTGTAATACACGTACATTACTTAACTGAGTGGAAAATACTCATTTCCATTTAAATACTTTGAAATCTGAAATGTTTTTCTGTTTGAAGACTTTTGGCTAATGCTTTTGGGAAGATGTGCAATTTTACTAAAAAAAATAAAATATGTTGAGCCCTAAAGGGCCCTGAATTATTATCCAATATTTAAGGCCCTGTTACACAAATGGACCATGTGTCAAATCTAGTGATGAGGCCCCTACTTTTTTTTTTTTATAATTATGTGGAAAATATGTTGAAAAACAATCACAGGTGATAATATGGTTGGGTTTATGCTACAGGTTGAATCTGGGGCCCTGGTTAAAATAATAGATTTTTGTGTTTTGTCACCATAGTGTGTAATTCGGCTCTGTGTGCTACATATTATGCAGAAGCATTACATGAAAAGGAATCACACCAAAGCAGCTGCAAGCTAGTGTTTGTGTAAACTGTTAAAATATCAGGGACGGCTCTCTCCTGCTGTGTGTATCCTCTTGCTTCTTCCTGCGAATGTCAACTGGTCTTTGAAAAGCTGTGAAACCAGAGGAGGGACTTTGCTCCTGATCAGGGGAATATTTCTGCTGATCACCCTTCTAAATTAAAAAGCAGTTATGAATAATCCTCACTGGAGACTCCACTTAAATTAATGCCTCAATTAGATTGGGAACATTAAAGGTAGTAATGATTCCACTCCTCTGTATTGTAATTTAAGGCCTGCTTGCTCTTCCTCGGGAAAGCAGCTCTTTGCAGTGAATGTATTAGAGTAGATTAATGAGGGGAGGATATGGAGGTGGCTCGCAGTGAGAGCCAGGCCACTCTGCATCCTCTTTTCTCACACACCCTTAATGGCATGGAAAGACAAGGTTTATCAATCGTGCGCTCTTTGTCAATCAGAGATTGGAAGATACTTTTGCCAAAAGTTTGACTCTTAAATGTAACTTTAAATAAACGGCCTCAAAAATTCCACCCGAGCCAAAGAATGGTGTATGATAAAAAATCTTTCAGCCACCGTGTGGGCAAGGGCACAACTCAGTCAGGACCATCACCTCTCTGTGCTGCTGTGAGCCACTCCATGGCTCCACCTGAGCGCTGGGGTGGGGTTGTAACGATCGCTGCGTGTAAGTGATCCATCCCTAATCGATCCAGACTGTCAGCATGGACTAGACATTCACCTCTGCCTGTTATCTCTATCTGTAAGGAAGCCTGCCTCAGTCATGCCGGTGACCACAGCCTAACCTAGCTGGTCAGCTCCAATCACAACCTGCTGTAGTGGAGATGAGTCACTCGTGACTTCCAGCCAGGTTTCTTGTGGCTTTCGGATCTTGGTCTGAAGTCGGGTTTAACTCGGGTGAAATTAACAGCAGAGGGATGTCGGCTGGCTTATATTGTATTAATAGGTTAAATCTATGGTGACCTTATTTTTGGTGAAGCAGCGTGATAATTGGAAGTCCTGCACAACATTGGGGATTACCATGTTTATCCTTGCATAATCCCCATAAACATTAAGACACAACAAGCTACATGCTGATTAGCTTCAGGCAGGAGCAATCAATCAGCGAGAGATAAATAGCCCCCTGGCTTTCTATCCTCATGACAGAAGGGTAAGTAAACAGCTAATATCTTGCTGCTCAGGACTTTCTTCTGGCGTCACCAACTCAACATGCACCATGTGAAATAAACGAATACCTCATTATTAACGTCTCCCAACAGAGCCAAATCATAACAATAAATCTTTAAAATATTGCATTTTTCAGTAATATTTTGGATGAAGTCTGTAACTTTTAAGTGGATTTTTGCGAGTAATTCAAATAAATAGTCAATTCTTTCCATAACTCCTAGTTGACAATCAAAAGTGTAAACATTTATCACATGCCCCAGGCCTGTGGGTAGGATGGGCCATTTTGCCATGCTGCATATTTGCCTATTCAGACAGGGAATGGGCAGAACCCCTCAAGCAGAACATATTCAGGGGGTGCGTTTTGAGGACTTCATGTTTGCAAATGACTTGCAGGTACACACATAAAACCCCCCTACCTGCTCTCGATAAAGAGACTTGTTGAAACCCAGACAAGCGCGGCTGCTCAGCGACTCTGACCAGATGCAGGATGGAGGAGACAGGTTGTGTGGTGAGATGGAAGAAGGAAGGAGGGGGGTGGGGGGCGGGCATACGCTCTTTCCTTGTCCGTGCGACGCAATGATAAGGAGACACTAGAGCTTGTTTACATGCAGCAATGGGAAAACAAATTGAAAATTCCTGCCGGGACGCAGATGCATATCAAAACAGGATTATTTTAGAAATAATCGCCCATGCCACAAACTGTCACCAGCTAATCTCCACTTTGTTAGAATTCAAATTACTTTCCCATGTTTACATTGCCATTACTGCAAGGGCAGGGACTAGGGACTCTATGGGGGCCTATTTGCACAAGAGTAGCAATAAAAAACAGATAAAATAAACTTTCCATAAATATTCCAAACCAGAGAGAATGCTCAGGTCCTGTCGGTGCAATAGGAATATTGAATAGGAGAAGCTTTTGGAATAATGGAGACTGAAAGACCAAGCTATGAAGCAGAGGCAGCAGACAGATTGAAATTGTGATGGTCTGTCAGACTGCAGATGAGATAGACAGACAAAGGAAAGAGCCAATCAGAGGAGGTTAAAAAATTGCTGGAATAGCCTGCGGTGACCTCCACCTGGCCAGGCCTTGTCAGGCTCTGCAGGGTTGAGCCAAGCAAATCTGGACTTGGCTAAGAAGAATAGAAGTGCATTAAGTTTGAACTCTGTCGGAGGCAGAGGCGTCTCTTGTCTCTGGATCAGGTTGCTGGTGTTTATCACTTCTAGCTGTGCTGGCACTGAGGGCAGACACACTATCCCTTATCCAGGGCTGTCAGTCAGCGAGCCGAGCCGTCTCACACACAGCAGCCCGGAGCATCAGCCTGCTTCAGCACTGGAGGGAACCATGGAAAAACACACAAAGCTTATTGCCCCATATCCAACCGATCAATGGGGCTTGTCCTTAAGTGAGAACGGAAGTGCAAACCTGTGCGAAACAATTCCCATGTATCAGAAACCCTGCCAAGTCATTACGATGTTAATTCTGAATACGCAGGTTGAACAAAAAAAAAAAAATACAAATTTACACTTCTCAAACTTAATTGAATTTTAAAAAGCCTGCTAAGACTCAAACGGTGTGAGAGCATGAATGTTATAAATCTGATTTAAAGAGACAAGCTTCTGTGCATGCAGAGACAAGTCGTCCCTCCTTAAGCAGCATTAGAGATACAATCAGTCTGTATGCTTCTCTGAAACTCCTTTCTCGCGGTCAGACTCTCTGCGCTAGTCTATTTGTTGCTTTGCCGTGCTGTCATAGAGGTTGGCCTTATGGTTCCCAGAAGGATAGGGGATGTGTCTTGTGGTGAAAACCACACTGTGTGACAGACACAGAGGAGACATGAGGAAGGCAGTTCTCATCCATGTTCCCTGCAGCAGTGGTCACATCAAAGACTATTAACTTGTTTTTCTTTTGTTCTCGGAAGGCTCCGGCATTCTTATTCTAAAATTCTCAACAAATTTATTTGCAAATCACGCATTGCACTTGGAAAAGGAAAAAAGTGTCGTTTTTGAGGCCGAAATGTTGCGACGGGTGACCAAACACATATTGATGGAGTTAACCCCGAGCGTTCAGTTCACAATGTGGACACTTTCCTGTGAAGCAAAGCATGCAGTCTGCGAGGAGACACTGTGGTGGTGACTCGAATCCACGGCTCTGCTGTGACTTTGCTCTTATGTTCCCAGCCCTTGCCTGAGGCGGCAAACGGCTTTGCTCACTAAGGGAGAGAGGAGAGGGGGTGCGGTGTGGGATGGGAGGGGAGAGCAGACAGAGGTAGGTTACATTAGGTTTGACAGGGTAATGCTTTGAAAAGGGGCCTGTTAGATGATTTATTCTCAAACACCTCTCCATAATGGGCCGCTGCGTGTTTCTATTAAGGCTGATGGAGACGGTGCTACGCTCACTTTCTGAGACACTCAGTGGTCTGCTGTGCTGTCTGTCCCTCCTTCATATCTTCAGTGTCTTCATCTTGTTTTCATATCTCAGCTACTCTCCCTCATGCACTCCCACAGAGATGCACACATGCAAGTTCTCACCACTCCTCCTCCTCCTCCTCTTTACTTTCTTTTTCTCCAACACTGCTCACTCATCAAAGATTCCCAACAGATATTTTGTGAGTTCGTTCAACTTTGGATCTGCAATAACAGAGCAGACACGTAACATCATAACTCAGGAGACAGGGCTTTATCTGGCGCTCACGTCTTCTGTCCTCAGACTCAGCGTGAGACTTAGCGCCTACTAGCCATGTGTGACTGCTGCTGTAACTAAGCCAAAAGAGGCCTGTCTTTTTAAATTTTTAACTTGTCGTCTCACCCTTCAGCTGCCGGGCTGCAGCGTTCTGTGTGGGAGGGTAGCGGTTTAGAGTACTGGCGGAGGATGGAGGAGACAATCAAATAGAAAACATGTCTGAAAGGGTGAATGAAAGAAGATGGTTGTACCAAAGCGATCGAAACCTGAAGCTGTTTGTTTAATCTAAATGGGAAGAGTACGACAATACAATGCATAAAACCCATACTGCACAACATCAATTATATATAGCCCTGAGAAACCAACATCCATTTGTCTTCTGATACATTTTATTGTTCTGGTTTTACTTTTACTTTAACGTGCATATGCTTCCTCCACTGAAAGTATTTGTGTGACAGTATGTTCCTGCTCAGTGCTTTTCTCACTTTTCACTCTTTTTTACCTGTTTTCAAAACCAGCTCTGAGGCCGTGAGTTCAGAGCATGACTTCCTGTGACTGGGGCGATCTAGGCTGATAGTAGTGGTTTCAGTTAAGTAGGGTCAAAGTTGACATAAGAACATTAGAGCAGCCAGTAAGAGGCACTGGCTGGACAAACCAAACAGGAAGCAGCGTAGCGCTCTGTGAGGCTGACAGAGATATGAGTCTAGAGAGAACTACGATGGGGTTATGGTAAGATATGGATGCCTGCTCTAAGCTATTGCAGGAAGGAACAGAAATAGATACCATTCTTTCCGCAATGCTGGGAAGGTGCAGCTCATATCGGACAATTATGTTACCGAAGAAAACAGACACAACTGTAAGACAAGAAATAAGACATTTGAGGGTACACTCTACACTCACGGTGAGTTGGTAATCCTAATAGTCCCTTAAATAAAAACTGGATATAAATATATTTTTGTTAAAGGTAATCACAGATTCCCTTTGCTCTGCTACCTGTGATAGATCAAGTCCACCAGCAGAGACTGCAGTCAATATTGTCCGTCTGCTGTAACCTGAGGATTGAAATAAATAGAGTGGAGCAAATCCTGTTTTTGTAGTAAATCTGGTGTTTTTTTTTTTTATTTGGCATTTGGGTTTTATTTTGCAGCCTCTTGGTTAGTCTTCACTGTACCGATTGTTGGGCTCAAGGCAGTAATTATAATATATATTTGGTTGAACACATTTCCGCCAATATGCAAATATTCCAAAAAATGCCCCCCCACACCAATATACTGATAAAAATAAATAGCAATTGAAAAAAATCCACAGAAGACAACTACGCACTGCTGTGCAAAATCATTATAAACAAACATAGTCATCAAAAGTATGATGTACAAATTGCCATTATCATTTCGGCCGGCTGTAGCTTTACGGTGTACTGCAGTTCTGCATGTGGTTTGTCCAACCTGTGCTTTCATACCACAGCAGATCACGGCTCACGGGTATATTCAACTTACGTTAATATCTAAATTATGTTATATTTGTGTGATAGTCCACAGGAAGTCTGAATAAAGTGTCAGTCATTTATGTTTCACTGCTTCTGTAATTTATACAGACAATATTGGCTTTTCCATTTATTGCATATTTGTATAATATACCGTATAGCTGCATTTGGGGTTGTCGTGATATACAGGTTTCAACGTATACTGTGGTATGAAAATTGACGGTTATCATACCATGTACATTTGCTTATCTACAGTATAAAAAATGCAACTAGAGAGAGAATCTCTCTTTTAATTCAGTTATTGTTTCAAAAGAGAGACTTTTTACACATACTTACCTTTTAAAAAAAAGCTTCTATATTATAAAAAGTCTCTCTTTTGTAACAATAACTGAATTAAAAGAGAGATTCTCTCTCTAGTTGCATTTTTTATACTGTAGTTACCTTTTAAAAAAAAGCTTCTATAATAATAATAATAATAATAATAATTGTTTAATAATTGTGAAATATTTTCATACCATGGTTGAAGAAAATCCTGTACCATTGCAACCTTGGCTGTACTTGCTTATGATAATTAATATAATATAATAGGAAATGAGTTTTCACATTTTGACATTTTTTGGGGGGAGGATGGGGGACCCTCATTCATACATGCAGCAGGAGAAGTAGATTGTTCCAGAACAGCCTGCAGTGTTTAGCCCTCAAATACTCCATTCTATTCCTCATGTATCAACATTTGTTTATGGGCCTGAAAACAGCACCTCCAAGGCAATTCAATACGCCCATTTCACAAATAATATTTTTTGAGATGTCGAACAGTGTAACTATAAATAAAACACCTTCTGAGATGCACACGACAACAAAGGCAGCACACCTACATAACTGGATGCATTAGTGTTTTGTCTCTAACAGCGGAAAGCCTGGGTCACTATGTACTATTGCAATAAATCCAGTTAATTCATTGTCAAGACAGTTTGCTGAAAACCAACATTCATTATGTAAGCTCGCTCAGCGGAACATGTCAGCGGGCATTTTAGATGTTCGGAGTCTGTTAGTGTTTTCGTTTGCACAGCAGCAGCAGTAGCTGCAGTCTCGCATTCCGGTGTCTTTTCAGGTGGTGAGAAATGATACGATATCTGTGGCAACAGAAACTTCACTTCATGCCTCTCTCTCTCTCCCTTTTCTTGGCCCCACACGGATGTAGGTTTGTGCCTGCAGGTGTGCACATGCACACAGTCCAGCACTCACACACATCTGCGAACCTCAGTGTGACCACCTTTACCACAGGTTTTCTTTGGAGACCCTCGGCCTCAGGAGCTGTTGGAGGCAGGCAGTGGAGCTGTGGTTGCTCTTGTTAAGAGTAATCTAGAGATGAGCATTTCAAACCACACATCATTGCTCCATTGTAATATAATAAGTTAACATTATCACTACAAAAGCTGTTTAAGGGGACACTTCTACAATAAAATGCTATTGTGTTTTCAGAAGGATAGATTTTAATCTGCAGAAAATCCTGCTGTTAACTAAACTAAACCTGGAAAGATTTGCCATAAATACAGACTGAATACTACTGAACAATGGCAATAGCTTGATTTTCTTTTAAATTCACTTAAAGATTAAGCAGCATTACTTTTTTTTAGTTTTTCTTCAGCCATGTTTAGCATAGAGCGTGACAGAGTCAGAGAGGAGAAAGGAGGAGAATGCGTGTCTTGGTTGGCTCACACATTACTAGAAAACTAGGCTGGAGTGGTCACAACCCCCATACTGTGTTCCTGAGGGAGGCAGGGTGTGATGATGATGAAACAACTGATGATTCACACTTTACTGTCAGAGGTTGTAAAGGGAACGCTCGCTCACACGCCTTAAAAAACAGCGTGCGATTGCACCATCGTGGCTGGCATTGACTCACATCTCCTCCACTGTGTCACTCAGTCGGTTGCATTTAGTCATGACAACAGAGATACACAGCATTGGTGTTTTTATATCAGCTATGCTGTAGGATGGTCGTTAAACGAAATGTCTTTCAGCATCCGTTCTACGGAAGCCCTGGCAAGCCAGTGAAAAATAAGAGCTCGGTTGAAGCATTTTCTATGTCTGATCTAAATTGTTTCCTCTGCTGTGTTTATGACTTAACAGCAAGTTAAATGGTTTGCAAGGGAAATTCTGTTAAGTTACTTTTTTTGCAACAGATAAAACTGTTTTGGCAGGTTAAAAGAAAAAAATGCTTTTTAGTGTGCTGCTGTGTTTTTACTTTTATCTAGAATATGGAGTAGTGATGCACTTCAAATGAGTATTTCACAACAAATACTTTCCGATCAAAAATTAGAAAATAAATGAATAATAAAATTAACCCCAGCTGGAGCCAACAATTTCCAACATGGCACCTGGGTTACAAACATTCTCAATTTAAAGCTAAACAGCACACTAAAATGTTTCTGAAAACATTTGAGACAAGAAAGGTTAAGTGCGGTAAGGCTATTAGAAATGCTACAAGGCAATGAAGTAGGCAGGGTAATATTTTTAAAAAAATTTTTATCTCATTAATTGCTGTGTGTGAATATAGTGACAGTTTCTGCAGACATGTTTTATGTTTTTTGTTTTTTTTCTTTGTTTTTTTTTGGTGTTTTGTTTTGCTTTTTGAAAAATTACCAACTGCTGCTTGATGTCATAAATACAGGGGAGGAAGCCATTTCAAGCCAATATAAAAGGAAAAAAAATCTCATTTTTGCCTCTCTGGGATTCCAACCTTTCTTTTTAAAAATAGTTTTGTGCAATTAAATTGTTACTTTGTATATCTGCTGTATGTATAGGTGTCTGTTTGTGGCTGGGTCTCTGTGCACCTGTGAGTGTGGGTATGTGTGTACCTCAGTGCCGAGGAGTTGCAGATGGTGAAGTCTCTGTTCTCCATCAGTGGGATCTCAGTAGAAGCAGATGCCCATGCAGGCCTGCGTGTGTGTTCCCATTGTGTCGAAACCTGTCTGTGCTCCTCGCCTTGTCTCTGTCTCCTCCTCAACCTGGTCCCATTAACTCCTCACCATGAGGAGGTTGGGACAATGAGGATTACTCTATAAAACACTGTTAAACTTCCTGCCAAGTGGGCCACCTCCAGTCACAATGAAAGCTCGGAAAACAAGGGCAAACACACACAGTAAAAAAATCATTGGCCATGTTAAAACAGTCCTCGGCCTAATGGTATTTGTTAGCGATTAAATGGGCAGGGTTTACCACTGGCCCATGCAATGAGTCTTAATAAGCTGCATAGAAAATTACAGACTTATTTAAAAACACATTTGGTACTTACACTAACTGAAATGGTCCTGACAATAAAACTACCCATCTGGTACATCAGACAGGGTAAATATTTCCAAATTATCAGGCCTTACTAATTGACTATAGTAAGTTTAAGCAAAAGATCTGATATTTTTGTGGCCTCTGCTTCACTCTAAGAGCAGTGTCCTGAGGGCCTGAGGATAGCGTGTGTCTTTTAGGCTCAGTAGTATCTGTCTAAACACTGATACAGCTCTTCCAGAGCTTCCTCCTGTCATCCAAAGACCTGGCTGCTAAAACAAACACTGACCCGTCCATCTGTCAGCGAAATGCCATAGGTATGTGAAAAGAAGGAAATCATCTTTTCTCCCAGGGTGTCCATGCGTGCATTTGTGCCTGCATGTGAACTCTTGTCGCCTGTGTGACTTTGCACGGGTTCAATTGTCACTGTTTAAGAGAAAAGTTTGTGGCAGTGCGGCTGTAATTTCATGGATGCAATGACAGCAGCTTTAGTTGGTTATAGAGGTAAACCATGTTACTCTTGCTACTGTGAATGGGAGGCCACTTCTCAGATAAGAATGAACTCTGACCAAACAGGCATCCTGTCCCTGTCCCCCATGCTTTTCTAACCCTAACACGGGGAGCAGCTGAGGGCCTGGAAGCCCATGTCTTTATGGTTCCCCCTGGGCTCATAAAGCTGCCAGGCCCAGGATGCAGCAAGCTCTCACTCCACCAACCATGTCACTGCCAGCTCCCACCACATCAGCGGAGTCTGCTCATGTCAAGTGAGGAGCAGGATGTTTGATGGTTGTCTCTTGCATGCCGCTGGGTGTTAAGATAACAAAAGCAGGTAGTTCCTCACCCCCCTCACTCTGCAGCACCCCTCTAGAAAGCCATTTACTATTAGTCATCTCTGCGACAGAGAGGGAGGAGTGGAGTGGAGAGGATGTGGAAGCAGAGTAAACAGCATCATAAAAAAAGTATTAAAAGTAGGCAGACAACAAAAGGATAATGTCCTTCTTAAATGTCTTTCAGTTTCGTATACGTCAGTCCTCCAGTACAAACCTTCTACCTGCAATGACTCCTATTTCTTTTAAGTCAGACACAAATCTAAAAGCCTAGACACACCAAACCAACATCAAAGTACTAGTGGCTATGAAGGCTAAAAGTTGTGTCGCCTCATGTCACCTGTGTCTCGGCCAAAAAGTTGCCCTTCAACACTGCAAAGACTGCAGCTGATGGCCAACTAGCATGTGCAATCTGTGTACCTGAGTAAAAGGAAATAACTCTTCCTACCAGCAGGTGGTGGTGATCGTGACGGGAAAACCGGAAGACCTACTACAGATCTGCGAACGCAGCGCTGGCAGAACAGTTTGAGATCTTTTTTCTTTCCTCAGCAGCAGTTTGTAGAGTGTAGATGTAAATGCCATACATATTCTTATAACCCTCCTAATGATGGTCCAGGTCCAAAAATAGAAAATCAATACGCAGCAGCAGATGTTTTAATTGTGGCAGGCTGCCACAAATAAATGAATGTGTGGGAAACCCTGCACCGTTGATATGATACATACTTGAAACAAAGCAGCGTTTGCCTACCATTTTTACACCACTCTCGCTTACCACTGCGTCTTCAGTTGCTTTACTCCAGATGGCCATGTCATCGTTAAAATATTTGTATATTGGAATGATCAGATGAGATGATGATGAAAAATGAGAAGAGCCTTCTTGACTTTATACATTTGCTTGCTTTGTATCTCCTTTCCTGCACTGATTTACTTTAACTGAACAGCTAAGCAGAGTAATATCTCTCACCAATGGGCTCCGCCACCAATTCCACCTGCTCAGTCGCCAACAAGGACTGACTATCGCCAATGGTTCAGGGTACACCACAAAAAGTACGTCCACAGACACTTACCAACAGCCCAACACTGGCTGACGGCCGACCGTCATCCTGGCGTGTCAGGGCCTTCAGGCCTGTCTTGGTGACCTGACGCTTGATTATTTAAGTTTTAAATTTCTCAAGGGGGAAACAGAAGACGTTTCGGCTACCTTGGGGAACTATCTCGGCTAGAAAGGAGCGTGTTGGTCATGCGAAGCACTCAAAAGCCCTCACAAACTCCTACTTAGATGAACTGCTGAATGCTTGAAGGCCAAGAGAGTGGAGCCAAGAGCCCAGAACAGACTCCTGTAGACCAGGTTAAGTTACAGCACAACTTGGGTCGGACCTATAGGCTTTCATCACATACACGCACACAAATACATGCAGTGATGAATCGCATGCAAGCCTCGCGACCGCAAACCAAATACCTGGGTTTGTTTTTAATGAGTGTACCAGGCTCAAGCTTAAGCTGGAATGCTGTTGACTGACCAACTGAGTGGATGATCCTATTGATAGAGACCGGGGTTGGGTTGCTCTCTAATTAGCAAGCAGGCGGAAATGATCTTACACGGGTACTGTGTGTACCGACTCTTTTCAGGTTATCTAATATATGCGTTGAACATTTTGTGTCCACTGCACTTGTAGAAACATTTTAAGACTAATACCAGTTATGCCATTTTTTTTTAAGTTGAGTAAAATTAACCAACAAACCTCTGTGTGTTTATCTGCGTCGCTCACCGAGAGAAAGAAAGAGACCACATAACACACACAAGCTAGAGCGTCACGTGAGAGTCAGTGATTTGTATATATGTATTATCTATAGTGGGAATCATATTAGTGTGAGTATAATTAAACAAGGCACAGATTGACCACATGAGGAATGTGTGTACAGTAAAAACACAGCAGTGTAGGATACTTTAACAGCCTGTTTGATAAGCTTGCACAATCATAACTGCATGGTATGCACCATTTCATCTTCCTAAGTAACATGCAACCATGCACCACTGTCAAAGAAAGGTTTTAAGAGCGATTCTGTATCAATGTAAAAAAAAATATTTAAAAAAAAAGAAAACATGAAGGAAGTCAAGCTGTTGAAAGGAAAGCAGCTGAAGGGAGGGAAAGAGTTCAATTCAGGAAAAGCCCGCATTCTGAGCCTGTGCTTGGCAGCCTGTGTGATCAATATAAATAGCACCAAATGGGCTGTTATAAAATTGTCGAGAGTTGTAAATGATCCCCAAAGACAAAACTGGAACATAAAAGAGCCCAAACCTGTATGCACACAGCACAGACTTGCAGCCAAACATACATTTCAAGTGCGTGTATCCAGTATGTACCTCCTCCCACCACCCACTGCTTTCACACTCAAACACACAGGCATCTGATTTCTGATTGGCTGAGCAATCAAAAATACGATTACCATGTGGGCAAAAAAAGACAGTCAACTCAACAAAATATGCTTTTCTTAAGCAAATTACTTTTTTTTCCAAGCAAAAAAAAATACTTGGCAAGCACACATTCAAGTGAACATGTTATTTTTAAGAATGCATGCACGCACGCACACACTACTGCTTAAAGCTGACCCAAGGCAATACTTTTCCTTCAATAATGCAAACAAACATCTTTATTGCTTTGTTTGGTGGATGGCATGATTTATGAGAAAAACTTCCGATCAGCAGTATTTCAGTTGCCGTATACCAGGGGACAGTGAAAGGGCTGACTGTAGGGGAGAGGAGGAGGAGACGCTGCAGCCTGGTACCTGAGACAGATGTCCTGCACATACTGCCCCTTGTGGCCACAAGTAGCAATTGTAAAAACTCATTAAACAATAATATATCACCATTGTTTATTTTATAAACAATGGTAAAGTATTTTTTCCCTTTTTTTCACTACCTCTCTGTTTAAACCTATTCATTTATCCCAGGTAAGTCGAGAGAAGGAGATCCAATGATTATAGGGACTTATTGTATTATAACTCAGCCAAAGATTAAAGGGAGAAACGGGGGTGGAAGGATGAGGGAAGGCTAAAGTGCTGTGCTTGCATTTTATACACACAAAGACTTTTTAATGCATATGCATCCCCCAATTCTTCTTCACAAATGGGTGCACCTTGAGCGAATATATTCCAAGATATCTTTCCAACTAACTTTTGAGGTAAAACAAAAAAGGGAAGAAAAAAAAGCCAGAGTTGGATTCCAGCTGACAACAGAGGAGCGTGTGCGTAACCATTGGATGCACTCACTTCGCCAGAGTGCTCCCGGTGACGGTCGCTAACAGTAGCCGTGATTCAACGGATATCACACAGACTGGCTAATGAGCATTAGCATTATAGCTAAGAGACGCACAGGTAAAAACACAGAGGAAGGAACCTCCTGAGGATATGTCTAACTTTTTAAATCCCCCTTTTTTCCTCTCCTTTATTTTCCCCCTACGGACCATTAGCCAGTAGATCCCTCCCACCTCCCCACTCCGCCTCCCTCCCTTTTTTCTTTCTTTCAGCACAGTGCAATTAGCGCTCTCATTGAATATTGAAGGTATGAAGAAGAATGGGGCTTTTTAGCCGTTTCTCTTCCGCTAAGACCATAGCTCCGCTGAGGGATGGCTGAAGGCTTCGACTAAATCAGGATGCTGAGCTACAGCAACAGCACTTAGAGCCAAACAATCACTGATCATTTATTTAGTCAGCCTTATTTATTCATCCCCGTTTGCTGTTGCTCAGAGCTGTGATTATTTCACTTAGGATTATTCTCATTTGATTCTCTCTTCTTGAAGCAGACAACTGGTCTGAGCTCCTCAAATTAATGAGAAAGCATAAGCTTCATTTTGCCAGCTCAGATGATTTTATCACATCTGATGGTTCCAGGTGGAGGAATCACAAACATTGAAAGAAATTATATTGCAATCATAACCTTTTTAAAAAATTGTATTTGCACCGAATCACTGTGATCTAATTTTCTAAACTATGTTGCTCTTGTGTTACAGCGCACTTGCAGGATGTATCATATCTCTGCTCTGTGTGATTCAGAACAGAGAATAGCCCTACTGTACTGGGTTGTGTTGCATGGAAGTTTGCCTGAGGGCTGTACGGCAGGTTACTGGCAGAGAGGCCGGTGCAGATCTGCTAGTAGACTTTCTCAGGACCCAACACAACAGTCTGCCAACTCAAAACACAAGCATAGTCTATAAACCCTCCATGCCCTATGGCCACATAATCAGACATGATCCTGATTAACACAAGCCTGCTCCAGCCATGTATAAACATCCACACACATGCAAACACACTGCACGAACACACACACAAAGGAAAACACGTACGTGATTTCTCCTCGCACATTCACATGCCCAAACACCAGACATCGATTCTCACAAATGCTAGATTACAACGTCTCGCTCTCTCACAGTCTAATACCCATACCCAGCTCACATTGCACTCTATAAATACACTTACAGTCTTAGCAGGACTCAGTATTAGGTCTGGTATGCTGCTGAACTCCACCACTTGTTGGTTGTAAGGCAGATCTCTCAGGGAATGGCTCAGTGGGGTGAGGATGGAAACAACAAAATCTCTCTTGGATCTGGAAGTGTTTGGACTTGTCACTGTGAAATGATCTGCTGGGCCTTTGGATTTTATTTGATCTTATTTTATTTTTTGTGGCATCAATGAGTATTATCCCGATTTGGTTTGAAATATGTGTCATTTAAGCAAACAGGTCTTTAAGAAACTGAAGTGATAGCAAGGTGCTAAGATCATGCTCTGATGTTGTGCAGCAGTACTGGAACACATACAAACACACAAACATACACATACACATACACACACACACACACTGATAAAGGAAGGAAAGTATTGCTGTCTTGTGTCTCCTACCACTTCCTTTCATATAGCCGTGCTCTGTGGTAAGAGTCATAATGCATAACACAAATGCACCGCACATAGACACAGATGCAAATACAGGAATCAAATACACACAGTCATTTCCAGGAAGTCACGTCTCACTGCTGTGCAACTGGCCACAGGCAGCAGACACTTATCACTCTCATTTCTTGAGATTTGATGTGTCTCTTGTACTGAGCAGCACTTGCTGCAGACAGCTTCATTCCACCACATTCGAATAACCACAGCAGCAGTAGCAGCGAAGATATAAATCGCAAAGGGAGGGAAAAACGTTGAAAGGAGACAGGTTGCAGCCAGAGAAGAGACCTGCTATAGGCAAGGGCCAGACCAGAGTAGGAGACAGGCTCCAGCCTTCCCTTACAGCTCCATCAATGTTTAATGCAGTGGGGCAGAGAAGGGGCCGAGCCTGGGCTGCCACCCTCATAGAGGAGGTCAGCGCCGGAGTCATCAGGCTGGAGGGAGACGAAAGCAATGTTAGAGGAGTGTGACAGGAGACAAGGGTCTGCCACACAAGGAAACTATTGGTACATTCAGTCTCAGAGGTCACACTCTTTTGTGAAACTTTGTTACAGCAGGTCAACCCTGTCTTCTAAAAATCATGTTCATAACTGATCTGCATTCAGAAAAATCTGTTTGTAGGTGATTTAAAGCCACAGGGAATATTTTTTTTCTGGAGCATATCGACAAAATATTCACTTTCGGTGTATTTACTTCACATCTTCTCTACAATATTGACTCCTGGCAACTAACACAAATTGTGTTTTTATGGTTATGTTGAAACAAATCAAACCTCAAAAAGTTGGGTTCAATTTTTTCAAGTCAATCATACTCACATGCTTATATGTGCAGTACAGCATTACTGATCACTGTGGTTGTTCCTTCAGTCTAAAAAATGCAAATAAGTAAAATATTCTGAATTCAGCTGAAGATAATATGAAGATTCAGCAGTCTGAGTGAAACAAATCACTTATCTTATGTGGTTTTTTGTACAAAAGGACTTCTCTGTGCCACACCCAATCTGTTTGCTTGCTGTGCCACTGAAGAGGAGCAGTAACAGCAAAGTGGTGACCACTGTTGATGTACATGTAGGCATGTGGGTGTGTCTGAAAATACCCTATAAAGCTAGAAAGATATCATGGTCTTGGTTAGATATTGTAAAAGCCTTTACTGATTTGAAGCATGACACGAGACGTGCTGACTTTTTTTTTTTTTTAAAGCAACTAAAACAAACTTTCATTTTGTGTTGATATTGGCGGCAACTGTGGACAAAAATACTATGAGTCATCAAGCCCTTGAACTGGTTAGCGAGTGCATTTACTTTGGATGTGAGTTAGAGATGCAACTTATTTGTGACGCTATTTTTCTTTTTGGGAACGCAGATGTTTGCAGGAAGTGATAAAATTATGTATCTATATATAGCTACCTAAAATTGTCCCCTTTAATATGACGATTTTAAAACGAAGTCAACTTTGTATTCATATATTTTGATGTAAACACACACAATTTATTAATAAAATATACATATGACATACCTGTCTAGGATGAGGAGGGCCAGTTCAGAATGAGTTTTGAATCCTCTGAAGTTCTGCAACTCTTTTTATCTGTTGAATATACAACAAGTTGACTTTTTATCGTCCATGCTCTAGCATTGTCCCTTGTAGCTTTTTTTTTTATTTGTTCTTTGGTCAGTTGTTTTCTATTTCTCTTTCCTGATCCTGCTGCCCCAGTATCAGCTATAACCAATACATATAACTTGAAAAATAAATATATCTAAAGAAAAAATCTCCTCCTGCTTTCCATCAGCTGTCCAAACTGGTAATCAGTGCCAAACTTTGCCTGGTAAAATGTAAACATGCATGCTCTCCTGATCTGCATGCCATAAATCGTTTTATCTGATTTCAAGGGAAATTGGACTTGGGGAAGGCATTAGGATTTATTATATATAAATATCTTTTTGCTGATAGTCTCATTTCCTTATATAGGTCATATAAAGGCATCAGTATTAAATGGTTTTTATAATAAGTAACTGCTTTAATACCACGAAAAAAACACTCATTCTTTACACCTGAGACGCAGGACACAAGTCCTTGTCTTGTCACATCTGGCTCCAAAATACCAAGATGGCAAAAATACTGAAGTTGAGGCTTCAAAATGGGAGTCTACAAACCAGTGTTTGACATCGCTGTAGCCACGTTCGTTATTTCATACAATCAATGCACATGTGTCAAAGCTCGCCCAGCCTGACCTTCATGGCTTCACTTCCTTGATTGAAAAAATGGTTTCAGTGAATGTAATCCATAGCACAGACACTAAATAATGGGGCAAATCAAATGCTGATAACTCAAAACTCACTCAAAATCATATGTGACGGCAGGAGTGTGTATGAAATTGTTCCCCATCAGCCGAAACTGCCACGAAATACAGCACAGAGTTACAGTATTTACCCTTCGGCATGAACATGAGAACGTAGAGGATAACACTTTATGAGTGTGAGTTAACGCGAGGCTCACCCCAAGTTTGTGGCCGTTTGTGAGAGGACATCCTGCAATGATAAACACACAGCAGCAGGCTGGGGCCGACCAGACACATACTCTGTGATCAGAGCCAGACCAGGCCTGCTTTCTTCAGGTACACTCGGACTCAGTGGGATACGCTTCATAGTCATCTCCTCTCGCAGTATGAAAACACACACACACACACACACACACACACACAGAGGAAGCATCCTTGTACACATTTCAGAGCACAGACACCTACAAGCTGTGATTACCCAGACTAAAGTCTACCTTCCCTGTCATTGGGACCATCAGCCGAAAGGTGGGTCGGTGTGTGTTTCGGGGGGGAGGGGCGACGTAAACACAGTTACATAGTGACCTTCATCTGCTCTGCCTATGGAGTTGGCTGTGGCTGTGGGTTGAGACAGATACAAAGGACAGAAGAAGACAATGACAGACAAGATTGCAGGCATGAACAGCAAGGAATAGGTGAAACACACAGGGGCAGATTTCTTCAGAGGAGACGCATACTTGAGACAGTTCATTTTTGCTAATTCTCCCGCTTCTTAGATACACAAATTTTAATTTTTACAACACTTATAAATTATTTTTTTTTCTGAGCAGTTTGGATTTATTTGTCAAACTGGCAGTGGCAGCGGCACGCCCAAATCCTCTGTCAACACACAAACATCCTGCAATGTACATATTAGCTCAGGCATGTGTCCTGAAGGGATGTCAAACCTGCGGCATCTGTGGTTGGCAAGCAGGCAGGGAGGGATGGAGAGAGGGAAAAGGAGAAAGAACGTGGGAAGAGGGAGGGAAAGTGCTGACTCTGACACCGTCTCTGTGTGCCGCTAACACAGGAACCAATTAGCTAGGAGCCAGCTTCCGTTGCCTGCGCTGTTATAGGACCTCCTCTTTGAGTCCCCAGGGCTGACTGCAGCTTCAGGGGCTACGGTGGCACATATACTGTATACAATAGACAAGCTATAGGAGAGACACAGATACTCGGCAGACATGCTAAAGACAGGGATGTGGTGTGGCCTTCCAGACAGGAAGGGACACGCAGGAGAGCAGACAGATGCAGCAGGTCAAAGAGGTAACAGGCAGTGTGGAAAGAAGCAGAGCTGCAGTTATGACAAAACAAAGCAAGCTGTAGTTAAATTAAACGCGTTGCTTTGCTTTGATTGACTCATGTCGCCCCTGTTTTTGTGTCAAATCCTAACACACATCTCAAAACACCTCATAACGTCACATACCACACAGTCTGCATCTCATTTCCTTTCACGTAACAAACATATTTCACATTTTCCATGCACTCTAAAATTATCTTAAAAATAAACCATGAGCTGTTCTTGTCACCTCATCTTATCTTCATATAGAAACCAATGCAAATGCGTAATTACATACACACTCACACAAACGTCCTTTGGTATAACACACGTGCTGACAAATATCAACTCCACATGCTCACACGTCTAAATACAGACTCGCACATATACACACGCCTCCCTAACCTACACACACCACCTCACTGTCCTGCCAAAGAGGGCACCGGGTGACGCAGTCTTTTTATGACAATTATTGATTCTCTGGAGCGCAGTAAAAACTATCCCCAGACAGACAACAAAAATAACTGTAACCATATAACAGCTTCCTGCCAAGGGAACAGATCCCACAGAGTGGCCACGTGACTGGACTATTCCTGGAGCATACTGTAGACCCCTAGCAGGGCCCGGGGCACTGACCAGGCATACACTCACATACAGGACGCGGAGAGGGAGAGGAGAGGAGAAGGTTATAGAAAAGTGTATGTTTAGACTTTGTCAGTTCTTCTGGCTGAAAAATGAGCATTTCATGTATTTCTGTTCACTGAGAGGCTTTCAATTTGATTGTTTTTGTGCAGCTCCTCTCCCTCACCATATGGTGCTGCTCACTTTTAATTATGATAATATCAAAGTCTTTGTCTTGCATAGTCCATTTATGTAATAACATTTTCTCAATGCAGTACTCACAATGTACACCCCCCTTCATATCCACACACTCTGCACAGTTCCTCCAGCGGAGACGTAACTTATCAAATCAATCTTTTTTTCCAAATTTCTAAATAGTATTACACAAACAAAACAAGGAAGGAGAGAAATATAAGTCTTATTTCAAGTGTAAAAATGTGCTGTTGTATTCAAGGCTCTGTGGTTGAATTTGTACCGCAAGATAAGACAATATTTCTCCCCCAGAAAAATTTGGTTGTCGGTAGGGAGGAATGACTGTCGTAAAGCTGTCTTTGATTCTGCCACACTGTCATTAATAGAGCCATGGACAACACAGCTGCTGGACAGACGGCGATGACCTGAAATGAGTGAGGCGATGACAAACAGAGGTAGATGGTTAGAGAAAGTGGGATCCCAACAGTTGGACTAAATACTGAAAACTATAAACTATGCACAACTTTTTGTCTTTGACGTATTCACAGAACTCTCAAATGTGCTCGAGCATCCCTTCATCATAGCACTTTCATAGATGGGATGGCTTCATGTAGTCGTTCAAAACTGCTTTACAGCAGAGAAAATGCAGTTGATGGTAGAGCTGTGGCTGCACATGTGAATCCAAGACAAAGCGGTCCTGCCAGTGTTTATGCTTTTATATTTTCTTCTTTTCTTTTAGAGACAGGCAATATGGAGAAAACCAAATATTGTATATTTTTGACCAAATACCTCGATATCGACATTGTGACGATATTATAGCATTGACTATTGGTCCTTTTGCGAAATATTTACACAGTAAGATTTTTTAAATAATCATCAGTAATGTGGTCACAATGGCTGAGTGGGTAAAGGCAGATAACAGAACAGTCTGATAAGTTCAGAAAATTACATTACGCTTTACTGTACTGCAGCCTTGAAAAGCAAGGAAAGACAACAGGTACAATATTAAAAAATCAAAAAGATATCAAGTCTTGTATCCTGATATCTATATATTGTCCTGCCCTACTTGAATTGTTAAAGCTTGCTCAGGTTGATGGAGAACCAAGGCATTTCCTGCACACTCAGCCTGTTTTAGCTAGACAATTATTCTACTAAAAAATCAGCAGCACACCATTTTATAATGTGTTTATTTTCCTCAAAAGGAAAGACATTTGGATATATTATTTTAATGCATTCTTAATTTATATATATATATATAAATATATATATGTGTGTGTGTATATGTGTGTGTGTGTGTCTGTATGTGTGTGTATATGTATGTATGTATGTATATATATATATATATATATACACACACA
The DNA here is from genome assembly GCF_008729295.1 of Plectropomus leopardus. Taxonomy (NCBI): domain Eukaryota; kingdom Metazoa; phylum Chordata; class Actinopteri; order Perciformes; family Serranidae; genus Plectropomus; species Plectropomus leopardus. Next base: position 22,897,329 of record NC_056463.1, read on the forward strand.
CACACTTAGTAGCTTAATTAATAGCTTATTAGTTGAGCTGCTTCACAATCTTTCCATATATCCCCTGTAAACTGCAGACATGCCCCGTGCGGTTGCACTATTGGATGTATAAGAAAAGTAGCGATCAAGAGAAAGACAGAAAAAAGTCGTGTCGGACAGATCTAAGAGAAAAATGTGCAAGTGTGCTGCCTTTTAAGACTTGAATGAACGTTAAAACATGGCTAAAAGAGAACAGGAGAAATAAGAAGAGGAAAAATGCAAACTGCTTTAAAAAAACAGAGAGAAAAAGGAGACGTTGAAGCAGAGGGGGTTGGTTATGATCTGGTCTCAGATACGGAGCAGTAATCTGGCTGTCAGACAAACAGCGTTCAGTCTTGTCAAACTCTAACACTCCACAGTCCACATTAGGTTCTGGCTGGCAGCCAGCTCAATGACAGAAAGCTCTCATCAATGCCGTTCCTCATCTATCCTCAGAGCACCATTGTCTGCTGTGGTTGGACCACTTCAGCTCTGATCTCATTTCAGACTAGCATATAATGTAGTCATTGAAGTACTGAAATCATTTTTTCTATTTTCACACGGAGAATTTATCATGAAAGATGCCATTAAAACAGCGGCACATACACTAACACACAGAGAAAGCAAAGAAAAGTGACATAAACTGATCTTTTTTTTCTCTCCTAATAACTTATCGTCTGTCCGTGTTATCACCTCGTTAGCGGTTGTGGCGCTGCCTCCACTAAATGAGACGTACACTGAGCCGTGCTTTGCAGCCCTCCAGCCCCTCTAGGGGAGCTTTCGACTGGGGAAGGTCTGTTTGATCTCGACACTTATCTGCTTCATTTCTGTTCTCTTATGTGGTACTCACCAGCCATCACCTTGATTTGTGTCAGGCTCAAGTCAAGTGCATTAACCACGTAGCACACAGATGTGCACATTTAGCTGTGCAAACACACAAACACAAATGTACACACCATCAAAAAGAAATGGTCCCCTGTGCAAACCTCAGGCGGAGTGAAATGAATGTGCTCGCTCGCAGGGTGTTTGATACCATTTCAGAAACTGTTTGTTTAGACTCTATTCATGTACTTCTGAAGAAAATAGCTACATGCTGCCAGCACTGTGCTACGTATTTCAACAGGTCCAAAGCCTAGCAGTTTTTTTCTGCTGCCAGTGTGACTCATTTGCTAAGTATTCACTTTGAGACAAATCTGTCAATTGCTCCCTTTTTTGGATCCAAATGTCAGTCCCATAGTTATTCAAAATTAGAGCAAAGTTCTATACTAAAACGTAAAAAAAAAAAAAAGAAGTGATTTACAAGTGTTATGACTACTTTTAAAGAGTTCATAATGATCAGTTTTATACAAACACAGGACAGATGCTGAACATGAAAAAGAAACGGTGAAAGAAGACAGACGTTTTTTTTGTGTCATATTGTAAAATGTTTATCCTTTCATGTTTGAGCCTTCAGAACCTGGATTGAGATCAGTTTTTTGTTATGCTGCATTGAGACACCTTTCACATGTATTCAGATTGGTTTGATTTCTTTTGAAAAAAAAAAAAAAAAAAGGGAGCAACTTGGCAAGAAATGTCCTGTAAATTGCAAGAAATAAATAATAAATATTCGTAAAAAGGTGATTATTATGTAATTATATATTTAAATTTGTTACAAAAAACAACATATTTTTTAAATTTTATTTGTCATACTTTCTTAGGCTCAATTTCTTGTCTTATTAATTAATTAATTAATTAATATATTATTGCTTATTTTATTTTATTATTTCTATTTATTATATTATTTATTTTATTTTGTCATTTTCTTACAGTTTTATACTAATTTCTTGCTAATTTTAAGCCATATTTTGTAAAGTTGCTCATTGCCTTCAAGAAATTAATCCACTTTGCCTACGTCTGAAAGGGTTAAGTTATCTTTGCGCCTCAAAAATTGCATTTACAGCATTATACATTTACAATACTTGCAGACCATGCTTATTTTTATTCAGCATAAGAAGGATGCTGCATTAACACACTGTCTGAAGAAAAGGACTGGGACCATAGACTATAAAATAATGGACAATATAGCTACCCTGATGTCACCCACTGGTTTGTGGACTTTTATATTGGAGTTTTGAGTCTGGCATTTTGACCGTTGCCATCTTGTTATTTTGGAGCTAGAAGAGATCAAATCTGAACGACAGGATTGAGGAGAGAGGGGTTAATCTGACAAATAGACTGTAGTAAAGCTTTACAGACAGCCAAAGTGACCTGCCCTTAAATAACTAATTTTGAGCCTTAATAAAATGTAAATGGATGAGTTATAAAAAAAAACATTCACCTCAGATGTCTTAAATTAGCGACAGAGACCAAAACTGTGTTTTTTATGTTGTTGTTGTTGTTTTTACCAGGCTGTAAACATGCTAATTTTGGCTGTAAAGTTGGACATTTTAATATGGGGCTCAATGGAAATTAACTCACTTCTGGAGTCAGCCTCAAGTGACCATTCACAGAACTGCAGCTTCACCGTTGAGCGCTGAAGGTTGCAGCTTGATTCGTCTTTGTTCGCTCGTGGTTGCACTGCCTGCCTTGTAAATAACCTCAATTTGTTTTTGTTGTTTCCATGCTGCTTTTTTGTTTGTGGTGGTTTGTTAACTAATCAGTTCAAATACACATAAGCAGTGACACTTTTTGAATTAGTTGGTTCACTGGTATTTTTAGGATTTGATTTAGATTTCCGGTAATTGCCAGTAATATGGGCTTTGCTGCCATTTTACCAGCTGTCTGTTGACAGTTTTGTCTATGAATTGGGATTATAAAGAGGTAACTGACATCATCAGTGTTTCAGATTTGGCTGCTCATAATGATGTTCTGAAGTATATTATATGACTGTGGCATTAGTACTAGAATTAGAAAAAGATTATCCTATTAATAAATCTAAATTTAGATAACGTCCCGTTTCATGAAAAAGAAAGAAAGACAGACGGAAACAAACAAATGTTGTACTGTAAAGTTCATCTCCTCTTGTGTTTAAACTTGCTGTATATTCTGCCTGCTGAGGCAATGCAGGCAAAGTAATCAAACAAGAAATAAAAGCATTAAAAACAATGTGTTTCAACACTGGTCCCTGAACCCATCAGACAGTGAAGAAACACTCAGATAAATAAAATTAAACAGCAGATACCCATGGCGCAATACAAAAGAGGGTCAGTGAAATTGAAAACACACTATTTCCCTGCTCTATATCCTATTCCTGTACGCTAGCCCTGTGCAACTATATGTGAAATAGATTCCTCTGCCATCCAGAGTCCTTCACGCTGCTTGGTAGCGACATCCCTAAATATAAGGAAGGTAAGTATGCATGTAGATTAGGTCGAGCACGGGAGACGCACCCCTAGAAGGAGTTGGCCTGTTTTAGCGGAGAAAAAGTATTTTCTGTTGGAGGAAGAGAAGTGCTGCAGGGTAAGGCTTTTCTGCAGTGTCTGCAATAAGAGTGTTCGTTTCTGGAGGTGTCTCCTTTCTGTGGGGTTTGTTGTGAAAAAAACTGGGAGGCAAGTAGAGGAGTTAGGAGGTTTTGGGGGATGCTGGGGGCTTCTAGTAGCAGGTTATCTGTTTAATAAAGCCCTGCAAAGCTGTGTGTGATAGGGGAGGAAAAACACACATGCGGGATTTTTTTCTCTCTAAAGGTATCTGTGCAGACACACTCTCATGCATGTGCATAAAAAGCAATGAATTTCAGAAGTTAAAATGCAAGCAAACACAACCACTGTGCCTCTTTTTTTTCTAAAGCATTATGACTTATTGTTTCCATCTTTAAGAGATGCTGTTTGTCTGTTTTGTGTAAAACATGTTTTATAGAGTTGAACAATAATAAAGGGCTGCGTTTTTGTGAGAGCAGATTTCTTTTTGTGGTTATGCTTCTGGATTTTTGAGGCTTTTTTTTTTACTCTAACAGCTAAATTAGGGCAATAAGCATGAGTTTACCATCAGAAATGAAGCGCAGTCATACACAACTAAATGCTCATTTCACAGGACGAGGCGAGAGGAAAAACAAATCACAAGAGCTTCTGCTGCTTTTTTTTATTTCTCTTTGTGAGGCCATGAAATATATGTGTTCATCTCTGTTCACATATTGTCCCCTCACTTATCTTTATGTCCGCAAGAAACCCAGAAAGTGGAAGACAGAAAGATAGCGAGAGGGAGAAAACACAGAGAAAGAGACGCTGACAGACACAGAGAACGAGTGTGAGAGTACTGTAGATAAAGAGTGGAGATTTCAGATATAGCCGTTAGCAGTTCAGCCATGATGGTGGCTGAACACAGCTGTCAGACCCAGATGGTGAGGTGCTAATAACATTCAGAGTTTTGCAGCGCACCGTTTATTTTCTAATAATAAAACTGTTAGCGCTTGCTAATAGCATAGACGCTGCCTGCCAAGCACACGTTCCGGCTGACACTCACACCACTCCGCTGCCATTTACGTGCCATACTGCTGAGCCTGATGGGTCTATAGTAGGACCTTACACAGACAGACAGACACACAGACACACAGACAGACAGACAGACACACACACACACACACACACAAACACACACACACACACACACACACACACACACACACACACACACACACACACACACACACACACACACAGTGACCAATGAGTTGCTATGTGTAACCAAGCAGAGCATAATGACTTCAGGTAATGATGTGAGTGTTATAAACATATATATATATATATATATATATATGTATATATGAAGATAAACACATGCACACTCGTTCTTATGAAAACATCTAAGAAAACTTGTTCAGAATGGGATGTGTTAAAGTGTTTTCAGTGACAAATGTAACTCTGCATTATGAAGGTGGCTCTGGGAATCGCATTGAAATTTAAAGAATATTTTTTTTGCATAGTACCACAAAAGCGATACACGCTACATTAATCAAAATTTTTTTAAAAATCCAGATTTGACAGAATGTCTTAACAACTCTGGTGGCTTTTTATTAGGGGAGCAAAGGCAGCCTCCAACAGTTTTTCATATTTGCTGAAATTGTCACAGTATTCACACAGCACTAAATGAGACAGATAATCTGTAGGAAAAAAATCACCTCCGCCTACTCTATTGTGTTTTTGTGCTTCTAATGGCCTAACTGCATGTGAACAAAAATAACCAATCAGAGCCGAGGAGTCTCTAACGCAGCTGTCAATCATGTCGATCACTGCTCATGAACTGCATTCAAACTATCAAACAAGGCAGCGCTGATCAAATATGAATCACAAACTGTGACTGCGCTGTCTATTTCCTTCCTTAAATGTTTTCAGAAACATATTTTAGTGTACTGTGTTGCTGTAAAATACAATGTTTGTGACCTGGCCGTCATATTGGATACAGTTAAATGGGAGTACGAAGCACTGTGCACCAGCCGGACCAACATTGTCATTTTACTGCTTAACACTACACTAAAATATGTTTCTGAAAACAGCTGAGGTAAGAAATAGAACATTCAGAGTCTTGATTCATACTTGATCAGTGCTGCCTGCTTTGAAAGTTTGACCTCAGTTTATGAGTAGTGATTGACACGATTGACAGACACTCCTCGGCTCTGATTGGTTGTTTTTTGTGTTCCACAGTTGATTCTAGCAAAGAGGCAATAGGAAGAGGAGGAGGGACTTTTTTTTAAACAAACTAATTGTCTCGTGCTTATCTTGGTATATAGTGACAGTTTCAGCAAATATGACACAAAACATGACCAACTGTACCTGGTATTGTAAGACAGTAAGTTTGTGAACAGGCGTAATTTACTATGGAAAGGGACCATTTCCAGTTCACTTACAAACCTATCACAGCTGCTGCTGAGGAACCCTTGAGCAAATCAGTCAAATCCACTGCAACAGATTCTATGTCAGTCACCAACTCTGACTATATGTAATATCATAACCATACGAGGACTGTGTCAAACATGCATTAGTATTTGCTTTTACATTTAGTCGTTGAATAATTCCCAAGAGACCAGTAATCTTAGTAAGTGTGACAATTATGGAACAAGTATTGAATCAAAGAAAAATCAAATTCATGAATGGGCTGTGTCTGGACAGTAGGTCTGGGCAGAACACCCACAATCCCAGGGACAAAAACAAAAGGTGCTATTCTGCGAAAGTGCTGATTCATCAGAGTGTGTCCTACAATAGAAAGCCACTGTGGCGTGACACAGTATGTCACTGACCCTAAAAGACTGCTGTTTCCTTTTATAGACTTTCCTTTTTTAGGTGAGATCACTAGTGTGCACCCGTACGTATTTCAAAATAATTTTATCTGCCCGCTTTTTTTTAATAATTTCTTTTTCTCAGTTTAAAAAAAAAATATGTGTGTTCTGTCATTTTCACTTCTATTCAATTGCTGACAGTGGTGACAGGAAGTATGGGGAGAGAAAGACCTGTGACATCATGCAATACATCTTACATAAACTATCGGCTAGTTTATTCTAACTCAGAGTATCTGAGATTAAGTGTGATTTTAAATGTATTGTTTTATTGTATTTATTGTATGCACTATTGTACTTCTGCTGGCTGCGCAAGAATTTGCCCCTTGGGGGACGATAAAAATTTCTTGAACCTGAACTTGAGAAGTTCATTGAAATTAAAGGGGCCGTGTGTGTGTGCACGCATGCGCACATTTGTGTATGTGCGCACACGTAAAAAAAAACCAAAACAAAAACGAACAAGTTACGTTTGTCAGTATTATACAAGGTTGTTTCACTTCACAACTTATTTATTAAATATTTCAACAGGAGCCAATTTCCTGTTAAGTGTCATTACAGTGTTTCTGCACACACGTACGCCTCCAAAGTGCCACAATTAATTGGACTTCATTTCCAGGAGATAATTTCCGACTGTTAGGCAGGCTGTAAAAGCACATCACCATGCACATAATTACATAGGAAGGCAGGAGCAGCCTGCAGAATTTATCTTCCACCCCAAATATGAGAGGCTGGTGAGTGGGACTCTGCTCCAGCCTTTGAAGAGGCGTTTATGTCTGTATGCAAACGGTCTCTAAATGAGCTTGCACTGTCACGTCACTGAGATGCAGCTTCATTTGGGTATAAACTCACTGAGCCACTCAAAATATTTAGCGAATGAATAAATGACAAAGATGCTGAATTAAATTACATTACTCAAATGAAATAAATGAAACACATCAAATGAAATAAATATAGAACAGTACATAAAACAATAAACCATAATAGCAACAAACAAAAAAAAAAAACACACATGAATTAACTCCAAATTAACTCTGTAGACTGCGCCAGGTCTCCAGCTGTCTCATGTAGCTGAAAGCAGAAACCTGTGTCTTGGGTAATTGAGCTCCCCTCTGCCAGAGTTATCATTTTGCTTATTATGCAGGGATATGTAACATAGCAAAGCAGCCTGATTCTCTTGAGTTGGCTCAGAAGTGAAATCACCCGTGCGCTGCAAGGTTTGAAATGTACAATACTAAAGACAAGATGAGGGACATGGGACATGGGGCTGCCAAGTGACACAGCAGGGGGGGCTTTTGTTAAAGGTCTTTCCAGTCAGAGTTTGTGGAAAACTGGAAGAGAACAAGGAGAGATGAGAGAAGGAGGGTTGACTTAAAAAGGAAATTAAATGATTCGTGGAAGTCTATGAGGTGGATGAAGCACTGGTAGGCTGTTAACATGGAAAAATCTGGTCTTTCTGTGTGTATGCCTGCATGTCTGAGTGTGTGTGTGTGTGTCTGTGTGTGTCTGTGTGTGCACGTGTATGTATATGTGTGTGTGACAGAAGGTTCCGGGGCTGCTGTGTGCAGTACCGGCTGGCAGGGTGGCTGTCAGAATGGCCCTGTTTCCTGTGTCAGCTCTAAAATAGGTCCAAACACAGCAGAGATGCACGACACACTCTGGCTATTTACAGCACTCACACAGTGTGTGTGCAGGATGCTGCCAAGTGTATGGAACCAGAGGCACTCTGCGTTGTGCTGTTTCTGCTCACAGACTGAAAAAAAGATGTATTCACTTTGAAAAACATACAATTTGACAGGCAAAGAAAGAAGAGTAGTCTTAAAATGAAAGGCACAAATATCCCCTTGTGGAATGTTTTTCACATCACAAAAAAAAAAAATGTGTGAGTGTGAGTCAGTGTGTGCATGCCCTTGACCCCTCCATATGTAGGTGTTGTGAGAGTCTCGTTTACGATAAGGGCACTGCGCCCTGCTTATGTCACTGCACCCACCTCCTGTTCTCTGGAACGTCGCCCTCTGTGTGTCCGTGACAACCAGCAAACCTCCCAAATGACGCAGACATACTGCCACCTTGCCGTCTCACCCTGGGCATGCCCAGTAAAGCCTTCTGTGTGCGTACAGAGGTAAACTGTAGTCTTAAACTACAGTATATAGGAGCAGGTTATTTCATAAATTTGTGGTCACATTTTCCATCATTTGGTCACACCTCTCCATGATAATTTTGTTCATTTGTGTCCTTGTTTGATTTCTTTCACAGTCACACAAGCTAAGGTGTCTGGAGACAGGTGGAAAAACAGAAACAGACCAGCATTGTTGCCAGATGTACGATAATAATCATATTTGTACGATAATTTTGCACAATGTATGATCAAAAATTCCAAAATTTGCATAATGTACGATTATTTGACCATTGTGACGCTTATATTAAGCACTTAATTTAGCTTACATGTGTCATTTTAACTAATTTCCTGGTTCCTAAATCTGTGTTTATGCATCACTTCTCACATGATTTTCTTACAGCCAATCGTGTTTGGTGTAGGCCATGATGACATGAATGGGTGAAGTGCGTCGAGCACGCGCCGCTGTCGTTTGTTTTCGTAAACACTCAGCCACTGGCCACATAGACTGAAAAATAGCTTCTCTCTAAGAAGTGTGTATGGATAGATTGTAAATGTGTCAAAAAGTTGTGTCAAGCAAAGGTGTCACATGGTGTTGGAAAAAAGCATGATCTGCATAGAGCATGATAACACCTGATGGGAGGGCATCGAAAACAATAGCAAATTGTTTAGGGCTCACTGGGATTTTGTAATGACGGATAAATTCTTGATAGTTAAACAGTTTCCCCTGCTTATTGAAAAGTTGACTTTCTAATGAGATACCATTACTGAGCCATTCATAAAAAAATAATGACTTCTTGTTGTAACACATATACCTGTTATTCCATATAAAATATCTATGTGGGGAAAAATTGTGCTTGTAGATGAGAAACCAGGACAAAAGTACTTGCTTGTAAAAACTGGAGAGAGAGACAGGAATTTGATCAATATAACAATTACAGAGTAAAATAAATTTCACCCAATTTAGAAAACACTTAATGAGGAATGCAATTCCAAACGGAAGTAGCGTTTTTATAAATAAATAGCGTCTAAAACAGTTAATCCTGAAGGTGTTGTTTAAGTACTAAATTCAGTAAAATTGAGGCCACTACGTAATTCCCAATTCCACTTCTGGCCACGATGTAAATTTTGCATCAAGGCATGGCGCACTGGGACAGCCCATCTGATTAGGGGGTTACGCAAAAAATGTAAATAGTCTACTTATGTAAGGCAGGCGCAGTGGTACCGGCCGTTCTCCCCCCACAGCTTAAAGTAGATCGGTCCATCGTGTAATGTCAGAGGTCAAGCAGGAAGTAAATAAAGTCTAGGCAGATAGAATGGCGTAACTGCAATAAAAACATAAATGAGATGGAAAACGGAGCCCAAACACGACTAGGGGGAGCAAAGAAGGTTCGAGATAAAAGAAGAAAACACTCGAGGCTGATTCTACAGTGTGTTTCAAAAGTTCAGAAAAATAACGTTAGCGTCGAAAATCTTCGTTAGCGGCGGTAATGACGGCAACCTGCACCGGAGGAGGACAGAGAGGACGGATAAGCAGAGGAGTCCAGCCATGGATGTATTAAGAAACTCTGAGAAACTATGACAAGGACTAAGTGTGGACAGAATGGACAGGACAAAGCTGATACCAGCGGAGTTACGTTAACGGACGGGGACAAAAGGAGGACAACGAGCAACATGACAACCTCTCAACAGGTGAGTGCTAAGCAAGCTCATGTTAGTTAGCATTATTGCTATTACCAGTGCTATGCACTGAGGTGACTTGAACGTATCCCCTTTTACGTGTATCTGCGCTTTAAATTCTGTTTTAAACATGTTGTATGTGGCCAATCACACCCAGACGCGTCGCCAGCATAACCATTGTTCCCCTATGGTACATCTGCTGAGTTGAACCTTTTATGGCGTTTTTTTTTTTTTTTTTTTTTTTTGGCATGCATAAAAGATAAAATATTTTCAACTTTTTCACTCAAGGCGCTCCCATCTGCTTTTCCAGATACCCTTCCAATGTGTTTTTTGGAGCGGTTGCGCTTGGCGCGATGCGTCTGGGTGTGATTGGCCCCCATGACCTGTTATTTCCGAATAGCAAACCGTTGCTATGAACTACAGGTCGTCGCTATGGATTCAGTTCTGATCTTAGAAGTTCACCGCGAGCTATAAATCATTCTTAAAAATCATTCTTAAATCAATGTTAACCTCGGGGAGATGCAGGGCCTCTCTGCCATTACTCTTTGGTTATTGTGCCATGAGCTTTGAGTGTTCCTGTACTGTAAATCCTGTTGAGATGCAGGTGAATATCGTCTGTGCTGTGTTGGTGTTAATTTAATGTACCTGGGTCCTGTGTTGTAAACCCTGTGTTGATGAGATACAGGTGACATACAGGTCATTTTTGTCCGCTTATTGTGCTGTTGGCTTGCAGTTGGTGTTAATTTTGTGTACTTGGGTCCTGTGTTGTACAAGACTGACTCAAGTCAGGTTTGTCATAGGCTCATGTGAAATAGTTAGGACACATACTTGACATAGTGTTGTTGCAGATCTGTTTTGAGGATATCCGCCCCCCCAGTTACCAAGCACCCGATCAAGTGCCGTTCATATTGGGCATTATTTTTTTGCAAGATTCCTCATGTATTATGACACTCTGACCAATGAAATTTTAGCAGTTAGTTTATTTTTGTGCATATCTACGTGGGTGTTTGTATGTGTGCTGCTATATTTACTTTAGCAATTAACCCCCCACAGAAAAAGACAACGTAACATCAAGTTTCAGTCCCTGTTAAGTTTTGCTTCGCTGCTTGCCCACACTTTCTCTAGTGTGTGTTCGCTCTCCTGGTCCTCGGTTTCTATAAGTGTTTTTTAATTTTATTTTTTTTTAAATCAAAATTTCCATCCCTGGTTTTAATGAAGTCAAATGCTTAGCAGCTATTTTAAGGGTAAGGTGTGAAATAGAGAACGAAAGAAGACACCTAAAAACCAAAACACGCTAGGTTATATGGTAAAAAACATACACACAGACGCACGCAAACTGCAAGTTAATTTCCGAAAATACACTGGGAATGCACACACAGTTGAGTCATCACAGGCGCTTCAGAATATCTGTATTGCCCATCAGCTGACCTGTGTGTGCATTTTTATGTCAGTGTGTGTGGGAGTGCATGCATCTGTAGATGTTTGTGCAGAAGCAAGTGAAAGGAACTCGGTGGCGGCCGTATGGTAGCAGCTGTCAGCGTACACTGTGTCGGTTTTCAATCATGACTGTGCATGTGTCACCTCTTGTGCATTCTGGTTTAGGAAGAGGAGGAGGAGGAGAAAACTTATCTGGAAACTGATAGGACAGCTCAGGCTTTCCTCAAATCATACCAAAATTATTTTAATTGCAAGTGAGAGCGACAGAGCTTTGAATTGCATCTCCCTGTTTCTCTTTGCCTGCATCAATCCCTCTGTCTCTCATGATCCCGCCCCATATGGCTCCCCTCCTCTTCCCTTCTGACTCGCTTCACCTCACTGTCTATCAAGTTTTCCCCAAAAATATCTTTTTATACACATGCAACTGTCAGCCTCCATCTGTGGCTGCTGGTAACTGCGTGTGAGTGCTTATTTCTGTCAGTCTTTCATGTGTGTGTAGTGGTGTGTGTGTGTTTGGAGCGTGTTAATATACAGAGGTCACAGGGTCGATGTTTAACACCCAGGCACTATATGACCAAGCTCTGAACCAGAAAAGTGAACCAAGAAATCCTGTCGTACTTGATTTGTGTGTGTATGTGTTAGTGCGTGTATGTGTCTTGTGTGCACTTGTGCTCCATGAACCGGAGAGCTCGGGTCAGATGCCTCCAGTGTTGGGCTTAAAGCTGCTTTGAATGGGCCAGGCTGTGCTCATCTTCTGTCTAATCTTCCTGCTCTGGTGAGTGTAGGGAGGAGGAGAAAAAAATCCATAGTCTTTTCATCCTCCTGTGACCACTGTGCCTGTGAGACAGCAGCCGTGGGAATGGAGATGGATACAGGCAGCCCTGCCTCTGACCTCCCTCTACTCCAACACAAGGGTGGAGATAAACAGGGCCACAAGGATCGCTAACATCTTTCTTTCTCAGGCACACTCACAGACGCGAGCACACACATAGGGACACATACACACAACAGCGCAGACATCTCATTAAAGCAATGGTAGGTGAATGTTGCAACAGCAGTGTGCCACTGGGAGAGAGGTCTATTAGGGATACTATCAAGAGACGGGGGAAGGAAATGAGAGTTTCCTGTGTGCATCTAATTCTGGTATGGCATATGTGTTTGATGAATGTCTAATTTTGACCCAGAGATCCGGCCGAGGAGCCGGCGTTATTGGCTGAATCATTATGATAATGTGGTGACTGGAGACTTAATAAAATAAATATCTATTTCCCAGAGTGTGAGTGTGTGTCAGAGAAAAAGAGACTTGTTCACATTCTGTGTGCATGTCCAGAAGTGAGAAAGACAGCAGACGGCCTGAGAGAGGCGACGGCAGGCAGTTTATCCTAAATTACTCTCCCCTCCTCTCTGTTTCCCGGGGATTTTGGAGTGATACTCCCCTCTTGCTCCCTCGCTCCCTCAGCTGTCACAACCCGTCACCACAACTATTCCACTTCAGCCGCAGGGATGGAGGGAAAGCTTTGTCCCTCTCCATCACCCTCCTTTCACATCCCTCTCTCTAATGGTAGTTGTGGCATACTGGGTTGTATATTGAGAATGCTTTTTTTCTAACATGACCTGGTGGTTTAAGGACACGACATGAAATGATGCTTTAGTTTTTTCCTAATTTGTCAAAGTGGAAAGTAAACACAGAGCCATTCCTTTGGTCGTGGCTAGTATCCATAGAGATGCATGCGTCTTATTATGGTTTGTCAGGGGTCATTAGTGTAATCCAAGCAGACAGACGTTTATATTGAGAGAAGTGCGCCATAGTATTCTCTTTCTGTTTGTCTTTTTTTTTTTTTTTAGTATCTATATGCAGCCGCTTCCGATAATGTCATCCTACACTGCTCTCTGCTCCTCGCAACCAGAGACTATCAGCTGTGAACTCATCGCTCTCCTTTAATGGCCAGGTCGCAGAGAAGGGGAAAAAAACCCTAAGAGCATTGTAAAGCAGTGAAGATGTTGTTTATGTTCAATAGAGACGCTATGAGAGAGACAAGACAGTTTTTTTTTAGTTCTGAGAGTAAGCAAACCAGTACTGTAGGTCTCTTGATTTCTGTTTTTGCCTTTGCCACAACATTCCTTCGCAGGGGTCACACACCCTTCCAAGGCAACAAAAAAACAACTTTGAGATGATCAGCTGAGTTCACAGTTTGGTCTGACCGGCCCACACTTCAGAGAACAACCTCACGACACGTGGCCATTAACCGAACATGTCTCCTAAGTACAGTAGTGACATGCAGAAAGTGTGCCGCTCCTAAGTCCCACTCACTACATTGTGTCTCCAGAAAGCCCTCCCTCTGCCAGGTCTCTGAGGCCATGTACTCTCCAAGGGTGACACTAACCAAACTCTGTAATTATAAGACGCAAAGAGCATTCCTCAGCCTGGTTAGCCAGAACTATGAGACAGAGGGACAAATATTTACCCCCTCTGCCCGTTCCCCTCTGTTCCTCCTCCTTTAACGCGCCCCCACCCCAATAATTTAACAGTAAGAGCAACTCAGCCTTGTAAACACAATAGTTATGTCTGCGCTCACAGAGCCATGAAGCAGACATACAGGCTCCACTACCCCTGCAGCTACCACTAACACAGGCTCCTCTCCTCTCCCTCCTCACATCATCCTCTACATTTCTGTAACCGCACCAAAAAGCTAAAGTTTGGGAGTCTTGACATTCAGCTTTCAGAATATTTTATTCATTTATAGATCAAATGAGGAGTGACAGAAACTCAATGGGAGATTCACAGCAGTGTACATTTTGTGTTAGATTTAAATTTTTCTTTGTCACTGGACACTGTGACAGTGAAAAGTAAAAAAAAAAACTCTTATAACTTTGTATTTTTCCTCCCTATCAATATTAATTCTTACATGCTGTATATTCAGTCTGTCGAGGCTGCAGCAGACCCTCTGGGAATCCATTGCCTGCCAATGTTGTCAAACCAAAACACTTGGCACAAATAATACTTGGGATAAAGTGCAGTGCAGTACAAAATAAAATTAAACACACTACCTCTGCACACATCTCTCTATAAATGTATGCTTTCTTGTCTGCATAAACTAAAGATTTTTGAATGTACAGATACATATATACATGCTAATCACTCGCATTTAACTTCCGATAGCATAATGTTTTTACAGCAACCCTGTCTCCTAGAAAATGCATTTACTAAACTGCTATTATTATTATGTTGTATGGCAACATCATTTCACAATGGATTATGCTCAGAAGTCAGAGACAATGTGCTTTTCATTTCAACTAAACAAGCGGGCATACAGAGTGCAGATCCTTGACACCCAAATGTTTTTGTATGCGTCCAGAATTTTGTCTCAGGTTAGGTTAAGCAACAAAAGCACTTCAGGGAAGGTAAGGAAAAGTTAAGACATAAGACACTTTGTCTGTGTAGCTGTACAACAACAGTATGTTTGGTTACTCTGAGGCTGACAGCTGTATACAAATGAAATACAAACATTAAATGAAAGCTCAATAGAGAAGATAAATAAAAAGAGGTAAAACCACAGATAATGACAAGATGAAACAGTGACAAATAACTGCAAGCATGAATAATGACTATCTGAAGTTTGTCTCAAATATTAATCAATAAATGAGATACACAAAAGCAAAGACTCTTGTCTTAGGTTTAGGCATCAAATGCACTTTGATCGAGGTTAGGGAATGGTCATGATTTTGTTCAAATATTAGAAGAATATTCTAGAAAGCATAATGCTGTAGTCACAAGTGGATTCTGAATTGCTAGATTGCCTTTTTTTTTCTGGAAATGGAAATATGTTGCCAGTGAACATGTTGCTGATATGTTCAGTATCAACTTTTTTGCAACTTGCCAGATTCGTTATGCCATTATTTCCTTATTATGTTAAAGGAAGACGTAATTTGCACAGCGTTTCCTAAAAAACATTTTGCTTTTTCAAATGACTTTTATGTAAAAGTAATTTCTCTGAGACAGGGCTGTTAACAGAAACATACTTGCTGTACACTGATTCAGCAGGCCAGTCCTAGGAAGCGGAAATCAATAAATAAGTGGGGGTCAGACACGCGAGCAAATTAAGGAAGTGTTGACCTTAATAAAATCTGTATGGCCATTAATGTGATACCAAATATTGTTTTAATTGTGTGAGCCAAGCTCAGGAAACATAAGCCCTGTCGCTGCAGAACGCCGACCACACAACAGAGGACGTGCATGTGTCTCAGACATGTATTAATAGGATACTCCACCAGACTGTTTGTCTTAACACTTTGTAAACAGCGCAATGATATCTCGAGCTTTAATTCCTGTGTCTGCGCATGCATTATGGTGATCCTGTTTTGATTAGGCATCCTAACTCATTTTAATTAATTACATAAAACGGAAAACAACAATTTTTGGTGTGAGCGTTCCCCTCTGACGGCAAGAAAGTGGGAGCATCGTCTCAGAGGCTATTTGTGTTTGATGTTAACGGGCAAGCACAATGCATTAAGCCTGGAATGTAAGTAATGTGCACTTAGATATAGAGCTCCAGCCACAGTGTGTGGACAGCAGCGTTTAATGTGCAGCAATAACTCTGTTAGGCTGCTGCTTCTCATTGCCTCTCTTTAACCCTGCGTCTTCTCCATATCTCTTCCTATTGTCACTTCTCTGTATGCATTTCTTAAATGGTGCACCGGTGTGAAAGATGAGAGAGGACACTGCAGGTCTCTTCGGAGCTATTTACTTTGTAGCATTCTGTCTCCCTCTGGCCCTGTTTGTCTGAGTGAAGCAAGATACTGAAAATACTCCAGAAACATTTGATATGATGCACTGGTACCGCATGACTTTTATCCTCACCGTAAAAAAAAAAAAAAAAAAAAAATGTTGTGATACAAGAGTGGAGCTGAACTCTATCAGTACAAATGCAGGCCTGGGCCTCCACAGAGGACCCGCATCCTGGGTGAATGACTGTGAAAGCTGCTGTATGGCAGGATGAAGTGTGTTCATTTCCTTATTTATTGACTCACTTGCTTTTCTCTGAGTGTTTGAAATTAATAACAGCCAGCAGAAATCAGACAGAGGGATGAAAATCAGCACTTTCCCTGCAGTGAAGCCATTCATCAAGCTAACGAGGGGGAGAATAGGAGTGGAGGAGGAGAGGAGGGGAAAAGTGACGTTTGGAGAGGGAGCAGGGAGCAGGGAGGGAAGCAGGTGCAGTGAGGCAGGAGGGGGGAGGAGGGAGGGAAAGTGACGTTGGGCACAGAGGCGATAAGAAGGAAGCTAAGTTTGTTTGGGGGGAGGAGGAGAGTCATTTGGAGGATAGCGGGGCAGACAGAAGAGGAGGAGCTGCGTGTCACTCTGAAAAGAAGGGTAGAGATAGAAAGAAAGACAAGTTTGACATTGGAGTATAAATAGAGAGGGAGGAGAGAAACAGAGAACACAGACAGTTTCTTGAATGACTGAGGGATTGGCACAGAGATCAAGGCAGCACAGAAAGTAACCATGATGTGCTGATACGTCCATGCCTTAGCAAATTGCTAATGTGTGGATCCTACAGCTTTCGAGACTTTTATATGTCCACAGTGACTGTAGGACTCTGCAAGCTGCGTTCACTCTCCTCAAACAATCAGCAGACGACCAGCTCTAACAGCAATATTGCCACACAGATGCACTACAGAGCTCTCATTCGCCCTCTCCAACAGTAGTATTTTACTCCCCTTCCCTTTCACTGATGGGTGATGATGGGCCTGCCCTCTCCTCAAAGCCTTCGCCCTTGCGATGGCTCGGTCCCACACTGCTCCGCCTCCCCGACAGTCCACCAGAGACCCAACAGTATCTCACACCCAGAGCAGGGCTGACTAAGCACTTACTGCTGAGCCTCTCTTCTCAGAGCGAGAGAGGAGCGCCATGCTGAGAACTCTGCCACAGGAAAATAATTAGCAAAGTGGAGCTCTGCCCAAACACACTGGGCTAAATCTAGTACCACTTCACATACAAACGCAGCCATAAATCTTTCCCTGTCTTTCTCTCTTTTTCTTCCTTGCTTTCTTTCTTTGCGAGGAAAGTATCATTCCCACAATCAGGAGTTCCTTGTTTTAGTCTTATATGTATGCTTACAAATCGAATATAATCATGTGATACCTCATATGAATGTGGCTACCAGTAAGTCCAGTCTTCCCAGTGTAAGCTACAAGCTGCTTTGTGATCTTTCTTCAAGTCGGTTCAAACTGAGAAACTTGTGCTCGGTGCCAGGTGGTGACGCAAACTGTGCCCATCTCACTGTACATGGATATCTGTATTTTTAACTTTAAAGTTAGACCACAGTGTGTTTGGTCACCAAGGATAAATATAGTCAGCTCCTCCTGAGCAGTCTCCAGTTTCTCACTCCTTTCCGAGAGGCAGGTGGAGCAGAGAGGAGTCGGAGGGGGGTGGAGGAGGAGGAAGAACACCCAGTCTTGAATAAATCATCCCTCGACTTTTGACCCATATGGAGCAGGAGGTTGTTTTTGTACTTCTGCGCTGCCCCCCCTTCCCTCCATGGCCTCTTCACCCCTCCTCTTTCTCATTCATTTTCTCCTCCACATGACAGGTCAATCTGGATCGATTTCATCTGCCCTCGATGACTGAGACCAACATCCTGGCACCCAGAAATAGAGCTCTCTGTGATAGAAGAGCCTCCGACCAAGCGTCATCATTTGCACGCAGCTCGGAGAAGGGCTGAGCAAGAGAGGATGGGCGAATGGGACATTCAAAACATTCACAAGATGAAATTTACTGCATTGATGAGCTATGCTAATTTAAGGAAGCAAAGGACATTGGAAATGGATCATCCGAAGTTTCACCTAAATCAACCTGCCATATACTTGCCACATGGTTGGTGGCCTTGCCTACCTGTTACAGTATGCTTATGTGATCACACACACACACACACACACACACACACACACACACAGACACACAAACACACCGGCCTGCTTCCCCAATCTATATTTGCACTCAGCTCTCTTTCTCATCGCCTCTTTCACACACTTACTGTGCATATACACACACCTGGTGTTTTATCTTTGTCAGCATATTCTGGGTCCTTCAGCTCCCTGCTGGGCTCTGAACTCCAGTGTCTCTTTGCATGGCGAACCCCTGAGGTGTGCCTGCCTTCATAACACACACACACACACACACACACACACACACACACACACACACACACACACACACACACACACACACACACATACCAGTTGCCACTGAGACACACTGGCACTCTTATACCAGCGTTAACCTCTCTTTATCTCCTTGCCATCCCAACATCTCACAAAGTAAACACATTTATGCCTGGGAAATGTGTTTTCTCTTGCATTGGTGGAGTTAGAGGCGCAGTGACACAGTGTCCTGGTGGTGTCTAGGCAGTCCAGGCCAGAGTCAGGACACTCTTTCCCCAGGCAAGGACACGGAGACCTGGCTCTCCGTCTCCATCACTCAGCCTGTCCTCCTGGAGCTACGTGGCCAGACTGCTCATCGCCCCCCCCCCCCTTCTCATATGCATGGATTTGCATAAAACAAAGACATGGCTCTGCCTGCAACGTCTGCCTTGGTTGAAACCGCTAAGAACAGGATCGACCAGACCACACCACACGCAGCCCCTTCTAAGCTTGGCTGGCAGGTTGTCAGAGCACAACATCAGTATAGTACTGCAGCGTGGCAAGGGAACGGAGATTTACGAGGCTGACTAAGATAGACACCCTCATGGTTTTCCACTTTCATTCGTTTAACATCCGTTCCCTTGGCATTGTTTATATTCGACACCTCTAAGCAGTGAGCAGAGGGCACCTAATTCACAGTGATGACGTGGGAGGAGAATCAGAGCACTTAAAACACTTCATCTAAAGATGATTTGTCCTTGTCTTCCCTGATGGCTTTTGTCCTGCTTCCCCTCCTGAAGTTAAGTGGAGCTGGAGAAAGGCCAGCTACTGATCCCACGCCCCACTTAGACACAATCAAGTAAATAACACTAGATGCAAGTACATGTATGCGCACACACACATACACGCGCGCACACATACACACACTCACACACACGTACATACATACATACATGCATACATTGTACTTTAGCAAGGTGCGAAGTCATGGAGCTCATCCTTATGTGTCATGACCAAGCACATCACAGCATTTGCTGTGGAACAATCAGTGAAGCCATTACAGGAACAATTGGCTTTGCAATATACATTTGCCCAGTTTCCTCTCTGTCTCTGTGAATTGATTTCAGGAGTAGAAGCTTATTCTTCACTCTGCCTCTCTCCTGCTGTCCGACACTCTCGGCTTTTTCTCTTTTTCCACGCAAAATCTGAACATGTGATTTACATCTGAATGAGTGGCTGTAATGTGGCAGTTGTACTGTTGATCCAGGGAAAGCATCATATCTGTGCGGTGTGTGTGTGTGTCTTTGTGGATTTAAATTAGGTGGGAAAATGCGTACAGCACTCTGCAAACTTATGGCACTGGGGCGACAGGGGGAGATGTGATGAAGAGAGATATTGGCAACATAAAGAAGGTGTGTGCTCTTTAGCATATGAATAGGAATTGACAAACTATGGTACATTATGCATCCATTATGGAAGCCTTACAGACACGTGCTGTACGGTATAAAACACTCATAATTATATGTGGTGACTGTGTCCTCTCTCTATTTAATACAAGAGTCTAATATTAATGAATAATTAATATGGATTTCATTGTGTAGGCGTACAATAGGAAACAACATGACCAGTAATCATTTTGTAAGTTCTAATTATGTTTGATATTATTTGTACAGCTGTGATCATTTTTTAAAGCTTGTTTTACAAGTCTGACTTCACTCACTGTATGAAAAATTACAGATGAAAGAAAAACAAAAAAAGCTGAGAGAGATCAAATAAAAAAGTGTTTTACCTCAGAGAGCCGAGGGCACGGAGGATTGGGGCTTTAAATCACAGATGGAGGAATTTTCTCGATGACCTAAAGGAGCAGACAAGATTGGACAAAACGTATAAGACTGGATAAATGAATATCAAGGCAAATCATGCTGTCTTCTCCTTTTCTGTTCCTTCTACTGCGTGTGTCACTCTCTGCCACCCCGTCAGACACACACGCACACAAAACAATCACAGAGAAACAAGTAGATCCGTTCCGAGCGAGATTCACTCTCACCTCGTCTGTCTGGTGAAACACAGTACATGTATCATAGTAAGCGTTTGATGCGGAGGGAAATGTAAAAATTTGCATGCAAATAGATTCTACAGGCAGAACCTATGCATCAAAACACTGTAACCACAAGAGACAAAACTAAAATATCTAAGCATACAGTGTGCCGTCACACAGAAGAGGCAAAAGAGTTCAGTGCCAAAGCCTTTTACTCCTGCTCATTTCATTATATTACATAATTAATTGTTCCAAAAGGCAGGGCATTTATCATACAGACAAATTAACAGTGGAAGATGTTTTCCCCCATATTGTAACGCAAAATTTCATAAGCACCCTCCTTAAAACACACAGTGAGCATGTGGCTCCACGCAGGTCCAGAAACAGTTATTCATATTCCCTATAAATGTTGTTAAACAAGTGAAAACATTAGCTTAGCTCTTAGCTCTGTGCACGGATGCCAAGCAGGGTCCCTTTAAAACACTCTGGAAAATGACAGTTGTGGAAATACTTTGCCCATACGCTGCAGCGAAGGAAATTTTAAATCATTGGATTTTCAAATAAATGCCACATAACTCAGTTGTATGGAGTATATAGAAGCTGCAGGAAAACAGCAGCAATGCCGCATGATGATATTAGAACCACAGCAGAAAAAAAAGGCACGGCATCTACATCACAAAGTTAAAAGTTTCATTAGAGAGTCAGATTCTTAAAAACTATGTTAACGGTGAGGAAAAGGCAAGAACTTATGTTGGAAATAAGACAGTAAGGGCCCTGTAATAAAAATTACTATAGCTCTGAATTAAGAATGTATTCCATGCAAAAACAAATTGCTGAATGTTGATAATCTCTGTAAATGACCAAACACTTACTGGATGTGTTTCTCATGTACATTTCTCTGCTGCTTCATTTTAATAATAATACAATTTAACTTAAAATGCCAATAGAACACAAGTTTATTGACTGTGATTTTGGACATATATCTGGAGTGTTTTATTTGTTTTTTCAAAATTAAAAAAAAAGGTATGCTAATTTAAAAGTATTGCTTTTCATTTTTTATTTTAACTCTGTGCAATGGGAAAGCTGAGAGATGGTGTTGCATTTATTTAAGTCACAGGCTCTTGGTTTGGGTCCATTTACAGACATATAAAATTACCCCAGCAAGTCCCGACCACCTCATTACCAACATAACCTGCAGCCAGTCTTTCAAGGACAACTCTCTAATGACACGGCACGCATCCACTTAATGTCTATTTGAAGCACGTTGAGACTTTCTGCCACAAAGAAAGAAATGTATAGAAAGAGCAAAGTGTTCTCTGATAAAATAAGCTGCTTAATTGATCCCTGATGTCTGTTTAATTCAGAAGGAAAGAGTGTGTCTTTACCTCTCATTTACACTGTAAAATGAGGTGAGGTTGGATTTTTTTGTCTCAGTATCTGCTGTGAGTCTGGTCACATTTGCAGATGTTTCTGCCACCTGGTTGTGCTCAGACACCTGACTACTGTTACTGTTAACTACCTGCACATTCAGTATGGGCTCAATCTGCATTGCTCTTTTACACAGACAAACTCAGAAATCAAAGTTTTCTGTCACAGTGAAAAAATTCCAACTTTATGAAATACATACACTAACATTCAGTTACATGATGATAAAAAAGAAAGTGTGTAGGGCCTGATGTAGGGGACACATCCTCCTTAATATTACATGTGCATTTGTACCCCCCGATTAAAACATACAACTAGCAGAGGACTTTTGTTTATACAACAATTCTCCAGAATCCAGGAGATTAAGTGTTTGATGCTCACAATTTCCTGAGGAGGAACCCCCTAATGACCCATTTCATATGTGTCCCCTCAGTCTTAAAATGAATTTAACAATAGCACCAGTGTGTCTATACTTGGAAAGGCGTCCACCCTAGCAACTATTAGAGGAATAAAAATAGACTAAAAGAAATAAAGAATGTGGTGAAACATCATGCAAAATGTAACTTCTCATCACAAGTGCACACTGACCCGGCTGTTAGAAAGATAAACTAAGCAGCATCTGAACTTAATTTTTTTCAGATATTTAATACGACATCATGAAACTACTTTTTAATTTGCCAACTTTTTTGAAGTAGAAAAACAGCAAGTAAAAAAAAAAAACAGATCTGATTATTACATTTTTCGGATTTTAGACTCACTATGACCGAGAGGATTAAAAAAGCATAATCTTCCAAAAACACAGTTGGAATTGATGGCATTTTCACACACAGTTATCTGCTCTTTTTAACCTTAATTAAAGTATAAACTCAAGACCGAAAAGGAGAATCCAAGTTAAGCACACCCAGCCTGACTCAGTGGATATTAATAGGAGGAACAATGACTTCAGCTTAAGTGCCGCTGGTTGTTTTGTTGTGTCTTTCCAACACCCACAATGCAATCCTCGAATGATGTGGGTGTGAGAATAAAATGAGCTGCTGTCCGTAATCATCATGGCTGCCACAAAGGCTACCGGATGATGCTCATTACACTGCTATGATTAGTTAAACCACTACATAGGCTGCCTAACTTCTATTTGCTATTTCCACTCGACAGTGTTTCAATGGCTTTTTCTGTTCAGATGCTTGAGATGAAAAAAGAAAAATGTTTGGCAGCATGACACTGAACCTGCCAGGCTGCAGCCAAGTGCTTCACCGGCCCCGTTCTACATATTTTATGGTAACACGTGCTGCATACATGAAAGTACATAAACACCTTTTGTGTATTTATCGTATGTGAGTCATCAACTGGAAGCTATGTTATTTTAACACATTGCCGAATAATATAGTTTATACTTGTGCTACAAGTAGTTTTTGTGCTGATTTGTATTTGTTCCAATCCTCAGAAATGCTTTTGTGTAATAAAGAAAGTACGCTGTGAAAGTGTAACTCTCTATGAAACTGGTGAAATACAGGAAATGGGTGAAAAAAAAAAAAAAATTGGCAGTGAGTAGTCTTGAATTTACTGTGTACTATACCATGTCGGATGTGCATGTACATCTTATTCAGTGGGTTCTGGGCAGAGGAAATGAGCTTGAGCTCCCTAGGGCAGGGATTACTCTAATGACTTTGAGAGCAGCCTTGTGCGCTGTAACTTTTGACCTCTGCTCATCCTCTTCTCCAAAAGACGACAAGACACACACATTCACAGACACCTACTCACGTTTGCACGTTCATGTTATCCTCACAGGCACTAATCGACCTCGCATACGGGCCGGCGTGAGTTAAGAGATGCAGAATCACACAGAAACAGCCACGCAACAAATCCTCTCGAGCCCTTCCTCTGGCATCATCTAAAGCCTGGAAGAATTCAGACCCCCAAACAGCTCTTATTTTTGGGTCTGTCAACTGGCGTAGTGCTACTTGAGTGAACATCGTGCTGCATCTCATGCTGTCAGCCCGCATAGCGCCAACGTTCCATATGAGTGCATCATTGGAAAATCGATAGATTTATCACTTACATAACCATTGCGCACTGGTGCCACAGATATAACGGGAAAACATCTTTTGCAAATCAGATCTATCTTCACACAAATGTCATTTTGCTCAGAGACGGAAGTATTCAAATCATAAAAATGCCAGAGAAACACAAGGAGCATCATGCTGTGAAACAAAAGTCTGGGGCAAATCTATGCAGGGCTATTTATTGTTTGTGTGTGTGTTTGTGTCTGTGCTGGTGCGTGCAGGCTGTTGAGTGTGTTTTCAATGCTAGTGCATGGACATTAGAGGTCTAACTGGTCTATCCCAATAAGGAAACTATCAAAATAAACAAGCTAAAAAGTCTAACAGGGCAGCCTTAAACAGAAACCAAATTGTCATTTTTCACATGCCACTCTGAACACATCAAAAAGCCACCACTGAAATGAACAGCCTTTAGAGAAGCGAAGCCTAACTCCTAAATAAAGAAGAAAAAAAAAATCTCTTTGAAATGGCAAGCACAGAGACATGTTCTTTAAAGGGGGGAATACAAACAATTATCCTCCCTGAAGTCACTCAGTTCATTTTTGTGGTTAATCTGAAATATCAAAATATAGCAGCGCTACTGCTTAGATCAAATAGATGTAATTAGATAAATTGAGGAAGAAGGAGAACGGCTTGGCTGTAAATTGCATGGTGTGTGCATGCTAAGACCCAACACTGGCACAGCTGCACGGAGCTGCACTCACGATTTATCATCTCTACATCGCAGGAGCTAGTGGCCCACACCACTATTAATCATCAGCAAAATCATTTAATTCAGCCCAAGCCCGACTATTGTCTCAGTCTCTCCCCTCACTCTGGGCAAATCAGCCACCACAGCAGTAGCACGCACCTCAGAGGAAATCACACAAAACAGAGTGGGATACAAGTGTTGGGTTTAACTGGCTCTTTTTTTCTCTTTCTTTTGGACGGGCTGTGCAGCACATCATCCTTGGCAGATGGTGCAGAAGATGGCTTTTTGGGGTAAATTTAACAAGTATGAAATTTAAAACTGCAAAGACTACTGTTCGTAGTTTAGACCAACAGTTGATCACTCAGCACTTTGTTAATGCACTGACAGTGTGGTTGTTTTTATATGAAAGGTGCCCTTTGTGTGATTCCTTTGCTCACAGCCGTGCACTTTCAAACTGTGGCTAAGTTGTGAAAAGCTGACAGATCCAGACTGAAGCTGTCCTCAGAAACCTTAGTGTTTCTTCAAAAAGAGGATTCTGGCACATGGGTCTTCCTGTTTCAACAAACAAATTGTTCTGGAACAGTGAAACAAGATGCCCACAAGGCTATTCCTCATCCCAGAACTTACAAAGAACTTTTCCTCTTGTGTTTCAGAAAAGTGGCCTATTCAGTCCATGCACTGGGACAGTGTAAAAGTTATGTTGACAGAGGACAAAATGAGATGTCTAAATACCCACTGAAATGCACGATTGGGTGCAGCAGCACTGAGCCTCTTTCTGCCCACCGCAGCGGCTGACTTACATTGGCACCTTCTCCAGCGCCCCCTCACATGCCTGACATGGCTGTGCCCTCTCTGCAACCCCCCCCCCCTTCTCTCCGAGAGCATGTCTGCATCAGGCCCACTGACAAACAGGATAAAGCGGGGTGAAACTGGGAAAGCCAAACGATGACAGGCTAATGACAGTGAGCACACAGTGTCCGAAAAACACAGACAGCGGGCACACCACACACACACACACACGCAAACAAACAAGCACGCACACACACACACACACACACACACAGAGAGAGATCAGGAAGCAGGCAATGTAAAAAAGGATTAATGGAGGGTGCAAATATAGAACATGCAGAGCCACAAGAAATTCACATAGACATGTCATCCTTATATACTGTCCTTCTAGAAAAAATACACACACCAAGTCACACCTATTTAGGTTAACAGACGCACACACACACACACACACACACACACACACACACACACATACACACACACCCAAACAGTGGAAGAGAGAGAGAGAAAGAAAGACAGAGGGAGAGAGACTCACACACACACATATACTAATCACAGGTCATATTCTGCAATTAAATTGACAATGTAATTATACTATACAAAAATAATGGGCTGTTTCCATAATCACAGATGAAGATTAAGACCTAATTCATGGACCAAAATATTTTAAATTTATCCTACATAATAATTTGATTGTAAAGGTAATTTAAAATGGAGGGTTAAAACCAAAAATGACAATAACCAAGATTCTGTCTAAGTTTTTGGCATCATTATATTGTGAGAATTATTTTTTTTTTCATTAGAAGATTTGGGGATTCCAAAGAAGAAGAAAAATAGATCCTGTATTAGACAATAGCATGTCAGAACAAACGTCAAATGTGGGCCAGCACGTTTCTTAATCGCTGTCTGTGGTTGCATCAACTTCTCTGTAACCCCGGACTTGTTAAATGCAGCACTCGGGTCAAATGCAGAAAGTGTCTCGACCTGAATTGCTCTCAATCTGTCTTCTGCGCTTTATTGGTTTGGGGTAAATTTATTAATATCTGCTGTTTTAAAAAAAAAAAAAGACGTTTCTGATTCGTTCAGGGTGGTCCGTTTTTAAATTGGCGTTAGAGAAAACGTATTGAAAATGGCGAAATCTAAACAGTGTTAATATGTAGTGCAATAAATCTCCACCGCGTTTCTGAATCTGTTTCTGTAACAAAAGCAAAAAAAAAAAAAAAAAAAATCTCAGGACAAGTCAAAAGAAAAGTGAGAAACTTATTGAAGACAATTACATACATTTATTGCATATCATTTAATTGTATGAAATGAAAAAAACGAGCACATATGAACATCACATATGGTTAGTGAGTGAAATAATTTTGCACAGCAAAATATATATATTTACTATGTATAAGATGAAAGATTAATTAACATATTTTCAAGATTTATTGGCGAATGGTTCTCCCTCATTTTGTACATGCAGGGTGTCAATCCCTGACCATCTAAACAATGTCCAGACATTATTGGTTATAATTAATATTATTGCTTTGCAAATATTGAGTTCGTTTAAGACAAAACAACAGTCTCTCCTGAACTGATAATAAAGTATCAAAATGTTACGATTAAGTCGTAACAGGATGTCAAAGTTCTCTTCTTGAGATGTGGAGAATATTAACTTTTTTCTTTTTTTCCTTTAACTTCCACATGATGACAGGCGAGAATTTTTAGTGCACTCCGGTCCAAAATGCGTAAGTTCGTTGAGGACACACGTTTCCAAAAAAAAAAAAAGCATGGCAATTAACTTTGACTTCTCAAACAATACTTTTTGAAATACAATAGTGAAATGTGTGTCGGATACCAATAGAGCTCTCACACTTCTGTTTGAAGCACATGCTGCAAAAGCGCTGTTTATGCACTGCACAATACTGCTCATTGTATCAACTGGAGCCGAGCCAATGTCTAAACCATTGTTAAAATGTGTGCAGCAATCTCCGTATTAATTATCCTAGTAATCTATAGGCTTCAACCTGTAGCACGTTATCTTTTGCAACTTATAAAACTTTGTACTTAAATTACGCTTTCAAAATTATCCAGAGGTTGTCAGATGCAGAGATGAATATCTTTAAATAACAATATAGGCCTTAAGCAAGAGACTAAACTTCCAGGAAAGGGATC
Organism: Plectropomus leopardus; assembly: GCF_008729295.1. Classification (NCBI taxonomy): domain Eukaryota; kingdom Metazoa; phylum Chordata; class Actinopteri; order Perciformes; family Serranidae; genus Plectropomus; species Plectropomus leopardus. The sequence goes on from NC_056463.1 coordinate 22,925,124, forward strand.
GGTGGTTTCCTTAAGAGTGAAGTCTTTTTTTCTTTTTCCCCCTCGCACCATGCAGGATCCCCGCCGATCAACTTCCACCAGGAATGCATAGCGCATTCACTGCAGTCTAATGACAGCCGATGGTGGTGCACTTCAACACAGCTGAAATGGACTTGTATAGATTACAAGGGGGGTGGGTGGGAAGTCCTGTCACTTTTTTGTTGCTGTCCCAAAAAAGTGAGGAGGCCATAAATGAAGTATGAATGCCATGCTGGAGTCATCCGACAAGAAGGACATCTTCAAGCACAGAAAGAAAAAAAACCATACATGTCCAGCATGCAGGGAAGTTCAATAAGACATCTCTTTAAAAACAATGAATAGTTTGTAATGAATATAGTCTTTTGTTGCTCAACACAAAAACAAGCATGAGATGAGGTGGCGTCAAAACGGCAGGCTCGCAATCCTCCAAGTTTGGTAGACAAAAAATAAAAAACAAAAAATAAAAAAGACCATAACCATTTTTGTCGATGGATGCAGTTTTGACAGAAATCTGTACACTGGATTCAAAGTAAAATGATGAAAAAGGGCAAGTTGATGAACTTCAAAGTATACTCAGTGCGTGCATGCACACTTCGTATAGTCTACTGCAGCACTGAAAGTTGGATCAACTTTCAAAAATCATATTTTACTCAAAACACTGCAAATCTAATGAACAACGATGAAAAAAAATCTCGACAAACAGGCTATGCATAATATACTGAGTAGTATGATAGCAAAAAGTAGATGATAGTTTTCTGAATATGCCTTTCCAAAATTAAAAAAAAACGCGGATGACAAAGCTCTCCAAATCTAAAAAAAACAGTCGCAGACGTTTTCAAAAAAAAATGTATAAAATAAAAAATAAAAAGTTGACAAATTAGTTCTTGGTCTAGTAGGCATTTGCGCCAAATGAAAAAAAAAAGTTTCATATTGAAAACTTTTGTATGCGGGGTGAGTAACCCATCTTTTTTTTCACGATAATGTCGAGACTCACATGAAAAACTCCGGGGATGAAGGGTTGTTGTCACTGCTGGATCCATTTTCTCTGAAGCCGTTGCTGATGAGCTTCTCATACTTTTCTTTGTACGCGTCCCTCTCCCGGACCAGCCTGGAGATCTCCTGCTTTAGGTGATCGACCTGCTGGATGAGTTGCGTCTTCTCTCCCTCCAGGACGTGCCGCTGCTGGACCCGCTTGAACCGGCAGGACTGAGCGTAGCCTCTGTTCTTTAGGGTCCTCCTCTTCTGTTTCAATCTGATCACTTCTTCCTTGCTGACCCCCCGTAGCTGCCGGTTGAGCTCCCGCACTGACATGGTGACCAGCTGCTCGTCCGAAAACCGGTCGTCCAAGCGCATGTGTGGGTGAATTGTCCCAGAAGCGCCGTTGGACTGGACTCCGGGTGCCTGGTGGTGGCTGCTGCTGTGGTGGTGATGGTGGTGGTGGTGGTGTTGCCCTCCGTTCTGAGCGGCTGCCGCAGCGATAACTGCCGACACCACCGCCGCGGCGGAGCCCATCTCTTCCCCGGCCATGGTGCCTCCTGCTCCGGCTGCGCCTGCAAACTGCTGTCCCCTGGCGTAGCCATCGAAGGACTGGAGCTGGTGACTGCTGTTGATCAGCGCCTCGACTGCGTCTTCGGGGCTGAAGCCCAGCGCCTCTGGATTCAACTGCTGTTGATAACCGGACATCCAGTAGAAATCCTCTATGTGTGTCTTCTGCTCGCTCCCCGAGCCCGGACTGGGCGCCGAGAAGCTTGGGGAAGGGGGCACCGAGCTGCACGGCGTGCTCATCGGGGTGGAAGACAAGGATCCCCCGGCGATAAGGCGACTGCACTGGCTGATGTTGCGATCGGGCTCCACCGGCTCCTTTTTCACTTCAAACTTCATCAGATCGAAGTCATTAACATATTCCATGGCCAGGGGACTGGTGGGCAGGTCGGAGTTGCTCATTGCCAGCTCTGATGCCATCCTCTTGCTGCTGACAGTCCTCCAAGTGGGGTGAAGAGCAGCTGTCAAACTGGGTTGGTTGGGAAGAACGTGAGCCAGTTTGATTTTTAAAGCGTTTGTCTTGAAACTGAAAAATGAGCTTTTCAGCGTCCTTTTTGCAGCCGCGGACTTGCAGGCGTGTGAGAGGAGTTTTTCTTTGCAGAGTCTATTGCACAGACACAGCAGTGCCGCGCGCACGAGTAGCGGAGTCCTCTTTCAGCATGTGAAATTCGGCGGTTTTGTATTTCAAACATTTAACACTTTACGGTTTCTTCGCTAATACATTGCGCAAGCGGAGAGGAAGGAGAGCCGAAAGTAGGGGAGTGAATGCAGCCTCGCACGTTACAAGGCGCTGACTGGTGGGGCGATTTTTTAGAGGGATCACACAGCAGATGAGTTTAAGCATTGTAGCTGCCCTGACGTCAGGCTGGAAAAAGGAAATTGACTCGGACGAAGAGCCAATAGGGTCGCACACTCCGAGAGCTAATTAACATATTAGTACCCTACAGAAACAAAACTTTTCGCAACTGTCAAAGGCCATCAGCTGACTGTCAGCTGGGACACGGACTCTTAACTCTTTGATTACTGCTGCCGTAATTTTAATCTCGCCTCTAATATAGAGCAACAATTTATTCTAGTTTAATTTATTGTGATTTGAATGCAATGAAGTGACGGTTGCATGCCGAAAAGTCATTAACGTGGGAGTCCTGATGCAGAGCAATTAGATAAAAGATAGAAAAGTAACAAAATAGATAGATAGATAGATAGATAGATAGATAGATCGACAGACATATAGATAGACAGATTAATTATTGAAAGTATTAAACCATACAATGTATCGCGAATGTACACTTTTTATTAAATAGAGAGTATTAAATTTAATTGTTTGCCTGTGCAGGCTACTGAATTTTATACCATATGACATTTATATCTGTTTTTAATACAGCATCATTCATTCTGTCCCAGAAAAAAACCCAAAACACTTGAACATATTAAGTACAATATTTATTGTTTAAAAATATATAAAAGCACAAATAACATTATAAAAAGTGCCTTATATGGACGATGTTTAAATGTTAACTCCTGAAACAAAAATATGAAAGGTGGATTGAAGAGATTTGTCATGCCTCTGCGCACCATTATAAAACTCAACACTGCCACCTTTTGGACATGCTAGGGCATGGGATTCCCCCTTCAATCACTGTAATGGCCCACACACATTCAAACAAAGAATGTTTTGAAGTGATGAAAAACACAAATTTGGTGTATCTAAGTTACCAATACTCCCAGTGCATTTTAGAGGCGTTATGTAAGGAAGTCAAACCAGGGTGGAGGAAGTCATGTCAGTGGAAGTGAGTGCCAGTGAACCCAGTGTTCCATCCAAACTGATATTATGTCTTACAGCCATAAAAATCACTTTATCTAAGCTCTGGCCTAGGCGTTGCTGTAGAGTCATATAAAGCACTCTCGTACATTGCACGTTATCTCAGTTCAGAGGTCTCTTACTTTTAATTGACTCATGTACAAAAGTAACATGAGACAGACTGGGCTTTCTAACATAACTTATCAATGTGGGTCCTTTATAAGCACAGGATCATAATGGGCTTCACCACATGGATCAAACAGTTCCTAAAGGGTCTTTTATTTTAGCTTGAAGATACAGAGCACTTTATGATGCTTTTTAATGTATTTTTATTTCATACCTTTACAGAAGAGACAGCTGAGTTCACTGCTGGTGTGAAGTAATACTGAAGTACAGTTTCAGTAGACTGGCCAGTGAGTGTGACTGATGTTTCTGATAAAGAACCACCTCATGCTAATTTAGTTTAGTTTGATTCATATGCATTAGCTGAGATTCATCAATGAGGATGACATTACTTTTGGATTCATACCTTTAACTAGTGTTGGAGTACTTGAAATTGGTCTTGGTCTCAAGACCAATTTTTGAAGGTCTTAGTTTCATTTTGGACTCAGTGCATTTTTACTTGGTTTTATCTTGGTCTTGAACAAAGACTTGGGATTCATTTTAAATCAACAACTGCAGAAATATCACTCGATATGCTGTGCTTATAAAAAAAGGCAACCAAAAAACAAAAACAAAGGTAAATTCCCATGCATATTTTTTTTTTTTTATCTTAAATGCTTTTTGATTATTTTATGAAGACATTTTTAATGGCACACTTATACATTCAGTAGGGCAATAAAAGGAGTGAATGAAGCGGGGTCATTTGTTTTCCGTGGGTGTTTTATGGTAATGCAGATCTTGCAGATTAATTTGAGGAGTGCCTACGGTTTGCATGTTCCAAATTTTATCTTTAGTGTGTAATGTGGTGTGGGACTTGGTCTTAGTCTTGACTTTCTCAGCTCCTCAAAGTCTCGGTCTGGATACACTCTATTCTTAGTCATGACTTTGTCTTGTTGTGGTCTTGACTACAACGTCTGCCCTCATTTTTGAGTGTTCCTATTGTTTATGCTTTAACGGCAAATTGCAGTTAATCGTGACACATGACTGTTTACTCATTCAATAATAATGCAATTTGTTTGGGAAAAGAGTGATGTAAGCTATACTAAAGTTCAGTCTCGTTGGCCAGGCAGAGTGATGTTTTTTTTTTTTTTTTTGTGGAATCTTTTGACATGGTGCTGACAAATAACCATTTCTTTCCTGTGACAAAAGCCTATAATCATAGTCTGCCTTTCTCTCTCTCCAAGTGTATGATCTCATCGTTGCGACGATGTGTATTTTTAGATTCCTGGGTGCACACTATTTAATGATAGGCCAAATCAGTCACGTCCCTGACTGCCAAAAGCTGTGGAAGATGATCCTGCCAATCAGCCAGACATTTTCATAACCATAAGGAGTTAGACAGTTTTGCGTGGTCGTCCAAAACTGTAGCTGAGATAGTATCTTTAAGTTTCCTCTGTCTTACATTTAGTGGAAACGTGCTCTTTTTCTGTCTGTGTCTCGGTTTTGTGTGGCAAATGATAATGTCATAACTGCTTTAGTACATGCACAAACATACTGACAGATGCTGTGTCTGAACAATTACATTTAGATCAAAACTTAAAAATACAGAATAAAATACTTTTTTTCTGCTACTTGTGTAAAGACAGGTTAGACTGAAGTCAACCAAACACACGAGTCTCATTGCCGGTCGCTGAATGTTCCAGTAAAGGGGTAAATGTATGTATCTGCTCACAAGTTAATCCAACACTGTGCATGGGGCTCAAACACAACTCAAATAGAACCCCATTGTTTCTATTTCCATTCTGTTGCCTTGTCATCTGTTTGGGCTTACCTGTTCATAGGAAGGCACAGCAGTGGCCCGTTCCCTGGGGTACGGCCACAGCCGAGCGAGACTAATACACAAACGAAGGGAGAGCTCATTAGTCATGACAGAAGAAAGTGGCGGACCTAATTTAGCTGCTTTTGTGCCTTTGAAGTTATTGATGATGCAGAGCTGAGAGAGATCTACACGGAGAGGAATCTGGCCGCCGTGAAAAAACTTATCAAACCAGGGGGGAGGAAGTGACGAGGCTGAAGAGTAACGCAGGGTGTTTGAGATGTGAAGCACTGTGATATCATTAAAAGGGTCAATCCCATTTTTTCAGACTTTTTAGTCATTTAAAAAGCTGGAGGGAAAAAAGGTGTTTGGAGCAAATATGATGTTTTCATCTTTTGTGCTGATCAGGTTTGGTCACCTCACCTTTGTCAAGTTCAGAATTACTAAGTCAGAGTTAACCGAAGCTTTTTACAATGTGATACATATACACCTCCAGTGTATTTTAAATCCCTTTGATTGATGACAAATCTTCTGGTGTTGACTGAATATTTATATTTGATAAACACAAAATCTTAACATCCATAAGAATTTCCTCGGAAGATCTTATTGTTTTCAAAGCCTCTTTAAAATAGTTTTTTTTTTTTTTTTTTTTTTTTTTAAAGTACTCTCGATATTACATAATGCATTATTTACACACTTACATTTTTTTGCAGTGATGTGGCTTTGTTACTACAAGATGACCTCTGGTTTGGTTTTGGAGCTTTGTTGGGTCAGTCAGTCGTGTTTGTCGTTTTATTCAAACCCCTCTCTAACCAGCCTCTTGTCAGTTTAAATAGTGTACTGTTAGGACTGTAAGTTCTTCCTTTAAAGCGATCAGGGCCGAGTTGTAACGTCCACCTTTACGCACTGACAAACTGTGAAACACACTGCTGATGGGTATGTTAGGGCTCCGGGCTATCCCACTGTGAAATTGGCAAGGGTTTGAGGGCTCTCTGACATTTTTCTTCCTCTTTATGCACACTTTTCATAAGTCCGCAGACTTTGCTCAGGGGAAAAACCCACAATGCATAGTGTTGAGACACGTTCTGCTGTGGTTGAAAGCACTTACTGTAAACCGCTTTGGACAAAAGTGTCAGCCAAATAAATGTCATGTAACGTAAAATGGTAAAAACAGAAGAATTGGACATCATAAAAAATATAAAAAGAAGCATGTTATTTACTTTTAACATTATTTGCATGGGTGTATTACCAAGTGGGCCCATGGGGCCCAGGCCCTGGACCCAAAGGCTCAGTGGGCCTTTAAGCCAGAGCCTCATGAAGTTGCTGTTATTAACTTTGCATTGCTTGTCAAATGGTCTAGTCCTTTAGGTCAATAACAGAGTCTCTCCAAAAAAGTCCTAGTACAGAAAATGTGAAGGAATAGCCTTAACATTCACTTTAAAGATGTCACAAGAAAGAAACCATCATTATAGAATTTAAGTCCCCAGAGTTTATCTTTAAGACTTTACAAAGGCTTAGTACTGTTCTCCAGGAGGGTGCTTGTACACCTACAGGCTCAGGGGCCTTTGTGTCATAATCCCCAAATAGCACACATTTTATTCACCAGCCCTATTTCCATACGCTTATTTGTCTTATGATAGCAGAATGGCGACTTCCAAATTCTTGGTTTGATTCAACAGAAGTGCTGGCAGCAACCAACAAACATGCCAGTTTGTTACAGTGAACTACATCCGTCCGAAATATCAGTCTCACCCTTAACTGTCCTCAGAAATGCCTTTTTCCAGGTAATGTGATTTCACAAAGTGTTGTCCCACTCCCCATATAGAGTTTGGGGTCCTCACATGGTCCTGCACTTTCGACAATGTTACAGGGCAGGGTTCAGTGCTTAGGCCATAAGGGGAGGACAAAGAAACTGGACTCATACTTTGGTCTACAATACTCAGACAATGATGAGGATCTTTTTTAAGCAACAGACCAGGCAAAGAGTTTTAAAAGAAGTCAAAACCACTGAAAAGAAACCTTGTTAGTAGTAAACATGAGGGTACTCTTCCAAAAAATGTCCTCTCTGTCATGGGTGAAAGACACTAACACACACACGTTCATTGCACTGACTATTTGTCTATAGTGACACTTAAATTCTTTTAAGTTGTAGAGATATTCTGAATCTTATTTAAGACAGCCATCAATAGTTTGCAGTAATCTTCTTATAAATGTAAACAATTTCAATCCTTTAACCCAAACTCAGCAACAACATGAGGAGTGTCATTTAGATTACAATATTTGTGGCGGTATCTGTCTGAACTCATGGAGACGACTGAGTGGAAAGAGCAGAGGTCAGTGAGTTGTTTGCTGTATGTCTGTTAGACTGTGTGTGTGTGTGTGTGTGTGTGTGGGGGGGGGGGGGATTGCTCAGTTCCAGTCAGGGCTCGATAAGGCCATCTAATCAGCCTCTTTGCATTCCAACACTTGTGAGCCGCCCCTAACCTGAGCCTATTACTGTATTCATGTCTGCATTGGTGAATACCTGAAAGCTGATAGCACCTGCAAACACACGGGCAATGTAGGTAAAAGAATGGAGTCACGTAGCTTTTAATGTGACAAAAACACTTTGTCTGAGCTCCGCTTTTAACTTCAAGATGAAGAAGACAGAAACACTACCCGTGCTTTACATCTCTGCTAACGCGCAGAGCTGGGATTGCTCTGGGGCAATGCAATTTCATCAACAGTTTAGTGAGAACAACAAAGCTGGAATATCAATTTTCACCCCACCAACAGAATGTGGGCACAGCCATGTCATAATTACCTTAATCCATTAGTCAGAAGGAGGGTGAGGCTGTGAAGGGTGCGACAGAGGACAGAGCAGACAAAACAAGGTCAGGAAGAGAGCAGATCTGTAGTCGGAGGTGGATTCTGGATGGCCTCTCTGACACTGGTGGAAAGTATTTGGTAGCCTACAGCTAGCGGGCTTTGTGTGACTGGAGAACTTGAGCGTACGACCCCGAGCTAGGATCAGCTTTGTGGCTTGAGGGCGAGGGACCAGCAGTAAACCAGTGAATGTGTTACAGTGCTGTGAACAGCAGAGTCACACTTGTTTTCTAGACTGTCTCAGTGTCACATGACCAGGGGGTGACACAGAGTTTTGAAGTTAAATGTCTCGCATTTATTTCACTTCCACATTCTAGCTGAAGCTTTGTCAAGTGAAATAACATGGCTGCTAATTAATACTGTGTGGCCTGTAGATGTAGAATACTCTGTGGAGTAATCGAAGGAGACTGGTCAATATTGCACAAGAGCTGGCAGAGTGGCTTGCATATTAGCTATAATTACATTCATATGAACATAATGTATTGGTTTGCTGTCATGTGTTAGGTTAATGTGTATAGCAATTTAATGCTATATTAACTGTTGGATAGCTTTCCAGGGTTATCTGCTTTTGGATGCCCTCAATGGTTTCATGCAACTTAGACTTTCATCTCTAACTGTGTGTGTGTGTGTGTGTGTGTGTGTGTGCGCGCGCACACACGCGTGTGTGTGTGTGTGTGGTGCTTGGGCGTGCCTGTAAACCTGAGTATGTGTGTGTGGGTTTGCGTGTTTGTGCCTGCATTTGTATGTGTATGTCTGTGTTTGAGTTTTGATATGACTTAATATTAAAACAAATAAAGCACAATGACACAGTTTTCTACCAGACTAAACAAAGTTTTACTCTGCACGATGACACATTTAGTATCAATTCTGAGATCTGTGTTTTGTAAGAGCAATGAAAAAGATTATTTTTAACTGCATCATTGATTTTGTACTGTTTAAAATTTAGCAGAATCAGGGGCGTTGCACCAAATTCTGACACGTCTCTCTTGTACACCTTCCTTTTTTTTACTTTTTTTTTTTTAACCTCGATTTCTTTTTGTGGGGAATGACCATGTTTTTTCTTGCTTCAGCAGCACAAGCCTTGGCAGGGGTGGGCACTAATTACTTTGTTATAAAAAATTGCAAAAAATTTTGGGCCCTTGGTTATTAATGTCACTTTTCCCCCTCCTACAACACCCCTGACAGTACAAAATGAGTGAAAATACTACAATAATGTACAATAATGCAGATCAACATAAATACTACAAAATATGGCCTCAAACTTTATCATAAAGTCAACAACATTTGACTTTACAGAGTTGTATGTAAATGCATTTATAATATTATGTCCTCCTCCTTAAAGACATCTATACAGGGCCAATAGGAATTGCAGCAATACATGCAGAAGTTGTGGCCTCCTACTCAAATTTTGGCAAGACTGTGGCCTCCACCCCCCAGCTGCTCTTGTGCCCTTGAGCTACTTTAGCCTGGAACTGACACCGACAATAAAGTATAATTTTCACAATTACAGAGAGTTAGCAAGCTAATTACAGCAGAGATCCAACAGAAATATCAGAGAGCGAGACTTTTTAGCCTCCCGAGCTAAAATGGCTTGTAAAACTCTTTGCCCTGTGGTCTATTGTTGAGCAAATGAAAATGTGTAGGAGAGGGAAATGTGTGGTGAGTTTGTGTGTGTATGGTGAATGGTAGTGGTGGAGGACACACTAATCACACGCTCACATGTATAGTAAGTAAACAGACAATTGCACAAAGCAAATGTTTTGTTTCTGTTGTTGTTTAACTCACAGATATTATCTTATCTATGTTTTCCAACTCATTCCTCATCTCATGCAGGGTCATTACGCTGAACTTAATGAAACCTTCTTTTCATTGTGTTCAACTCAGTGTTTGTCAAATCTGCCAATACAGGCCATTGATGCAGAGAAGATATATCGAAGCAGTGGCTGTCTGCTTAAAACACAGTTTGATAAAAGCTGCAGGATTTCGAGAAGGAATACTCAACACAATCTGTCAGCGCAAACGTAGATATTATCATAATTACTTGAAAAGTAAGTAATTAGTTTGTCAGACAGATGACCGCTCCGTATGTATAGATGATAAGGATGCTGTTGTTGTTGATGCTCTCGTCTTCTGTTATCTCCAATCACAGTACATCACCATCACCATCATACTAACAAGTAAACAGGAACCCACACGCGAACACAATGACACAAACCAACTCCCAAATGGATGCATGGCTACACAAATGCACATAGGGGGACACACATGCGCATGCTCGTAGCCTAATGAGAGATTTTCTGACCTTTCTTCATGTACCCCTGGAGAATATTGATGAATCCCCTTTTAAAAATAACTCTCGCCTTGTAGGGTCATTAAATGATTTACAGTTATTTCACCAACACATAATTATTACATTTATTATGCTGGACTGTACAGGGTTGGGCCGTTGTGGGAGGAGGCGGACCTTTTAACACACAATAGAGGCGATTAAAAGTTTATTTTTCGTAAATACCCCTTACTTATGTTCCACTCAGAAGTCAACATCACACAAAAAGAGTTTACAGCTTTTAGAGTGGGGCATTAGCCACTATAAAACTAGACATGTAGCATTTACAGTGCAGTGCCTGATTAGAGAAAGAAAGCCTAAGAGAGGGAGAGAACACAAAGTTTTAGTGTGAGCTCGGGCTGATCATATTTAACTTTCCCATGATATCCTGCAACTTTAAAATCGTGGTCCTGAATTGCAGCCATTTCTAATTGTAGGATTTGCAATGACATTTAAGTCTTTTATCGTCATACAATCTAAACCTTTATGAGGAAAACCTTTAACATGATGAAACGTGAGTGGATGAATTTGAGATCATTCCTATTACCCGTGTCAAATCAGACATAATCTAACATAGTGGGCTAAGTAATCACGGGTAATGTCACATTTGGTCTCATGGCAAAAAGACTAATCGTCATATTCAAATTGCAGCGTTATGGCATTATCTTAATCAGAGCTATTTCTGACCTGCAGATGAGCATCACTGTACCAATATCATTACCAATATTATCAAGGCCTTTGTGTGTTTGAATCCTGCAGTCTGTGCCTGTTCCTAATAATGACATCTTCTCAATTGTTACGCTGCTAAGCTGGTTAAAATGTCATCTGACTGTGATTGTGAGCGTGGCCCTTCAAACACTCCCAGTGGGTGAGGCGCTTAATGTTCATTCGAGCCCTGCGTCAAGCACTCGGCATTAAAAACCCGACCGAAGCCCAAATGAAGATGATTTAAATGAACTCATTTGAGGAACATTTAATTACCATTGGAGCGTAATTGAATGTTTCTCTGAAGTGCTGAGTGATTCCTAATGAAATGAGAAAGACCGGGGAGATACTGACGAGGCTGAGCACAGATGCTGATAGTCAGGCCCACTCCCAGCCTATACAGAATGGATAAAAGAGATCAGAGAAGCATCTAGTGGAGAAATAAATCCATCACTGCTAAATTATCCTCAAAGTGCAAAAACAAAACAGAGACAATGCTTAGTGACATGCCTTAGTTCATTTCTTAGTTGTATTTTAATGATTCAATCCAAATATTGATGCTAAGTACCAATTGTAATTCGCACTGCAGTAGTGTAGGGGTGGGCGATATATCGAACATCCTTGCTGTATTGTGGCTTGTTCCACGTGGGATGTATAAAATGAATATATTGAGAACATACTGTATAAAGTCACAAGCAAGAGACTCGCCTGGCGTTTCGGTTCACTTGCTCTCTCCCTCTCCCAGACACACACATAAAAAGAAAGACTCACAAACACGATGCATGAAACTCCTCCACCCGTCCATACCACTATAGCCTGAGCGATGATTTAGGAGCAGACAAGGCTTGTGTTTTTGTAAATGCAGTGCCCCAGGCTGCAACTATTTAGTCACATTGTGGGGCCATGGACCACCAGTGCAACTTGAAATACTATTGATATATGAAGTGGGGCGAGCTCTTGGTTTGTTTCCCTCTCACACTGATGAAATATTCACATTTTAAGGCACCACGGTAACAGCCTAACTTTCTGCTTACTGCTAACATCTAGCTGTTGACTGGAAGCTTCAAGTTCACAGCAAAAACATGAAGTTGGATGCTTCAAAATAAAAGCACCAGTGTTTCCACTTTGATTTATTTCATTATAACAGTAACTTTAAGACAATATTTAACTATCATAACCGTACTTTATTTAACGTTAATATAACATTACTTTATTTAATTTCATTCAACATTACTTTATTTAACTTTATGATAACAGTACTTTGTTTACCTATTATAACAATATTTTATTCAAATTGATTGTAGCAGTACTTTATTCAGATTTGTTACAACAGTAGTTTATTTAACGTTATTATAACAGTAATTTATTTAACTTCATCACAACAGCACTTTACTTGACTTTATGATAACAGTACTTTGTTCAACTTTATTACAACAGTATTCCATTCAAATGTATTATAACAGTGCTTTATTGACCTTTAATGTAACAGTAATTTATATAACTTAATCATATGACAGCAGCTACTTTATTTTAACTGTAGTTCATTGAATATTTTTGTATTTTAGTTCTCTACAGAAGCAGAAAATATCAAGATGTAGATAGTATATTGCAATATAGGCAAAAAACATCACAATATTATTTTTAAGCCTTATCACCCTACAGTAGTGTAAAGAAGTCCAAATATCTGTTAAGCTGAAACAAAGATGTTAGTGTAGAGATGGATGAGTTGGGTGGAGTCAGATGTAACAGGGGAATGGGTAAGTAAGGGGTGAGACAATATTTACAGGGCAGGTGTGCTGCCTGTCCAGTAAAAGCCCCTTCCTCTGGACACATGTTGTTAAGCGGAGGCTACTATTGGCCCTACCATTATAGCCTGCATATTTCATTGCTTTTGGAAAGTCCCACATGACAACATCCTCACACCTGCACCATCCATTACAGGGGAATCTCCTTCTCCTTCTGCTCTCTTAGTGTGTATTTGTGCATGTGTTTGAGAGGAAGAGAGAGACAGTGAGTGCCTCCACATGTGTATGCAAGTAAATATATGTCAGTCTTTACGAGTAGCAGTAGCTGCAGCTGCTTCCCCCGTGGCCCTCTCAGTGTCTGGAAGCCTAAGGGCCTCGAGACAGAAGATGCCAAACAAATCTACCTTTTAGTATCTTGTAGGCTTGAAGCAAACCGTCAAAACAGAGATACAGATAGAATATTTAAATTTTAAAAAAAGAACTGCTCTGTTGCTTCCTCACTTTCTGTCTTATCTTCTGTCTCTTTTGAGCTTTTCTGAGAAAGCAGAGCTACTCGTCATTTGTCCGAGTCTATTTTGTGTTTGTAACAGGGCTTCAACATAAAGCAAGCGGAAGCTGGTTGGTTAAATGCTGGTAAGGCTATTATAAGGTTAAATCTAGAGTATACAAGCCTGCAGCCTGTATGGTGAGAGCATTTCCCCTCAGAACAATGAGTCTCCAAGCTCGTCTGACAGAGACAGAGACACAGAGAGAGAGATAGGGGGAGAGAGTGACTGAGTGAGAGAGAGAGAGAAAAGGGAGAGATCATCATTCCATAGTGCAACGTATCTTCATACAGCAGTTTGTATGATGTTATAGGAATTAGCACCCCACAAATGTGGTAACATGCTAAACTTAAAGTTACTGTGGTTAGGTTTAGGAAACGAAGCAGGGTGATGGCGTACCTTAAAATGACTCAAAGTTCACACAGATCTGAACACCAGTCCTCTGGGGAATGTCTCAGAGGAAAGTTCAGTCTTTTGAAACCCATCCACCGCCCTGACCATCAATCTTATGGTACCGCCCCCTTATTTATTCTTTCCTCCCATCCACATATTGGTGATGTAATCTCAGCCCCTCCCCCAAATACACAGATTATACATATATGACTGCCCATGATTATGTTGGATATGCATGAATTTTGTTGAATTACTTTTTGTTCTAAGCCTGCTTATTGTGTGCATTTGGCAACTAATGTGATTGGGTTCATATTTCTTCAATTGCTAATGTAAAACATGATGATGATTCTGAGTCAGTGTAATATCAGAACATATTGATACTGCTTACTTTCATGGTACGCATGCAAACTTTTCCTAGCGTCTTTTAAGCAAGCACAGGCTCTGCAGTGCCTGGCCTGTACTACACGTATCATACATTAATGCCAAGAGGATGCCACTGAATTGAAAAGCATCTACCCACTAATCTACATTTCCTTGTTTTCCAGCCTCAAGAAAGATCTGACAAACAAATAGTTAGATACACTTGAAAATTTATCACAAATTTTACCAAAATTTAATGAAAAGATCTGAGCTTGAACGCCAACATTTCCATGCAAATGCAAGCATTGCTGGGAACTTGTGTTTAAATGTTTTGTAAATCCAGTTAACAACCTTTTTTTTTTTGTTTTTTTTTGTTTTTTGATCACAGAGGCAACTACCAGGACACTCGGAGAGTTTAGACCTCCGACAGAGTCAAATGCCCTCTCTCACTATTAATTAATACTGCTTAATACTGTATATTGCAAGTTTTTTTATTTGTTTAACAAAAATGAAAAAAAAATAAATTGCGTTGCATGATTCAGATCCACTACTTGGCTGATGTTTCACAAAAATCAGGCCTTTAGTTTTTTTCTGAAATCCTGCTGACAACCAAATGAACAGACAAACGGCACCAAAAACATGACCTCCTTGCTGGATGCAATTACGAAAACACAGTTGGGCTGTGTTTTCAACAATTAGGGGTTAGGATATTAAAAAAAGGCTAATTTATTGTGATTGGAAATCCCTGTTTGGTATAATTTAAAGACTTAAATGCTGTTGCTTTGTTTGTTTTTTTTTGTGTCTACACAAACAGGAGTGTGGGGTGTCAGTTCAACTACATGAAACTTGTTTATCACATGGAAATATTGTTTTCATCAAAAGTTAATATGAAGAGCTTGCTAGGCTGAAGCTCCTCATTTGTCTACAGCATCCTGTAGCATCCTGCACATTCCCAGACAAATTGGTGCCTATGGGTGGAACTAAACCCCAGACACATAATGCAACAAACAAAAGAACAATGCCCTTTTTAATTGATTAATTGGTTTTCTTTTACTCTTATTTTGTTATTTTGCAACCTGCACTATGCACTTGGAAGGTTCTGTAATTGTATGGTCTCAAAAATAATGATAAAGCTCCATCTATTCAGCACTGCTCTCTGTCCTGTCACGCACTGAAAGTTATTCTAAATACAGTAAATTTAGGATTAATCTAAAGCAACCACTTAAAACTTACAAACAAAGAAACTAGTGTTTTTGTTTTGGAATATGATTGTTTCTGCTGGTGACAATATGTTGTATATCACAGGCTTTTCACCAACTGTTGTTTGGTGTCTTCAAAGACAAAAAAATTCTATACAGTTGTGCAAAAAAAAGCAAAAGCAATTTTAGCCACAAAAAGTGTTTGTTTTTCTGTGTGCACAAGGGTGAAGAAGTACTCAGCACTTGTTTTTATCTAAAGCAAGGGGGATGTGTGTACTATTTTCCCAACCAGTTGGACTCTTGCCAACCATTGAGTCACAGTGCCCTACCTACTCCATGCAGAATAAGGGATGAGACAAGGTAAATTTTGAGTCAGACACTGTCATCACTTTTCACACAGTAACACAGTTGTAATGTTTCTGTATACAAAGCTTTGATTCACTTTTGTAAATATAAGTAGCAAACAGTAGTTTGATGAGCGAATGACCAAATCAAGGACATTTCACTCCGAGGTCAAGCACTGTTTAACTCTCAGAAGAGGTTAAAAGGCAACATTATTCCTATATTATGTGTAGTTAAAGGCAGCTGTAGCTGCAATAAAAAAATCTCAGAGGCTACATTACGTGTGAAAGGTTTTCCTTCAGTTCAAGGTATGACAGATATTCAACTTCTTGTCAGCACACATGCATCCATACCGTGATCCTTGCCACTCACACTCACATATATACAAATGTGCAAACGCTCAAGTATACTATGCATGTACCCTACGTGAATTAGCTTAATTCTCAAGATAGACATCACATGTTTGTTGTACATTCAGACCAGTTAAAAAAGTCAAATGACTCTCTGTGCTGGATGCACTTCCCATGGAGACAGAGGAACTATATTTACTAATAAAAGCTCATAATCTTAATTGTGGTCCGTGACTCCAGAGTTCTGGCGTTGGAGTGCACACGGACAATGACACCCAGTAGTCCGAGCACATCCTCTAACCAAGCTGACATTCCAAACAGCAATTACAGCACCGGGCCCACCAATCCAGACCAAAACACCTACTCACAAAGACAATGGGCATCACTGTTTGCACACAAGGGCAACCCTCTTTGGACTTTCTTCATTCCTCTGTCCCCTCTCCCCCACTGCTCTTGGTCCAATCTTGTTATTAATTTTAACTCGTTCATTAGTAGAATTCTCAGTCATCGCATGTTCTCACATTAATGTAATGGTCATGACAGCAGGTCAGGTCCTCCAAGTTTTTTGTCGGGGAAAACTCCATTGCAATTGATGGAAATTTCAAATTTCTTTATGCTTTCAAAGTTATTCAGTGGTGATTTACCTTCAGCGCCATCACATGGCATGGTTGCTTTTGTTTACTTTGGTTTTGTAAGTCCCTATATAGATAACAAAAGGCACATCGGTCATAATATTATTTGTCCAGAGGTCCTTTGGAGTTGTTTGAAGTGGTGTACAAGAGACATGGTTATTTTAACTGTAGTTTTGTCCAAACAAAACACATTTGCCAGCTCGTATGCACTTGGACTTGCTCTGGCTTTCCCGACAATCCCCAGACATATTCCGTTAATTTTCTCAGTTGCTTTAAGACGCATAAAACTGAAAAAAGTGCTGTCCAAATGCTTGTATTTCATACTCACAGCCATTATTCACACCACATAATTATGTGTTAATGGCCTGTGCCACAATTTGTGAGCAAAATCTGGTTTGTAATTCAGTGTGAGATGAAATATCCCAGATGTAATGGAAATAGCATAAGTCCTGAAGTCTATAGAAAAGTTTTATACCTTTTCTCTGAAAACTGTGCATGTTGACTAGACACAGTGCTGCTGCAAGCATTTCTAATAACCACTAATTACACAGGGTATAGAAATGTTTCCAAATTATTCTAAATATATAGGATGGGACTAGATATAGATATACAGATATGGATAACATGTGAAGCCCTCAAGAGTATGTAACAGAGTTCAGGCTATTAACAAGGCCACGTGTAGGCTGCCCTCATCAATACCGATCAATGAGTAAAATGATTTGGCAAGTGTTCGGCGACAAACAAAATGAAAAATGCAATAAAGCAAACATTCACCAAGTTGTGTTGCATCACAAATTGATGAAAGAGGTGATGTTTGCCACACGCGTGTTTGTTGGAGGCTGCTTTTTAAACCATCTGCAGCAAAGCTAGCTCACTGCTGGGCTGTGCACGAACCAAGTCTTGTGCAACGCTCCCTCAAAAGAACATTTGTTCACCATCTGTGACTGCTGCTCCCACTCCATGCAGAGTCGAGGCAAAGAGGCAGCGCTGCTTACGTTCTTACAGCGCAGATGGAGACATAGCCGCTGGATTTTTTTTTCTTTTCAACCTTCTTCCTCCCTTAAAAAAAAAAAAAAACATAAAATGAAAACAATAAATCAGCTCTATCTATGACAGTGAATCACCAGCCCTCTCTGGGATCATGAAATCATAATCACTGCATAAATTAAAGCCCTTTTTTATCGCCAGGACCCCTGGCCAGTGGAGTGTGTTTTGATGACAGCTATGTGTTTCCTGTTGCGCCCCATTCAGGCTGCAGCTGGCTGTTAAACATATTAGTCCAGGCTGGAAATATCGCAAGGGTGCCAGGTAGACTCACATGTCCACACACAGACTTGCAGACAAACCTCAGCAACAGAATGGCAGGAGAATGGATCCATTAGAGACTGCTGCATTTTATTTAATAAGAGTGTTTGTGATTAAATGTTCAGCAGAGTACAATATTGATTTCACATGCTTACCTGCAGGCAACATTGTGCACAAAAGGACTCAGTAGGTTTTTTACTGTCTTGATATTATATTCCAAAGTATTCCCGACAAAAAACTCCTTCTAAACTCCCCGCAACAAATTTTAACTATGCTGAAAAAGGGCACAGTCAATGAGAGTTAGATGTCAGAGAGTGAAAGCTGACATTTTATCACTGTTGGAGAGTCAGAGCTGAGGCCAGAGGATGGGACTGTGACTCAGACTTGTATGACGTTGCAGCAACATCAACACAGAGAGCTCATGCAGCCATGCCTCCTCTCTGTTAGCTTTTTCTCTTTCAGCACACACACATTCACACATGTCCAATCTACACTGTGTCATTGTCCAGCGCTGTGGGATTTCTCAGCTCGTTCCTTTCTCTCCTATTTTGTTTGGTTAAGCGGGGGCCAGTGGTTTGTCTTTGTCTATGTAGGTGGAGTTTTGGGAATCTGACTGGTTTAAACTGCCCAGTGACAGTTTGCTGTGGTCCAATTGGAGGCTGTGCTGGGACTGAACACATAACCTGTTAGACAGAATACTATAGTTTGATTGTGAACTGAATTATGATCATCTGTCAGCCCCAAACTACTGGAATACAAAGAGGAGAATATATGCATTCTGTGTTTTGTCCTGTGGTTTCTACAAGAATTTGAGGTTTTTTTTTTTATTACAATACCTACATTCAATGAAAGTCAAGCCTGCTGAGAACTGAATTAGCAAAGCAAACAACCAAAGTTCAGTCATACATCAATGTATTGATTCTTTGATAGTGTGGGTTTAAGTCACACTGGGGGGGGGGGGGGGTCTTCTTCATTTAGATTGTAAACTTGTCTGTGTGAATGTGAAAAACTTTGCATACCCCATGTTAATCTTCCTATAGATAAGTTGACAAGTCTGAGTTTCTTCAGCCAAAGAAATCTTCCCCTTTTCATTATTCATAATTTCTTTTTTCATTTCCATTATTCCTTTCATGACAATTAACTTATTAACTTAGAACCTTATAAATATTTTAATTTCCTTTTTATTGTGTGTCCTACCTATGGACCTCTCTATGAGCTGAGTCTTATATAAATAAATATATAATATATATATATATCTATATATATAAATAATAAAGTTCTGAATTGAACTGAACTAAACTGAACTGAATTGAATGGCATTGAATTGAACTGAACTGAATAACTAAACCTGATCCAAGATGCACTTTATCAAAACAACCCCAAACAACAGTTAACACCAACACAAGCAGCAGCCTGATTACCAATAAATCGGCAGCTGCAGTCACAGTAGAAATAGATGCACATTAACCTGCCCATCACAGATCAACACTCTTTGTCTCACCTCAAAAACATCTTTATTTATTTGATGATTATGGCACAATCAGAACTTAAAATAAGACTTGCTGGCATACAAAACCAAGACTGGTGGCAAAATATCAAGACCTTACCCAAACCAGTTGGACTAAACATAACTTGGACCCAGTAGTCCGATCAGTTTTGGATGCTCAGTGATGGCGTGTGAAGTTATGCTTGTTACACGCAGTGTCTTTTAAAAATAAACTTTTTTATCACAGATAATGTGCAGGTCCTGCTTGGTAAATGAAAACAGTCCTCGGTCAAAATAAACTTCCAAAGCAGGTTAACTGCGTTTTAGATTTACTTAAAATATGCCTTGGTCACTGGCGATGAGTGCCACTGAGTTTGGAGCGAGACTGGGTTGTACTACTTCTGATATTTAAAAGTTGTGCTGACAAGATGGATTATATTGTGTCCATGCAATGATCAAGCTCCCATAAGATATGTGCAGTTGATCCTGATATAAAACACCAAGGCTATCATAACCTGGTGTAATGACCTTTAAACCATCCACACTGAAATGCTATGAACTCATGAGCACATTGACGCACTGAGTACCGACTGACATGTACATGTGGAGCCATGTGGAGTTTTGCTCAAGGGCAGGGTTACAGTCAAAGGCAGCAAAGTCTGAAATTTGGGCCAGAGAAGCATGGAAAGGAAACCCTAAGCTGGTGTAATGAGAGGTCAAAGGTCATTCTGGGTCAAGTACCCTGCCTGGGGACTGCATGTTAAACACACTCCTCGGGGAAAAAGAGGGACAGCACAATGTCTGACAAGATCAACACAACGCTGGCCTAATTAGAACAAACACAGACGCAGTATCAGACATCGTATCTCCAAAGAGCAAATGGAACAAAGAAATCTCCTCGTGTGTTGTTATTGTTGTGAAATAAACTTATTTCCTTGAATTACTCCTTCCTTTCCAGTTAGTGCTGTAGTCTTCACCACCAACAAGGATTTACCGTCTGGAGTGTAATTTGGAGAGGCTCCTTGAGGAAACAGCCTCCTCAGGGGGAAAGACAATTAGTCCTTCAACAAACAGCATGGATCAGTCGCTTTAATTAAACACCCTCCCCCGTCATTGCCTCATCCCTCTTCTCTCCCATTCCCTCCCCTCCCTTTCATCTCTACTTTTTCTCCTATTTTTATGCGAAGGAGTCTGGATTTTAATCCTAGGCCAGATGACACCCTAATAATTTGTTGTGTGGCTTGGTGAGCTCCTAACCAGTGGATTAGATGGATATTGGTCGGTGGGGTAGTTTGTGGAGTTAGCGCTAACAGGATTTACCATCTACTGAGTATATCAAAGGCAGAGGACTGCACTAAGCACTGTGCACTTCACCAAATTAAAAAGTGACCCACAGGTGGGCTCTCTGCACTGTTTGTGCCGATCGGCCATGACGCTAATTGCTTTCTAACTCTGTTACGAGTGCCATCAAATTACACTCGTCAATTAGAGTGGAGAGGGGTGTATGGAAGGTCTGAGAGCTTATCCCACTGATCACTGCTGCGTGCTTTACTTCTGTCATTATTGCACACTGGGCATTGAGTCAGATACAGACAAAATGAAACAGATCTCTGTGTCTATCTGGATTAAGGTTTCCTATTTCTAAATTCTGTAATATCCCTTTAAAGAGGCATTGTAATGTTATTCACAAGCTCCGTCATCTTTTTATTACAATGTAGGCCAATTAGGAACATCCCTGCTGAGCAATCTTTCGGCTTTTTCAGATAGATACTAAATAGAGGTCATGGTCTACATTATTCATACTATATTCCAGATGAGATGGAGGTTAAAGAGGTTAAGCTGCAAACAGGCAGCAAAGAAAATGCCTCGAAAGTAGGTGAAGTACAGTAGCAGCAGCAGAAAAACAAAACTGAAACACCACAGGAAACTACTCAACTCATCCTTTCTGTGGGAATGTGCTCAAGTGTATGTGTATCTGGGTGTTTTGTGAGTGCGTGTGTGTGTTTGTGTGCATTTCTTCAGTGTGATGTGGTAAAGCAGTGAGAGGAAGGCAGGATGTGATGCCGCATGTTCGCATATAACATCCTGTGATGTCGGGGAACCCCACTGTTGTCAGTGTGTTAAGACACTACAATATTTCCTGTGCTGGTGTAACTGTGTATCATTTTGTGGGCAGCAGTCCTCCAAAAAAAATTTAGATGGCTGTGTTGTGTGGCATTAACTCTTCTGAAGTGCCCATGAGCAAGACAGTGAACTTAGGGCTACTGCCGTGGAGCTCGCTCCTCAACGCAGTGGAGTTGCAAAGAGGAAAAATCAAAAGATGAATTTCTATATACTTCAACATCAAAAACATCTAATATTTCCAAATAGCTTTAGTTATGTTTGTGTGGTTTGGCATGTCTGCTGCATCTTCTTAAGTTGTGCTGATCTGACAGAAAGACTTTTTTTGTTTTTTTTGTAGCTCTGTGAACCCACAACCTCAGTTTAGTGAATGACATGAGCTGGTTGGGGGTGTGACATCTGTACATGATGCTTTACTGGCAGTGCAGGGCGTACCTTTCCTGGAACAGAAACAAAATAATGGGGGAAGAGAACAAAGAGAGAACTGACTCCCTCAGACAACCAGATCAGACAACACACCTGTAGCAGGAGGTGAGCGAGTTGAGCGGCACGGTCAGAGTAGTAATTCCACCTGTGCTCTGCCCCCTGTGGGCACAAATCTACTCCAACAGCCTTCGGCAGGGAACGAGTTCAAGATACAAATACATAGATATATCATAGGGGTGAGAGATTTTACAGGTGGCAACAATAATGCAGTTAAATCAAGTTCCTTCATATTGATATTCTCAAATGAACTGTGTTGTGGGCAAGGAAACTACCCCCTCTCAGTTTTCTCAGTTTCACTCCAGCAAAGCGTATGCACAGCAGCTGTTTCTCTCTGTCGCTTTCAAGTGCTGAGATTTTCATTTACTTGACTGCTTGAGGGCACCGCACCTCTGGTGTGGCATACCGCATGTCTGGCACGGAGGGTCTTAAATAAACAAAAGGCCACTGTTAAACACCGCGCAACACAAGTGAATGAGGGAGAGAGCAAGGGGAGTCGGAAGAATTTTTTTTTTTTTTTTATAAAAGGTATCAATTTAAAGGTCTGGTGTGTAGAATTAAGTCACCTATTGAGCAGTGAGGTTGCTATACTGAAAATTCGCCCATGTGCAAAGGGTGTAGGAGGACTACAGTGACGGAAATGAAAACTCAAATGTCCCTATGTAGAGCCAGCGTTTGGTTTGTCTTTTCCGAGGTACTGTAGAAACTCTGTGAAAGAGGACCTGCTCCCTATGTAGATATAAACTGCTCATCTTAATCTGATGAAAACACAATGATTCTTATCTTCATGTGATAAAAACTGATGAAAATATACAGTAGTTAGGAATATTATATATCACTTCTGCCAAAAGATCACCATAAATCCAACTTAACTCAGAATTGCATATTCTAATCAATAGTGGATAATAAACTGGCATCGCAGGGAGATGGCAAAGGTCCTGGGGGTGATGTTGGGCTGTAGCAAAGAATTGAAATTACTTTTTGTTCAGTAGTATAAGAGATTACAATTTGAAATTCTTGAATAATATTACAGTTACTAATCCCAATATTTTAGAGACTGGATCTGATGACAGTGGGATCCACTGAATAGCAGAGAGAATGTTAGCTCGTTGCAGCAGCTGGAGCTGTAGGCGGTTAGCCTCTACCAAAAGAGGAGGAATACACTTCAGTGACATTTTTCAAATATTTTGCCAAACTCTTTGGATGTATTCTAAACTAACTTTTTATCCTGAAAGAAAAAATACTGAAGTCAGTCGTTCTGTAACAGCAGCTTTATAAGACTTAACGAAAGAGCAAGTAGCATTTTAAAATACACACAATGGACACACATTAATGTGAAGGAGAAGATTCAAAACAAACAGGTATTTAACTTGGTCCCTTTAATTCCTTTTCTAATAAAGACAACACGACAGCATCTTAGTTTCTTATTTCTTGGCATTAAGAGTGGCTTCTCGAGTCTCTAGTTTCACATGACTTGACAGTTTGCAGAATGAAAGTTTTCTTTGAAAGAAATTGATGACTCATGCTGTAATCTCAAACTATTAGAAAAATATAAGCAAGAAAGAGGATTTGTAGTTCTGTTTTTGCACATACAGTATTGCAAGATGTGTATATATGTGTTAAGCATGTGTGACAATGCTACCACACAGATGTTTCGCAGTCTGCACCTCCACGTGCAGCAGCATGTCCTGGTCTGGGATTGCTGCCAAGACAGGAAGTTTCCGTGTTAACCCATTGTGTTCTCAAAGCACTAAGGGGAGGGTGCATACAATAACTCTCCAATGAGGACAGGTCAAGAGAATTATATTTCCAGTGGTAATCGGAAGGGTTAATCTTACAGTAACCACTGCATCCACTGAGCTGATGTTTTTTGATTTCAGCAGCTGGAAAGACCCCGACCCAGCTTTAGTGTTCAGGAAAACAATGAGGACTGTGCGCACATTACACATAGAAATATAGTAGTAGTAGAAGTAGTAGTTAGAGTCTGGGGATGTTTAAAATCTGTAATTTTGAAGTAGTATTACAAATGTAGCATGAACATTGAATATATCATGCACTTTCTTAAACTCTGCAAAGAACAACTTGGTGGTGTTCTACCTTTGTTGAGGCAACAAATGCTCTAAAATCCGTCATTGCCAGCATGGATGGTTGAATAATATGAAAAAATAAAAATGAAAAAAAAAAAGCCATAAAACGTTTAATTGGTTGCCTTATTTGGATATGTATAACAGTAAAGGTTTAGTAGTTGGAGGCCAAATTACAAATGAATAAATAGACAATTGAAGGAGCAGGCAGATCACACTGTTCTAATGCACTGTTTGTATACTGATGAAAAGTAATGCACCAAAATTTGTATACAGCTCATGTAATTGCAATTATGTGACCAATTTGCTGACAGGAGTAAATAAGAAAGTAGTATAAAGACCGAGGTCTGTGTAAGGAGGCATGCTGGGGTGATAGATGTGTCAAACTACACAGGACATTCCCACAGGAAACCAATGTTCAAAACCGTCACACGTCCCCATAACCCAAACCACTAACCTTAACACCCTAATCCCAACCAACCTTGTGAGATTTTGAATTATTTTAAGTTATGTCGTCAGCATGTCTCTTTTCATAAACCTACTTAAAGTTACTTTATTTGCCTAAAACTAACCTACTTGACTTTATGTTAAGTACATAACATCATTCATGGGGCAATTTATTATCATCATAAAAACCACTGTATGTATATTTTTGTAAGACACATACAAACCGTTGTGTGAGGTTATGTTGGAACGGATGAACAGATGAATGTGTGTTTGCCTCTCTCAGTGTGTATGCATCTATGAGGTGACCGTAGGATCTCACCGGTTGACGTTCGGACATCTATAAGAGTCTTGGCTTGGTCGGCTGTGGAGGAAGACCAAAGACCATTTTCAGTCTCTGGAGTCTCAATTTCTGCCCATTCCTACTAACCATTTCCCCTTCCATTTTTTGAAAACAGTGGAAGCTGGGGCTAATTAGCACTACATAATTATTAAACAAGTCTGAAAACAAAAACAAAGAAGTCCAAGACATATAAAAGGTCAATGCTGTATGGCTCTTTATGCAGCTGTAATTCTTTTGGCAGGTGGACAAGTGATTTCATTTGCGCCTTCATTGCAAGAAAAACATGGCCAGGGAAATGAAAACATTATACAGAGGCAGTGGATGTGAATTGGACGTTAGACAAGACAAAGTTCTGATTTACAAGGATATGCATTAAATTTGCAACCAGCCGTGCTACACACCACTGGGACACATTCATCTCACACCTACACCTGCTGCCAGGCAGAAACAGGAAGACAGAAAAAACAGAGGACAAAAATACTGCACAGCAAAAGTAGTTGTGAAAGGATATTTGATTTTCAAACAGTCCGTTAACTTGGCAGAATGTTTTTTGCCATTTTAAATCGAGCTCAAAGGTGTCTTTTCGTTTCATACAGTCCAAAACATGGAACAGTAAGAGTCATAAACACTATTCTTCCAACTACGCACACAAAAAGATGAATTAATTTATGTACAGTTCGATTAGTTAGTTATTTAACTTCAAACAATACAACTACCAAAAAGGGTTCACTCAGATAAGAAATATAGTAAAAAAGTTGAATAAACACTTTGTGCGTGTTAAAGAAAACCCACTCTGTGTTGCACCATGTTCTGCCTGCCCAGAGAGAAGTGTGTCTAATTGAAGAAGACATGATGTTTGTCTTCACGATTTGGGCCGGGGCCAAATGCTGAACATCAGGGGGCAGGGCCCCTCCAGGCCATGGAGGCTCTAAGATTACCTCCCTCTGCTAGCTTACATCTTCACTAGCTTTGCAGCCCTCCCCTCCCCCTGCTCTTTTCTCTCTCTCTCTCAACATGAGGCCAATTTGTTGTGGCAGGCGTGCGTCTCAAGGTCCAGATCTTGTTACACAAATTTAGGTTTTGCTGGAGGATTTTGGACCTGGTCCAGACCAGATAGACAAGGCAGCGTGTATCTCCAAGGAGTGTGAGGCAGAGAAGACATGATATGGGCTGTTATGTTTGATGAGATTTAATAGGGTCGCTTTGTGTGGTGTACAACAGCATAATCTGTAGGCTATAATGTTACAAATCACTTACTAAGTGCCATCTGAAGAACATTATTCCACTGTGTCCTGCTTCATGGATCAAATAACCAAAAAAGCTCTGAAAATTATGCACAAGATTACACATATCATACAAAGCATGAATATTATCAGTCTAAATTAATAGTTACTCATGTTGTCATTTCAGCTGCTGTTCATTTCAGCTCCTGTCATGATAGTCCCATGGTGCTTCTTTGCCACATCGTCAGGCTCATCCCACCAAAACCACAGAACTGGGATTAGCTAAAAGAATACTCATCCTTTCCTGGATGAAATCCTGCTGCAATCTCTGACACGGAAAAACAGTGGCCATGGGTTTTGTGCTCAAGAGGAAGAGAGGCTTCTGTGGTTTACACAGCGCTGCTTTTATCTCCCCTTTTGTTGTTTTAGGGATTGGTTAGTTGATGAGGGTAAGCTGGGGGTGAAGTGTTGAACAGGGATGTCCGGCGGTGATAACAATCTCCAGGCAGTATATTGCGATGTTTGATGACGGTATTGAGGCCATTACGGATGAGATAACATGGTTCAGCTGTGAGCACATCCTTCATGTAGGCTACACTGTGTTCTGATCTGCATTTTCCATCAGAAGTAAAGATTTAAAAAACCAAATAACATTATGAATGCTAATAAAAAAAAGTCACTGCATTAAGGTAAATTTCTAAATTGGGGTCATCTACAAAAATTGAAGAAAAAATATCTCAGATACAGCAGCTGCCATCTTGATGGTGACATGGTGTCAAGTTCCCGACCCGGCCGGCCAATCAAGCAGCGCCATTGATTGCGAACACACTGATTGGTATATGCATCTGTCAGTCATGATGTCAACGCGTCAAATAACTAAAGCTAGGTTTATCAGAGAAACAACATTCAAACCTACACATCGAGGTCATAAAAACTATTTTAAATGATAGAAACCATCTTTAGGAAAAATCAAATTTGAGTTTTTAGTTTGGCCTTTGTCTCTTCTGTTAACAAGAAGGGGTCAGGGTTTAGGACCTGTGCTGCAGCCAGCCACTAGTGGGGCGATGGAGATGTTTTGACTTTACTTTTGGGGAGTTGTTATACCATCCATCCTTATATACAGTCTATCATTGTTTTCCATTAATAACCAAGACTATTGTGGGCCGCCATAGTTGAATTTGTCCTGCCATTGTCTCAATGGAGTTGGGATGTTAATTAGGATCAGTAAGTATTAAGTATTAACAGTATTAAGTATCGCTGCCCACTGTTACTCATAAAGACACTAAAGGGTGCCTTTGGTGTCAATATCACTAGCTGAGGGGCATGACCAAGCATTTGACAGTGTTTTTTCTTGAATTGTCACACAATCTTTGCCAAATTACTCACCAGAGTAGATACTTTTGAAGGAAAAGTAAACAGTAACAATAAAGCGAATATTGAAACAATGCAGTTTATCTCTTTTCCTGCTAGATTAGTGCCAATCTGTATAGATAAACCACCTTACATATTACATATTACATATTACGTTTTCCCTTTTTTTTTTTTTTTTTTTACCAG
Organism: Plectropomus leopardus; assembly: GCF_008729295.1. Taxonomy (NCBI): domain Eukaryota; kingdom Metazoa; phylum Chordata; class Actinopteri; order Perciformes; family Serranidae; genus Plectropomus; species Plectropomus leopardus. The sequence goes on from NC_056463.1 coordinate 22,952,911, forward strand.
TGGGTGGGCTAATATTAAGAGTGGTCCCTGACCTGAACACTGTGCATCCCTTATTTATCTATATCTTACACCACTGGCCACAGTGTCAAAGGGAAGTCCAGGAGCTAATACAGTCTCCATTCCTCTCCTACAGAAGAGTGGGCAGCAGGGCTGAGAACAGAGGGCAGTGAGAGGCCTTTGGAAAGTAAACAGACACAGAATTGAAGAAACAAGGAAGAAGGAGGCATCTGAAACATGTGGGCATTATGGGAATGTCGGATTGGATGGACAAAGGCTAACTGTGATGGCTGCAAAGTATGGAATTGTCCCTCAAGTTTGGAAAAGATTACACGATTATGACCCAAGTTATTTTCCCACAGACCTAAGGTAAAGCATTGTGAGCCCGTTTCACTGACAGGCCTTTCAGTGTACGGGCAGAGAGTGGGAAGACATGTTGATAAACTGGGCGTCCATTGTGAGTGGACTTGCTGTGTGAATAGTGATCAGTTCACAGCCATAGAAACATTTTTTCTTTCACTTCTTTGGCTTCTTCAAGCCATATCGGATTCTTTCATGTAAATGCAGCCTGTGGCCTGACATAAACCATTCATGCAGCATCATGTAAGCTGTATTCAACACAGCTGAAGACTGTGCCGGGATGCAGAGTGAAAGAAGCATGAAAGTCTGCTGAAAATGTGACATATTACTGTCATTAACAGCATTATCATGCTGGACTATAGTTATAATGCTGTTACACTGGCTGACAAGCAGAGGATTTAAAGAGAGCTGTATTTCTCTGCCAGACTCTTAAACATCTCATTTTCCATTAACATGAGACCTAGAGCAGCGTGTGTCACAGAAGGACATAAATCTCCTGTTTCCCTTCCCCCTCAGCGGCCCCGCACAGTGTGGAGGCAGAGAATACAATCCAGCCGGAGCAGCTCTCTCACTAACCCTTCAGTGTGCTGCTGAACAACAAAGTAACCAAAACTTCAGGAGCTTTTTTAATTCACACAATCTTTGCTATATATATGTGTGTTTTCTCTGTTGCAAAATACTTTGCATTCAGTCACGGCTTCAATCACGCTATCAAAATTATGTCCAGTCCCCAAATCTCAGTCTGTACATCAAGAGAAGGCCCAGATATACCCCAGTGCTCCATCCCCGGTCCCAGCAAAGCAGTCATTAGCCGCTCATCCCCTTGCGAAAGGGCTTCACAAAACCAGTGATGGATGACTCCTCTCAGGCGTCTCTCCTGTGGCAGAAAGGAGCATGCTGCTCCACCAAAGACCCTGCTGCCTGCTGTCTAATCTGCTCCAGAGATGACTTGCAATCAGCCAGGAAAGAGCCCATTTAAAGCACTATCCTGGGCTCTTAAAGGGGTATCGCAGAATGGCAAATGGTCGTCCAGGGCCTTTTTAATGGGTGTCTAGTTCTGTGCTCTCATGGGGACACCGAGCACTCTGAAGAGTTGGATAAGGAGGTTCCTGGGGGTCTATTCAAGTTCTGGTCAAAGACTTCCACGTTTCTAATTTTAAACAGATCTGAAGAGATCCTCTGGGGATGAAATGAAAATTGTGGAGTGATAAAGGGGGAGACTGAGATCATAGTGATACCCCCCCCCCCCACCCCCCCCCCCCCCAAGTCCATCTTTCTGTTTGACTTGTATACACAGGCCCAGTTCACTTCGGTTTGTTCTTTGCATTTTGGTGGTTTTCATGTTCCCATACCAGATATACTGCTCTGTTCTCATGATAATACAGCTACTAAACAGCTTTTTTAAAACCATAGACCTTATAGAATAATGGAAGTAGCTACGATGTAGTTTGACACTTCTGCCTCTGTGATGTTGTTTTTTTGGAGGCAGAAGTGACCATGTGTGGATGAGATGCTGGAGCTGTGGAGGAGTGAGGGATAGATCTGACTTATAGACTGTAGCGATGCCTCACAGGCAGTCTGTCACTCAAAAGGTCCCTTCTTCAAATAGTGGTAATTTTAATACCTAATAAAATGGAAACGGATGAGTTATATAAAAATTACCCCCCGTACAGTTGTCGTGAAAGTTGAATTCAGCTATAAAGATCAAAAACACTTTTTGTACCAGGCTATAAACATGTTCATCGCTGTTGTAAAGTTGAACATTTTAACATGGGGACTGACCCATGGAACCAACCTCAAGTGGCTCTTCACAGAACTGCAGTTTTTGGCAGTTTCGGCTTCATCTCTCAGCTCAGGAGATGACTTCTTGTTTTTAGCAGTTAAAACTTTCAAAATCACATTATTGTTTTTTCCAAAAACAGATCTACGTATTTTCTTTGTTTCATTTCTTTACAACATAGATTGTGAATCTATTGCGGTTCTGAAGCGAACCGTAGTGCTAAAGTTTGGGATGTCCAGTATTTCACACCAGTGAAGTGAAAGCATCACACAGTAACATGGATACAGAGCAGCCTGCTTTGTTATGGTGCATTTATGTGATAGTAAAGTGCACGGGAAGTTTTTTTTTTTTCGTTTTTTAAATTTTATTTTTAATTTCTTAAGTGTTCCTATACAAAATGAAAATTATGAAATAACTTGAAGGCTTGTCTTGTTAGTCATGAACTTCTTGCTTGGGGGCAGGGCCAGTATGGTGCCTCAGTGACTTTATTTTCTTTCAAAGCAACCAATAAAAATGACTGATGTAAAAAATGTTGTGATCTGCTGCCTCAACGATTAAGATAACTGCCGTGGCTAAGATAAGGTGAACAGATCACAGTCACAATCCATTCTCCTCTGAATGCAATATGTCTCCCATGTCACACAGTTTGTTGACCCAAATATCAGCCCCTTAAAAGACAGTATTACTACATCAAGCTACTTCTGCGTTTGGTACTGAGAGAGTTTCTCTAGTGTGAGAGATCTCTTAAATCAATTTTTAAGATGTAATGGTGATGTTGGCTGACATGTTAGCAAAAAATCCAGCAGTAGCAGAATTTTTTTTCTTGCAAACTTTCAAAGTTCAGTGTTCACTCTTGGGCACCTCTGGGCAATGTGTTTTTTTGGGCCTCCAATAAGGACTTAAGAGAATAAAATAAAAGCGTCCTAAACCTTACATCGAATATTGTGCCTTGTAGTCATCAAAAGGTTTGACAACAGGTAACAACTGGAACTAGAACTGCGACTTGTATATTTGCTCAGTATTATATTTTGAAAAATGCCCCCATTTAAATGATTTATTTTCTTTCCATTTGACATCCATCCAGTGTGAGTTCATACATGCATGTAAATTCGTGAAACATTTTTAAGTCAATTTTATCATTCCTGACCCATTCGTTTGCACTCATTTTGCAGCTACTTGTCTTTTATGTCTGCTAAACCACATTAGCTAAAGCAGCTCATGCTAACAAAAGAAGCAGAAATTCTTCACGCTTTCCAAAAGCTGCATTTTTTCATTTTAAGTTAATTTAGTCCAGTCAAGTTATTTTTTCCATGCTTCTTGTCCATCTTTATGCATCCCCCTGCCTTACTGACACACTGACCTATGATGCTTACAAACACACACACAAACACACACACACACACACACACACACACACACACATTATTTGGTCATTAAGCGTATTCTCATTAGTGGTGAATGGGTCTTGATTAGGGGCAAGTTCACACAATCCATCTGATGGCTATCCACAGGGACTGGGGGAGGATAGAAGGAGGCAGGAGAGCACCAGCCAGTCAATTAGATAGCCTTTAGAGTTGGATGGTTCTGCTGAGGGGGTCACATTTGGACACTTCTGCCTCCCATTGCAGATTTCTTCCCTCCCACAGGCACACATATCCTTCACTCTCAGAGCATAAGCACCTACTGTTGGACAATCCTCTGTGGCACATTCTGTACTGTGGCAGAAAACACACAGTATACAAGGTCAAACAAGTCAAGAGTCATTAGGTGGCTGTGACGCTTGTATGTTCCTGTAATTTTGACTTGCACAGGTACTACTGGAATATGCTGCAATATTACAAAAAGCACTGGGCTGCAAATGTTCGTTGGTTTTAGACTTGCCCTCATGTGCACCGACCACAATAAACCACTGACTTTGGTCTCTTAAAAAAAGTGGGAAAACAGGCATTGACGTGTTTTTCTTGGCAACAGCAAGTCAAGTGAGAAAGCAGAAAGCAGTTGCCTTAAACAAGAAGTAGACAACCTGCGACTCCGGAGTGGCATGCAGCTCTTTAGAACGTCTTCACTGGCTCTCTGTGGCTTTAACAAATATGCCATGGAAATTAATATTGGTTAATTTTTTTAATTTTTAATTTTCATTTGTCATTGTTGTAGGCCTAAATGGAGTCTTACATTCTCCAGTGGTAAAAATGTGTAGCTCATACAGTGAATAAAAGAATGTTTTAATATTTCATCAACTAAAACGTGCGTTGTACATCTACAGTCTGGCACTACCGCTGAATTTGCCTCACCTCAAAATCAATAGCTTGTCTTGAGTGTCTCTATAAGCAAACTGAGGATTACCAGTCCAGATAAGGAAAAGTCTTAGTGGAAGACAGAGAATGTAATAGTGTCTGGACAGATTTGTTTGCTTTTACCGCCAACACTACAAAGTTTAAGAAGTAAATAATCATAAATAGCCTACTGCAAAGTAGGCACCTTGTTGTAAAATATATTGAAGAATCTTCAGTTAGACCTATGTAATCTTTATAGGCTAATTTAGACTTAGACTTTAGACTAGCTTCATTATTAAGCTCAAATATGTTTTGTTTGTGACCTTTTATTGTACACAAAATGGCTCGTTTGACAGTAAAGGTTGACAACCTAAACAAACCTTTGCTCTCTTGCAGTGATAATTATGTGGTTTATTTTTATAACCTAAATGCAAATTATTTGATTTAGTGGGCTAAAATAACAATATCTGTAGATGAACCACAGAGTCACAAAAACTTTCCTTAAGGGAGTTAGTTTGAACTTAATGCCCATCTTGGGTATTTTTCCTATATGACTTCAGACTAAGAAAAAAAAGGGAAAACATTTTATATAAGGTATAAAATAAACACAGTAAAGTCTACCGTAAATGGAAGCTGGTGTCCAAACTTATATGAGGTGTTGGTTGAATGGAAACAAGACAGCGATGTAGCAATGTATTTGAAAGCGGAGCGAAAGGTTTGGAAAATGTGAAGCCAACTCCAGCTTATCCTGAGGTGACACCAGACTCAAACGGCATTCTCATATGTCTGGACTGGACGTGAGGCTTGGGGCCCAGCCAGTACCCATCACCAGACACTGCTGCTGGGCATGGAGCGAAAGGCTCCACTTTGGTCTCACAGACAGCTATGAGGAGGCTAGTTTTGGTGTCTGCCAACTTTGCCTGTCTAGTGAAATAAAAGGCATGGAAAAAAAAGAGGTTAATAGGGGCACACGTAGATTTACGGAAAGTGGATAACAACAATAGACGAACCACAAAAAAAAAAAGGGCAGGAACTTGTAACCAAAAAAACTGTGGTGTAAAAGATCCAGATCCAGGCACTCCGGATGGTTTGCAAAGCATAAAAGGCCTTTAATTCATAGGGCTATAAACCTTAAAAATACACCAAGGCGTATCGGCTTGTGCCTTCTTCAGGGTGCAGTGACACACTGAGACAAAGAGAGTGATTATAACTGCAGTCACCACAGGTGTGCATTAGTGAAAGCATACAACAGCTTTTTTGGCCTCTGTGTTAATGCTGTTGTTGGTTTGTTGTTGGTATGCAACTCACCCTCCAGGTATGCCAACAGCTGATCAGTATCGTACCATAATTACATAAAGAAAAGGCAATACCTGAGTTGGAAGAAGCCAAACATAAGACATGACAAGCATTGGGCAATCAACATGAAATGAAGAAAGACAGAGTGGGCGAGCAAATTGAAAAATAGATGTAGACATAGCGGAGAAAAGGCGGCAGAGAACGACAGGGCGCTGGCTAGGCCATGTCCCACTGAGAATTCTCCAAACCGCTGCGTCTCCAGAGGAAAATGTTTTCACCATCCTCTAAGTGCCCATTAACTGTCTATTCCCATTCCAGCCCCGCTCTGCACCGTGCTCCGGCACAGTGGGAGCTGCGGCCGGAGCCGCCCACGGTATTCCAGGGAGGCCAGGCCGAGCCGAGAGCTTAGGGAAGCAGAGTAGGGAAAGCTGTGCTGGCCTCCTGGTGCGTGAAGACATGTAGGTCAGTCCTTATGCACACAATGCACAGAGAGAAAGTGGGAGATCTCATAAACAGATGGTGAACCCCGACTAATATTCTCCGCTGCTCTTATGGTTTTAAATTAGGATGGTAATGCATTCATCATCTGCTTGTTGTACATTTCTATTCTTTCTTCTGAAAAGATAAAGTATACAAAAGTAGTTTGTGTCATTGTGGGTGGCGTGGCAAGGTGCCAAAACTATTTACAAGTATTAGTAGCTTATTTACTTTCTGCCATTTCCGTCATAGATTTGAACATGTGAGGGTAAGAGAGATTGCACCCCAATTAGGGTCTGATAACTAATCGATAGCTGCATATTCTGCGAGCAGGAAGTAAACGATTAGGCCCCTGGGAAAAGCAGTTCAAATTACACTGCTGTCAATGCTGAGGAGGGCGAGAGAAAGACAGAAGAAGACGGCACAAGAAAAGCCTAGCAATACCACCAAAGGATTATAGAGTACAGAAATTTGCTTTCCTTTAAAGAGAAATACATTAAGGCCTCCTCATCCAATTTTTAAATGGTACAACTCAGAACTTCATGATTTCCAACCCTTCTCCATCACAAGTAGTGGAGAAAATGAGTAACACCTTGTCACTGCAGTAGTTTGCTGTCGGGTTGATCTGTACCTCCCAGGCTGAATTATGTGGTGCGCAGAGTGAATAACTGGTAGAAGTAGGCTGTTGCTACAACAGCCAGCGCAGCCAGAAGCAGACCACGGACATGGACACCGCAAGTGGAAACAGGAAGAGCCACTGCAACCCCTCTAACCCCATGCCTTTATTTATGTATTTATTGTGCCACGCTAAAGCCACAAATATGAAGGAAAATATGCAAACGGATGCCAGTATAGGTCTATTTTTAAGTGCTTTCCTTTACCATTAGTGTTGTGCTCTCTTACATTTATTCATATCTTTAGATTTTCAGTGCTCAGAGCCATTTATTTGACACTTCATTTGGCATATTCTCTTGGGGCTTGATTAATTGTAGCCGATTGCACCAAAAACAATTGTCTAGATTACAATTAAATATTTTTCTCTGAATTTCTATTCAAATGAGAACAATTCTTTGTGCTAACAGAAGGAAAACCCCTCAGATATTCACATCTGTAATCCTTTCCTTTAAAGTATCACAAGTAGTAATCCCTTGATATTATCTCTCTCTTGTCTTTTTTTTCTTCCACTGTCCGAATGTCATTTCCAAGCCAATCAATAGTTTAAGGAATCATTCAAAGCCATTCGTTATCTAAGCGCAGAGCTCTTTGTGGGCCGTCCTCCATGTGTATAGATTAGTCCTGTCTTCTTCGGCTCTCAATCAAACGTGTGAGACAGGGCCAGTCCAGTGTCAAACTGAGTGGATCAAAGGGGAACATTTCAAAGAACAATGTTGGAAAAAGTGTGAATTAGCATTTAAAAAGACATTAATTTTTGCAATAATCACAGATGCTGTTATTAATCATTTGACCATCAGTTTATCATGTAAACTGCTGGAGGGCCGATTATGATGATGTAATTAGATTATAGGGTATCATTACCATATGTTATCAGTTCAAAAAAAAAAACAGTAGACAGCTGTAATTAAGATATTGATACAATATATTTTAATATATTTAGGCCACTTTAATTGTAAGGAGAAAGTAAGAGGAATTCGAAGTTTTACTTTTCGTGGAAGAACTAAGATTAAAAAAATCGATTGATTACAGTCTTTATCCTTTGATGCAACCTAATCCAAGTCTTAATGTGGGGATGTTGGGAGTAGAGCAGCTGCATATCGAGAAGTTTTGGGCTCTAGGTGCTGCTCTTTAGTGATGCGTTGCATTAATCTCTTTTGCTGTCAGAGTTAATGAAATAGGGAGATGGATGTGTGTGAGATTTTGGACGCACTTGTGTGTGTATCCATGCCTTTACGCCTGTGTGTGTGCTTGCCCTTAAACCTCTAGCTCAGTCTCATGGTGGGTTTGTGTGAGGCCTATGGAGGAACTCAGTGAAAAGGAGCATTGTGCTGTGGGAGTGTTCTCCTGGTGGGTAAAGCTTGTAAGCCGCTCTCCTCCACAAGGGGCCTGCAGCTGAGGCTCTGAGCTGTGGTCTGGATGGCACCAGAGACTGCCCCCTCTGAGACAAGACCAGTAATAGCCATACTCGTTGCCTAGAGAGAAGATGGGGGACATAGAAAATATGTAGGACAAATATGATGTAAAAGAGAAGGATGTGAAAAGATGAACAATTAAGATGGAGAGAGACAAAAAGACAGTCATGTGTAGAAAGGTGTTAATGTTAGTGATAGTTGTGTTTACTTATTTACTCAAAATCTGTTTTTACCAGTCATTTTAAATTTTAGCTGTTGCTGGCTGATAGACAGTATCAGTAGTTACTGTCCTCCATCCTCCACCTCACTGATCTCTCTTTTTTCAATTTTAAGGACTTGGTAGCGTTAATAATCAATAGCAAATGTTCAATGCTTCAGCAGTAGAGGTGCTGCTGAACTTGACTTCTCTACTTTGTACGTTTCAAAATGAGTGGAAATATAATTTCTTTGTAATGCTGCCCAGAGAGTAATGATTTACTCGGCCCGTCTCTTCCCCGCTCTCACTCTGTTTATCATGAGACTGCTGAGGGAGTGTGAGCTCTGCGACAGGACAGTTTGTAAAAGTCCGCCTGCACACACAATGACAGGGCTAACTGTTATCAACACATGGTTAACATCGACTATAATTTAACGACCAGGTGTTGGATGTTAGCTGCTGCCGTGTTAGCTCATGCTATATATACCTTTCACAATAAAAGCCCTAGATGGATACACTGCATCACAGCTTGCCAGAGGGAACTCATTTACACACAGAGGCTTTGGTGATGAGCTGTTGATGAGCAATATATTTATATAAGCTTATATATATTTTCACTTTTATTTCAGATTCTGCGCTGGTCTTTTCTCTAAGTTTGCATATTATCTAAATTATATTTACTGAAATAAATGTATACGTGAGGAAAAAAGACTATTTATTATTTTGGCTGGTAAGAAAATGGCTGGTGATTAATTGTTGACACTAACTGTCTGATTGTAATGCCTCCACCAAAACAATCTAAGCAGAAACAATCTATATTTATATATATATATATATATATATATATATATATATATATATATATATATATATATATATATAGATATATATATATCTGGTTAGAGCAAAGGTCAGGTCATAGAGGGTCATGATCTTTCCAGGGTGTTTGTCTTCACTCGTAGTTTCTACTCACAATTTCACAGAGTCAGAGAAAGGACATCTGTATGTAAGCTACTATATTGTGGATGCCTTTTATATGTAGCTGAACATCTATATCTGGACTCACTCTTATCTAGTAATACATCATCTTGTCACACCAGCAATCTAAATTTGATCCTTACTCTAATCGCAAGTCCCCAGCAGATAGCAGCACGACTGCCAGGGGTGAGTTGAGGGGGGTAATGCATTGATGTGGCTTTCTGCTAAAGTCAGATGTAGCACACATGAATGACCGTGTATTTGTTTCTACCTGTGTGAAAGTTTATTTCTCTGCGTCCCACTCTTTGCCACGCCTGTGGCTTGTATGATGATAAATTCAGTGCAGGTGTCATCCTGGTTAGGGTAGGTGAGGATTGATGGCCTGCAGAGGCTGGCGATCCATCACCATCGCATCGGGATTTCAGGAATCTGTTCCTGATCACACCCCACAGCAGGGGCCGTGTGGTAACGACCCCTCTCAGTGCGACACCACAGGAAATCGATACCAGGCACTCAAGGTCAATGTACTGTTGGAAAACTACTTAAGCCCTGACGGATGGAGGGCCCGCCTGCAGATGAGACAAGCCATTGACAGTTCCTACTCTTCCCATACTCAAAAAATACACATATGTGTGGACATAAACACATACGTGTGTCCCTGAAGATTAGAGGTTTCTTTGTCTCTCCCTTGCTGTCTCTGTTTTCACTTTTTGATGGCTGCAAAAAAAACAACAAACTGCTATAAGGCATAATGCAACCTTTTTCAAATGACATTTCTTACATTTTCTAGACTTTTAAGAAATAACAGAATGCAGCGTGGAAAATCCAGACATGTTGAATGTGTTTGTCAATAACAGAAATTTGACGGACCTCTTCAGTTGGAGTAAGGACCAAGATAGTGCATTAGGATGACATATCATGAGTTTGACAGCTGAAGGATATAAAGCCCATTTTTCTGTATCCAGCTTAGTTTTTCCACCTCATAAAATATACAATATTCAAAAAGCAGATAAAGAGTTATACAATGTCAAAACAATCAAACAATCTACCATTTCCTCTCCATCTCTCATCAAACAGTGTGATTCTCTGCTTGCCTGTGTGTGTTACAGCTATCTGTTATAGATACTATGAATTACATTTTGGGTGAATTGCTGGGTTTGTCTCAGTTTTGGCAGCTACCACAGAGCCACAAACCCCGAAGTGGTGTACAGTAGCTGTCCTTTATTTTTCCAACCTCCTCTTTAGGTTGCCCTCGTTTGCGTCACGTTTGCATTAGATTTCCAAGCCACTGGCGTAACACAACTCCATCACTGGGCTATTCTGTAGCAGACGGGCCAATTCAAAACCCATGCGCTCTTCGGTACATAGTATATCCTATCAATTGGAATTCTAAGTTTTTGGTTTTTTTCAAATTGTGAAATTAGTATGTGTTTAATATTCATCTATCACAAACAAAGCAACATCAAGCTGCCTGGTTTGATTCTTAAAAGCTGTCGTAGTCCCTCCCTACACTAAAACATACCAAGACCCACCAAATTTTATGTGGAGTAAACTGCATCAGAAAGCACCTGCCCTGCATGATACAGTTTTGTTCAAGCTCCTGTACTTGATTTGTTTGCAGAAACATTTATGTCCCACCCTGTGTTTCGTTCAGTTTATTCAAGACTATTTTTTAACATTTTTAACACTTTGAAAAATGTACAAAGTTGAAACCACAACTGCCCGAAAGACCACTGAAATTGATACAAACCGAAACCTTTCTCTTATTTTGTTTCCTGAACTTGATGAGACAGCACTAGAGTGAGAATTTAAATGTGAAAGTTAAATAATGTGAAGCATGTTTTGTCTTAAATACTTTAAGCTCTTCATTTACTCAATGTCAGACATTCCAAAAGACCACAAGGTACTTTTACTGAGGTTACATGTAAGTTGTAAGTGAAGATACCAGAGATCTACATCCTGTGTAGCAGTGATGACAGGTTTTCATTAGAAGACCTCAAGAAAAAGTCCGGGTTCATTGAGTAGCTGAGAACTGGTTTTTGTTCCTCACACAGGAAAGCCACAGAGAGGCATTTCGAGTAAGAGATAAAGGGCTTTACATTGCAGTACTTAGCAACTTTCACGATAACGTTAAAGTTGTGAAGAATGTAAGATGGATATGGTCACTGAAACATCACAGAAGTACCTCTGCATCTGTTTCTGACTTTGTTTCTCAGTTTGCAAACCAGGATTAATTCTCATTGTACTAATAAATCTGTGATAATGGAAACTTTATGATGATGAAATATGGAAGTGGCTAAAAGCAATCATGTAGCATGCAGAACACTAATTTATACATGATCTCATGCCTTTCTGACAGGAAGTCTGTCAATATGCTTTTTCTGTTCGGGAAGTGCTGCATCAGCATGATGAAGCAGATTTTCCAGCAATTAATTAATTGCGAATGCAGTTGTCTTCATCTTCTTGATTAGTGTTAGTATGCATGTTTTCTCATTTATAAATCTGTCTGGAATACAATCACAGATGATGTAGACTATAAAAGATTCATTCAGTTCCTTTGGCAGACCAATTTGGTCAATTACTGATCTATTTAACACAAAACCAAAAATCTCTCAGAGGATTTTTCAAATTTCATGCAATTTTAATATACTTTTTGTGCTTTACCTTAAAGGTGTACTGTGCAAGAATTGTTGGTAACTGTTTGTGAACACAACATTCAAATTTGCCCCCTTCTCCCTGCACTGCTTGTATATACACCACAAGCTACTATTGTAGAAATGCTACACTTGTTTTGAGGAAAAAGTCAATTCTTTAGCAAGCTAACTACGAGCACCTACCTGTCCAACAGAAAACACGCCAATTCTGAGTTCTTCCTCTCTTTCAAGGCTTGCCAGCAAAAATGAATGTGAAAGTAAAATCCAACTCCAGATTCACTCTTGTTTTGGAATGAGCTTTATCTGCTTGGTGTTTTGCTTCCATATATTTGCATTTTTCAGCACTGTATCTGTGATTTTTGTAGCTTCTTCTTGGATATGTGGGCTCATAGGCTGTATAAAATAATGGATGTAGCTTCTGTGACGTCCTGTGAACTCCTATTTTGAAGCCTTGAGTTTGGCAATTTGGCCTTTGCCCTTTTGGGTTTTTTTTTGGAACCAAAAGTAAAGATATATTTAAGAGCTCATGCAAACAGGGTGGATCTTACTGTGGTGATACTTTGCAGACTGCCTGTCACTCAAACGTCCCTACCTTGCATAGCTTTAAGGCTTAATAAAATGTAAACTGGTGAGTTATATAAACATTCATCCCCATATAGTTGTCATGAATGTTGCCATTGGTTATAGAAATTAATCTTTTTTTTTTGCTGTAAAGTTGGGCATTTTAATATGGGGGTCTATGGGGATTGACTTGCTCTTGGAGGCACCCTCAAGTGGGTATTAGAGAAACTGCAGTCTTGACACTTTTGCATTGGAATCATTTTCTGCAGTGGTGGGCTGTCAGGACCATCAGGGCCTTCTCTGCTGGCCCTGTCAAAATCCAAATCATAATTGTTTTTCATAATTAACTACAAATGTGTCTGTATGCAATTACCTTTTCAGAGTGCTACTTATCCGCAAAACAAATGTGTTTTTTTTTTCTTGTGGGTTTGTGCTAGGATTTCCTATGTCACTTAAATGCATCACAGCTCCTCAGACCAACTTTGAGTGACAGTATTATCAACTAATCAGATTTTGATATGTAGTGATAGACCGCCCCAGGGTCCTGACTTCCTCATAATACATCCATCCATACATCCATCCTACAATGTATCGCTCAAGCCCCCAGGAAGTGCGCCATGCATTGATGCAAAATTTACGTAGTGGCCGAAAGTAGAATTACATCGTTTGAGTCGGTCACGTGATGCACACTGGCCCGGAAAGACTTTTCCCCATTTGCTCACATGGGGAAAGAGACATCTGTAAATCAGTAAAGAATTTTTTGTGAGCATCAAAACCCCCGCAAAAAGTATTCTATCCCTGTCTGGGTGTAAACCACCGGTTTGATAACATTTGGAAAGTCTAAAAGAGCCGCAAAATTAATTTTTTTAGACCGCCATTCAAACTAGCCGAAGCGCTGATCCGGAAGTTGGTCACTCCACCGGAGCGAGTTAACCCATGAGTTAACCGCTCTGCCCATGGCTCGGCCGCACGCATGCTCTATGGCAGGGGTAGGCAACCTGAGGCTCTAGAGCCACATGCGGCTCTTTAGCCCCTCTCAAGTGGCTCCTGTGTCTCTGACTAAAAATTATATGGAAATGAATTACGATTATTTTTTAAAAGTTTTCATTCAATTTTTCAGTTGCAAAAATATGTAGCCTGTACACAGAATATGAAAATGTATTTCATTAACTAAAAAAAGCATCATATTTCTGTGGCCTTGGTGCCTTTTCTGCTAAATTTTGCCAAATTTCAAAAATGGTGGGTAGTCCTGGATCAAAAAAGCCTGACTAGCTATGGATTCCAAATCCAAGATAGGAGAAGTCTCAGAGGAAAATGGAGAAGTTATTTGTGCATAGAGATAATAATAACAGTGCATGGATAGATCTTTTAATTTTTACCACCAACACTGTAAAGTTAATGTAACAAAAAATAATAAATAGTGGTCAAACATATTGATGAATGCTCATGTAGACCCATTAATATTGATAGGCTAGTTTGACTATATGTGTTGTGTTACCTGCGGCTCCAGACAGATTTTTTTTTTTGTTTTGGGCCAGAAATGGTTCTTTTGATAGTAAAGGTTGCCGACCCCTGCTCTGTGGGCAAGTAGACCCGGATATTTTATACGTTTCATGTTCTAAACCCGGAAAAAGGGCTTTCTCTGCTTCATGTGCCACTGAGCAGCTCTCACAGGAATGAACGACGAACAGCCCCAACGGCTGTATCAAGATTTATAATAGATCCATGGTATCGCTGTGCTACTTTGGTGTTGTCATCAGCTTTGAGCTTGACTTGGCGGGTTTTGACGTCAGCTGACCAGCTACGTACACATTGATGGAGAAACACAATGGCCGCTGCATTTACAGCTGCTACCGACCTTGTTGCCGATGTACTTCTAGTTCCCTTTTCAAGAATATCGTTTGTAGACAAGAAAGAAATAATTACAAGAGGAAGACCTACACCTAAACTGGATGGACTTAGTGAGGCGAGCAAAAGTTGCACACGATCTGGCTGCTTTAGTGCTTGAAGTGTTGGATAGCTACCGTTGCAAAACAAAGTTAGTAGCTCAGTGCTATGATGGAGCTAATGGAGTGCAGGCTCGTGAGAAAGAATCGCCCCCCTCTTTTTGTCTCTTTTTGTGCATTGTTATGCACACACATTAAATCTAGTGATGTCTTAGGGATACTGCAAGGTTTTATACTTGCCTACTGCAAGGCTTTTGCAAATCTGGGAGGATTGTCTGCGTTTTTTACACGTTCACCCAAACGACCCAAGTTACTGGGTGAATCTTGCCAGAGAGGGCTGCCAGAGTCTCTCAGGTGCGGTGGAAGTGTAACTCTGGGTTGGCGTGTACGTCCATGATAAAAGAGTTGACCTGATCAGTACATCCGTGACCACGCTGAGGTTTTTGACCGTGAAACGGTACACTGTGCATCAGGACACTTAACGCAGTAGAGACACTTTGAGTTCAGTTTTTTCTTTTCTTTGGCATTTTGACTTTGCTGATGTGCTCTTTGGGATTCTGCAAAATAAGAGCTTAGATGTTCAGTTCAGTCTGGCCAGAGTTTCAGACTTTTGCCAGAGCGTTGAAGGTGAGCAGGGAAAACTTGGTGGCATCTTTGACAAGACAGTGGAGGCCGTGGGACAGCTAATCGCAGCCAGAGGAAGACCAGACCCTCGCATACACTACAGAGAGCTGCACACAGTTGTGATCGACAGTATCCTTGCACAAATCAGGAATCGTTTTCAAGATCACAAGAGGCTGCTGTTTGTTTCATTGCGTGATTCACAACTGCTCCCACAATTCAAGCAGACATTTCCTGAGTCAGAGCTCAGGAGCCTGAATGAGAGCTACGGAGCCTAGTTTGACCTTACCAGACTCAGAGCTGAACTCAGTGATGTATAACATGACAAACTTTCAGGGGAAGAGCCCAGGTGATCTACTAACATTTCTGAGGAGCACAGGGCTTGCAGGCAGTATGTCACAACTTTATGCCCTCACATGCTTGATTGTAACAATCAAAGTGTCCACAGCCTCAGTTGAGCGATCTTTGTCGGCTCTCAAACGCATTCAAACATATGAAAGGATTACAACTGGACAAACTGTGTGCTTCTCTCTCCATAGAGAAGGAGCTGCTCATTCATCTAAAGCAGGAAGCACAACTGCACGAGGAGGTCATTGAACGTTTCATCAGAAAGGATCGAAGGATGGATTTTATTTACAAGTGATGGGTGAGTGCCACTTTTTTACTTAGATAAAGTTATTGTATTGTGGTTTATACAGCATTGTGCATTGTTAAGGTTGTATGTGATAAGTATTGTTGGGTGTTGCTTGCACATTTAATGTTTCTTATTGAACTGAAGGTCATGCAGTGATAATATTATGCTAATATTTATTGAATGGAACCGTTTTTTTTTCTGCCATGTCATGTTGGCATGCGATGTGGTTGCTTGGAGACATGTAGGATGATCTGATGGTGGTGCTGCAGTCACTGCTTGTGGTGTTGCTGTTGTTTAAGATCAGTTTTGCTGTTGATGCAGTGGTACAAATAGCGTGATAATGTGTGCAGTCACTGCCGTGAAGGAGTGTGTGCGTAGGCGATACACGCAACGCTACCGTTTTTCTGCCTCTTCTGGCATGGTGCTGTGACTGCTTGGTTTCTACCTTTTCAGAAAGTCCCAACCTTGCGTGCTTGCAGAAAGTCCCAACCTTGCCTGCTTGCACAACACAGCAAAATATGAAGAAAATAACAAAATACAGGCGAAGGGCAGAATCTCTGCAAATAATTACACCGCCGCATACTTCTAGTGGATCATGTTGATTGAGAGGCAGAACTTCTGTATGAGTCTATATGCTGTTTTTATAATAGTATTATATTTTATGATAGTATCTTAAAACTTTTCACAGTATATAAAAGTGCATTCCCTAAACTCATTATATTTGTGTGGTAAATTAAGTCTGCAGGCTACACACGAGCACATCACAAAATGGTGCAAAGGTGATCACTCATAATCATTAAGAAAGCAGTAAATAGCAGTTTCTTGGACTACAAGATATGCTTAGTATACTGTGTATACAGTATAAGTATAGTGGCAATCCTTCATCATGGATTTATGTTATACCTCCTGTTATTTTCACATTACACTGCATGCATGAGGATGTAAAGGGACAGTCACACACACACACACACACACACACACACACACACACACACACACACACACACACAAACACACACAGGAAATGAATCTTGACAGTTTTGTTGTGAACTTCCCACACCCACACACCACATTGTGAGTATTGCCTTCATCTACATAATGGATTATGTGGGTCACCATAGAGGTGGTCTATTTTTCTTACTCCAGCTCATCTGTGTGCCTTTTTCTTTTTATACCTACAAATAATTAGTGTATCTAGACAGCACAACACATTTGTGTTAGCTGCATTCTTCCCTCTAACCTATATAAAATCTGAAATCACCCACACCTAGTGCAGCCAGCTCCGTATTTAACAAACAATCAGGATGTACCATTTTCCAAAACCATATTTCTCTTTCTTTGCCATGGCTGCACTAAGGGGGCTAATACATTTAGGATGTTTATCTTTCTGCCTGTTGGAAGCATGATTTGCGTGCAGTTTGTTGGAGCAAAACCACGAAGGAACCAAGCCAACAGTAGCGTCGCCAGGCAGGAAGGAGAGTGAAGAACTCAAGCAGCAACAGGCCTGCAGAGCGAAGAGCAGCTGCTCTGCAGGGAGCTCAGGTCAGAGGAAAATGTAAATAAACGCCCATCGGTGAACTAACGGGAACAGGCCAGGAACCAGAGTAACAGCACTGGGTATCAGATTACATGGACAAGGGTGAGCTGACCGCAAAAAGAAAGAACAGACATAATGTGGCTTCCCCTCTACGTAAAACTAAATGAACTTCAACTGCTCCAGAGCCATTTGAAATTGAGGTTTGAGGAGAGCCCCAGACAGGATAAGTGGGAAAAAAAAGGCATTGCATCACCCGAAAATGACATCACTTTTTTATATTGCTTTTCTGTTTTTTCTTTATTAATACAGATTAATGAACCCTCAGTTGAACACTTATAAATGCATATAGTATCGTAATAACTCCCTTGAATTATTAATTCTAGCTGTCTAAAGAAACATCCCTGTTGGGCTAATAATACTTTGACATGTATGTTGGAAAATGTCGGGCATTTTTATGTCATTTGGTAAATCTGTCACTGCCACAACTAAAGGCTATCACACAGTTCTCAGTGTACATTGTGTTAAAGAGATCAGAGGCTCAGGTTGCCATGTTTTACGACCCCTGGAGGGCACAGACAAACCCTACATTAGCCCTAAACTGAGCCTACTAGTCAGCCGCCTGTTTGAACATGAAAAATTAGCCAGGCCCTCAGACACTGGTCATTATGTGGTCGCCACTCGGCTTTTCCACCATAGCTGGGCCAAATGGGACGTGGTGCCGGGCCAAAGAGCCAACCTTTCAAGGCTGGCTATTCATGGTCGAGTCTCCCTCAGGAATGGTAACGGCTCACAGGGAAGCGTGCAATTAATGGAAGGAAGCGGGGAGGTGAGGGACGTTTAGGGAGATTGAACGCAGGAAGAAACCGGAGAAAGATAGGAAATGGACAGAGAAAGATTAGTGATGCAAAGACAAAAAGAACTACAGGGGATGTGGAACAGAAGGAGGAGAGATGGAGCAAGATACTGTCTTAAAGCCAGCTCAGTGTCTGGTGTGGAGGCCAGCTCAGTGTCTCACTCAGGGATCCACTGGCATGAGACAAGGAGAAGCCATAAAAATGCTAACCAGCATTACCCTTTAGCAGTTACAGGAAAATACATTTAATGAATAAGTAGATCATTTAATTTCAATACTACTTAATTTTTTCCATCCATACCAGCCCTTAAAAGAATAAAAGTCCTAATCCGTACATCTTCATTTATGGTGTGATGATGAAATAAATGCTTTTATGTAAATTGCGGGCTGGCAAGGAAAAAGGCCTCCGCAGCAAAAAGGACATGAAGGTTTGTAGCAAATTGAAAGAGATGTGCTTTTCCAATCTCAACATTTTCTCACTGCACTTATTCATGCCAAGGTTGTAAACCATCTTCAGATTAATTCATGATGTTCCTTAAATAGTGTTGAATGCCTGTCTTAAATGCATGCTACACATATACACTATATGGCTGTATACAAATGTCCACTCTGGACTTGCACATCAGGCTCTTGCAGACTCCAGATGTACGTTCTGTGACGTGTTCACTGTCCTCACGTAAAGACTGCCAGGGCGGAGACTGTAAGCCTGTAAAACACAGGCCTCAAGTCTGTTTCATTCAGTGCCGTGGAAACGTTTGAGCACAATCATGTAAACAGTGATCTCTGCTTTTGTATTCCTCATCTTAGCTGATAAATAGACTCTAAGATTGTCCCAGTACATAACAAGATATAATTTCCATGTTACTCACAGGCTTATTTTGTTAGGGACCAAAGTTATATTTATACATGTCTATACAACATTTAGGCTACACACATTCAGGAGTGGAACATGGTACCTTGTTTTTAGAGAAAATATGCACAGTAGTCAGTGGGCAGAGATATATGTATGTGTTTACTCCACTACATTTCCCTTAAGCATTTTAGTTACAACAAAATAGAGAAGGAAGAGAGGTAAGGGGTGTTGTAGATGTGACTTCAATGCATGCTACACATATACACTATATGGCTGTATACAAATGTCCACTCTAAAATAGACTTTCGCGTAATGTAGGCCCCATTTTTAAGGTGGTGTATGTTATGAAAAAAGCCCCTTGTGGACTAAATGCATTCTGGATTTGGATGACCCTCTGTAGTGGCAAACATTCCAGTAATGCAACATTGCGGGTCTGTTACTAGGAAGCCTATGAGTGTGGTACCGATGTGGTTGTGTGTGTGTGCGTGTGTGTACGTGCATGTGTGTGTGTGCTTGACAAATAAGTTGATACTTGGGCCCCTAGAAACCCAAACACGTGCACATGGACACATACAAGCCCACTAACATAACACAAATATCATTTTAACCTACTTTAAAATATTTTTCCATCACTTTGATAGAATTAGTACTTACACTGAGGTTATCTAGGGGGAGCTGACCTGCTTTTAAAACAAGAAATAAAGAAACGCACAGTTCTCTCTACAGCTATTTAGAATTGGATGTCAGTGTAGCTGCAGAGGCTTGTATGAGGCCATTGTTTCCGAGCTGCAATAACAGACAGCCTTGTCATCGTTGTTTTGTGTAAAGCTCATCTTTCACCTCAACCTCACATGGCCTCTGATGATAATGCTTAGGCTACCCAGAGCCTCAAGGGTTTCAGTGGGTGTTTTAGAGGAAGGAGACACTGAGAGACAAGAGAGACAGAGGAAGGAAAGAATATTAAGTGAGTAAGAGAACATATAATGGGAAAAACAATGAGGAGAGTTGGATGGGGAGCCATGGAGACCAAGGGGCGTTGTTTGTGGCCTACTCTTGTTACTGTAACCGCAATGCTAAAATTCCTCATCATTGTGGCTTCCCTGTCATGACAGTGGTCAGAGGACATGGATATGATGCCAGAAGAGACCTCCTACTCCACAGAGTTAATGCCAACGTTGGCCCACGCACTGTGAACAACAATACAACACACAGGCATCCATAAACATGTACATAGAGACAACCACACACAGGCACAAACAGACAGATATCAACAGTATATACAGAATACCCAATAGTGTCACTTCTGCATGAATACTATTAATATGTATAAATTATAAGAAGGCTGAAGATATGTTTTAGGAGACTGTGTCAGGCCACAGTGTAGATTGTTTCTGATTCACTGTTCTAAGGTAAACCTATACACATATAGCATGTAATCAGAAAGGCTACAATCACATCACCAATGCATTGATGGGAATAAAGGAGGAAGAAGTAAAAGGAGTGAAAGTTGATGTAAAGAGGCTGTTGGGGTGATGGAAGGGTCAAACAAACACAGGACTTTACCCCAGGTAAAGGTTCCAGGTTCCAGCAGTAATGTAATTCCTGGAAACGTTTCTAAATTAGAAAAACTGTTTCCCAATCCTGAAATGGTTTGAAATTAACATAATGCTTTGGCAAAGTTTCAAATATACTTTGTTTTGGCAATTTGAAAAATAAAATCCCCCAAAATGCATTCAAACATGTCAGAATTATAATCCAAACGTGAAGTTGTATTGAAATCTACAGTATCAACCAAAGATACTGTAGATTCTTCTGTCCCCCAAAAAGGGGTGCAGCCTTGAGGTTTTGTGGAGTACCTGTACGTCTAGAGTATTGGCTAATGCAGGTCGGTGGCGGCAGGAATTTATAACGAGTGAGTAAAGTTAGCAAGCACTAGTAGTTTGCTTATCCACAAATGCCTTGAAAGTGGGTTTTCTATAATGCATGGCTTTATTGTTATATGGGCCTACCCATTTTAAACTACTTAACAAGTCATAGAAATGGGGTAAAATACTATGGAAAAGACAATATAATTAATCACATGGTGACCAAAGGAAGAAAAACAGCTTGTGCAAAAAAAAAAATGGAGGAAACAGGGGGCGCCTGGTGGCTCAGTGGACAGAGCTGTGCCCCATGTACAGAGGCTGTGTCCTCGCCGCAGCAGCCGCAGGTTCAAAACCAGCCTCGCCCCTTTGCTGCATGTCTCACCCTCTCTCTCCCCCTCTCTTGCTCACACTGTCCTGTCAATTAAAGGCAATAAAAAGCCCCCCAAAATAATCTAAAAAGATTAATTTAAAAAAAAGGAGGAAAAAGATCTGCGCAGCAAAGTAAGCATAAGCAAAACTAAAAGTAAAGTTGATTTTGACACTATGGATACCCAGTCAGTTTCCATAGGGGATAAGACAATTAGCTCAGTTTTCTGGGTTAGAGCCGTGCAGCAAACAGTGCTCACCCATACTGTAATTTTTGTGGTTTAAACCATGAAACCTGCACAATACCACAGCACAGAAGCTCCTTCCTTAAAGCTGTCCGACCCCACAGCGTCACACACAGGGGCGGATTTTATATCATTAAATAAAGCTTTTTAAAGCCATCTTTTACAACCCCACGTGACCTCACTTCATGAAGGATCTCCTTTGTTTTTGTGTCTAATCGCAGCCTCTTAAAGTTTTAATGGCAGCCAGTAAAATATCGATAACTAATATCAGCTGGAGGCCGGACTGGGTTTTTGGCAGGTAGCTGGAGACCCCCCTCTGAGCTGCGTCCGCCCCAGCTGGCATGTCTCCAGGGAAGTTGGGGGCTCACAGATGTGTACAAGTACAGAAATATTCTGCCTCACAGAGAAAAGACAGTGAGTGATGGCATTGTGTAACACGTGTAAAAAGTACCTTGTGCATGTTAGAGTTTGTTGTTTGTTTGAGAACGGTCTAATGTCACAGGTTTTTTGACTGACAGGTGAGATAAACAGAAGTAAAGTCCATAGATCAGCAGTCTGCTACTTGCCCTGCAGGGTCACTTACCTGACAAAGACACCGCGCTGATTCTGATGGCCCTGAGGCAGTACCTACCTCCATACGGTGTACACTACACTAACATGACAGGCAAACACAGCATATTCGCTGGCATTTAGCCCAAAGGCACACAAACACAGGTCACTCCTCAGTTAGAATTACCCTCATTAAGTGTCAAAACTGCAATGAGCTGCAGAATGCAAACCATGAGTGAATTAATAAAAGCATTAGCATGGCTGCAAATAAAAACTGTCTAGTCAATGTTTGTGAGTCCATTTCTGCACAGTAAAACAGAAAAACTGACGCACAAGTTAACAATCAAAAGCAGTTCACCAACAAGAGGATGGGAAAAGGGGCTGGTTGTGACATCAAAATGTCTTAAACCATTTCAAAATCAAGAGCCCTTGTATGGTGAAAAGAAAAGATAAAAAGACTATGTTTACTCTCTTTGTAGATTCCAGGGAGATCTCTCATTTATCTCTCTCCTTAAACACAGTGGTTCACCCTGCTGCTAAAAGCCCACCTCAGCAGTTTCTCTCCCTCTCCTTACCCTTTAATATTGATGATTCTCACAGGATAAAATAAGTTAAGTGGAGATATGGTAATCCCTCCTCTGCTTGCTGAACTCGTTTGTTTACTCTGGGGTGACTCCGGTGATGTAGCTACGCCTTTCTAGTCGCATATAATTTCACGTTTAGCAAATGCTCCCCTCTTTAATGTGCCCACTATCAAGGTCATGAATAGCTAAATTTTTTCAGACTCTGGAATTAATTATTCACAGATAAAAACGAGGGTTCTTGCTGAAACATGTTGGCGGCACTTACCTCGTTGTCCAGAATATATTCGACCACTTTCAAATGCCTTGTGTTTTATTTTGCGTTTTGGATTCTATTTTCTTTTCTTTTTTGACATGTTTTTGTGGGGAGTGATTAAAATGTAAAGTCCAGCATGCAGGGGTCATGGTGGAGTAAACCAAGGTGATGGAATTTATCACTTTCAGAAGGTTTCGGTTATGGCTGTGTAAATGTGAAGATCTGGAAAACGCTTACATGGCACGGAAGTTTGAAATCCAATATTCTTCTCCAGCCTGCTGTTCAAAGAACTGCACATTTTGTGCTCAGTCACTGTCAGACTAAAGAACAAACTAATTCAACATGTTCGTGTGAGAGAAGTCTTCACCTGAGCATGAAATAAGTAAAGACCAGATTTATTTCTTGGTAATAAGAGCAATTATTGTGCATGGAATAGCTGGATTCCTACTCAAGGTTATAGCAGTGATAGGCCAGGACACCCCTGTGGATCCACTCTGCCCAAACATTGGAAATGGACTGTGAATTCCCCCAGATTACAGCCTAGCTTCATTGTATAGTCTGTTTGACAAGGGATTAAACTCAGTAAATCCGTTACTTCATATGGGACTCCGTGTTTGAGTTATCCTCTGCATTTTAGAGCTCATTCTCACTTTTCTCCTATTTTACAGTTTTGACGGTATAAATATGATTTTTATATATTGCCCTTGGCAGCAAGACATTGTGCCACACTCCAGAGTTGACATAAAATAACTATTTGAAATAACTATTTTTTCATGTGGTTATCAGTAACAATACAAGATGAAACAAATTTTCAGATGCATTTATAATTGCCATATATGCTGTTCATATACCAGAAAAAAAAAAACAGAAAAACAGAGTCACTAAAACACGAGTTGGCTCTGCACAGACAGTTAAAAAATGTTGAGCCATTAGCTATTTACAATGGCATCTCCCAACAACTGGTCACAAGATTATGGTTCTCAGGTCGTAAACAGAACGAGCAGTCAAGTTAATGATATTAAGCCATTTAAGATCAATACTACTCAAAAAATGCTCAGGACATGTTATTAGCATTCAGGAAGACATTCCTCCCGGTGAATACCATTTTTATGAAACATGTAGAGAACAATTCTGAAGATTGTCATACCTGTCTGTGTCAGTATTCATAAAGAAATGGCATGCTGCACAACTCCAATACAGGAGATCACTAACTTCTTGCTTTGTTATCACTTAAATGAATACTTTGCCAATTTTCAACCAGCATTGTATTTAAAAAATGTGGCTAATATGTGTAAATGAACTATGATAAACTTCCCTCAATCTTATCAGCGCCCGGATCTCCCTGCTCATCTCTCACCTTAAATCTGATGCGGTCGGCAGATTTTAGCTGGCATCTAGGCTTGTTGCTTGAACTACAGATTTTACTTCCCCATTTTCATATGCCCGCCTCAGAGTATAGAAGTGAAGTAGTATAGATGTTTATTAAAAGAGCGACTGGTCTCTCTATCTCTCTCTCTAACTGATGAAATGCAAAAACGAAGTAGGGAAAATGTGAAACAAGATTCTGTTACTCCGTTGCCATCTTTGTTACCAGCTGGCTGTCATATTGTTTCCTGTTTCAAATGGACAAGCTTGCATAATGTCACCCACCAGCGGGAGACTTTATTGGTCCGGTGCAGCGCAGTGCCTTCTGGTAGTTATAGGTTTTCTACCTCTTGAGCAAAAGCAAAAGCCACAGCCTTTTGTCCCTGTTTTACCTGTTCATTTAGCACCATTGTATACTAAAAGTATTTGTGTCTTTCTGCATAGACGGCCCAGTATAAAAGACCATCTTTCCATCAGTGAAATACTTCTC
The DNA here is from genome assembly GCF_008729295.1 of Plectropomus leopardus. NCBI lineage: Eukaryota > Metazoa > Chordata > Actinopteri > Perciformes > Serranidae > Plectropomus > Plectropomus leopardus. The sequence goes on from NC_056463.1 coordinate 22,977,731, forward strand.
CAAGGAAAGACAAAACTCTCTGTCCCAGCAGTTTTGGACAGAATCATTTATGAAGTGAAAAGCACATATTTTAGAGAATGTTAATTGATTGTAAACTTTCAAGATGAATTTCTGCCTCAGGGTTAATATTCTTCATGATCATGTGTGTGCTTAGTTAAAGTTTAACAGGTTTGTTATAAACAGTATGAAGATGTGCTGTATGTGACTGGGAATCTGAAGGGATTCATCCTGTCATATATTAAAATATACTATCAAATTGGTCAATAAACAAATCTAATGAATATCACATAAATCTCTTTCATGATCAAATTTTATGACCCGTCTTGAGGTCAAGAAAAGGGATTTATTTCTGTTGTATCTTTGCCTTCAGTTCCTCTCTGTTATTGGTGCAAAGAACATGAGGTAAATGCTATTGACATATTTTGTATTTACACATGCAGAGACACATAAAGTTTAGGCAGTAAAAGCTCTCGTAGATAAACTCATCCTCACAGCACGGTCTCCGTTAAGACAGACACCCTAGTAAGAACAATCCATTTCAGCTACAGCCGGCGTTTGCAATTAAGCTTCATCTTCACTGCTATGTTGTCAAATTCTCATGCACTGCCTTCTCTTTGAATGAATCACCTGTACAATTTAATTACTCAGTCTCCTTCCCCAAGCCCACCCACCACCATCAGCCTTCCTCTTGCAGGCCACATTACTGGGGCCACCCCCCCCACCCCCCCACCTCCCAGCAGCCCCATCTCTAATGCATGGTTGCTTTAAACAAGACTGATGATCGCCAATAAAAGTGTTAGAGTGTAGCTGTATAAATGCTCTGGGATAAATGGCTGCTTTGAAATCCTAACAGGAAGCAAGGATGAGTCTGTGACAGCCTGAAACCAATGACATTACATGTCTTTCAGGTATATTGGGTTAAGCTCAGGATGCTGAATGAGCCCAGACAGAGGTAGGATCCCCAATCTATGATTTATCAAAATCAGACCTTAATCAGCTTTAGAGTAACTCAAGTTTCTTATACTGGTGTTATGCAGATTGCACATACTTGAGGTGATGCTTCTCAGACTTGGCCTTGGTTGAGGTCATGCCTTTGCTCGTGACGGGGTTATTCATTATTTTTACTTGTTTTCTCTCTATGTTGTTCTGCTTTTTCCATGCACTTTCATTCAGATAATTCAGATTTCTGTCCTAAGTTGAGAGCTTTCTTCTCTCTATCCAACTTATAGTACACAGTGAATTACCTGAAAGTGCACACTCAGCGATTTTGAAATATTTTTTACTTTTATTGTAATACTATTGGTAGTACTTTAACATAATGGACTTTTTCCTTTGTTTTGTTAAATTGTACCTCATTGTTTGAATCTTTAGTACATTAACGTACAGGATTAAGTCTTACTTATACTAATATCTTGAAAACCTTTATACAGGTCCAGTGTGTAGGATTTAGGGGCATCTTTAGCAGAAATTGAAAGTAGTATTCATAACTATGTTTTCATTGGTCTAAATCATGTGAAAATAGCCTTAGAGTGAGCTCTTTCTGTCTTCATATGGAGCATGTCCTAACGAAGCTAAAAAGATTCAAATGCTGCCAAGAAAATTACCCGGATTATTAGCACTGCTTCTGCATCTTTGGGCCCATAGAGCAGGCGCACAAGACACTTCCCCTGAATGAGTCCGCTACTTCCTGTTTAGCACTCATATAAAATGGTTCAGTTGTGCAGCTCTTCTTGACTTTCCAATTGTTATCGGACCGAGTAGATTTCCTTTTTTGTGGGGTTTGTGACTTACGGACATCTCTTTTACCATCTAAATCAAAGGAGAAAAGTCTTTTTGGGCCCAAGTGCATCAGGCAGTGGTGTAATTACACTGTTTGATCACTACAAAAATTAGCATCAAAGCCTGACGCACTTCCTGCAGGTCTGGTCCTCTTCCACAAAGGTTAGCATATTGTTCTGCATTAGCCAAGAACAAAACCAATCAAACACTGGCTTTAGACTGGCTTGTTTGCATTTTTTTGCCTCAGCCACTGTTGTTCTGCTACATGCTTGGCACATAGGAGAGTTCTGCAACCTCACTGCTAGATGCCACTAAATCCTACACACTGATCCTTTAACAATCAACCTGACAAAAAATGGTTAGCCAGTATTTTGTAGAATCTGGGTAATACATATTAAATTTCTAGGCTAATATAAGTATATATTTCTTATTTCAATGCCTTGTACACATGAATGACAACTTTATACAGGCACTGCATAGTACCTTTTCAGGCAGAGCAGAGAGAATAAAATAGTGTCAACTTTGGGCTTTTCAGGGAATGAAAGTTTGGGACTCCCCCCATTTTTTTTTTTACAGAAATGAGTATTTACAGTGAAGAAGCTATGGGTCTTAATGGACTGTGCTCAGTTGGCAGTTTAATTAATCAGCTATAAACCAAATGAAAATGAAAGTAAAGAATTTTGGTTGCAGTTTTACTCTTACTGATGTAAAGCACACTAACTGCGTCGGTTGAGTTTTTTGCAATTTACCTGAATGTTGAATTCAAGCAAAGGTAAAGGATGAGCTTTCTCCAAAATGCAGATTAGCGTTTGCATACCCCAAAGCTCTAAGTATCAATATATGTATTGTACAGAGTAGACAGCTGTGTCTTGTGGCAGGGCATTCTTTAACTCCCTGCAGTGTAACTGACAAAGCCATAGATTTCTCAAAGGAACCTGCTGCTTATGTGAAGGATGACAGATACATTTCGTTGAGAGACTATGCGGAAAGGATTGCTAATAAGCTTTTCCAGATCAATAAATGACTGCATGCTGCAAATTAAACTGTAAATCTCATCAGAGATGGTGAATAATACTAATGTCAAGCACAAGGTAACAAATATGTTTTTACTGCCTTTGGAGATATACTGAAAATTATAACTTCATATTTATAAAAAGAAAATGGGCCAAAGTGAAGGATTGTACAATGGCTGAAATCAGACTAAAAGAATTGTTTTAACTTGACAAAATACAGTACAGGCTTCAGGCTTATGCTGAGTATCCTTGACATACATGAGAAGTCACTTTATGTCTTGGGGCAAAGTGGAGCATGATAACAGAGCATGGCGTCTAATAGCTGGAGCATGAAAAACAGATTCTATGGCAAGCAAGAAAGCACGATGCACAAACAGAGTCTGATTAACCGAGCGTTAACCTCTGTGATATGAGCGGCACGAAGAAAACAGCAAGAGTCCTGTATCAACTTACACTCAAAGTTGTGTATTAAACTATCAGAACATGTTTTAACAAGGAGAGAGCATTGAAATCACTCTGTGTGAGCGTGTGCAGAGCAGGCTGAAGACAGCACTGACATTGTGGTTTTACTTGTTATGTAATGACTTAATTGTGGCCTTGTGACTGGAAAGGAAACAGAATGTTTTGGGGTTTTTTTTTTGGTTTCCACTATACTTTTAGTAATATTAATAGTATATTAAGTACAGATAGCATTCTGTAATTGTGACACATTGACGTTTGTGATCATGGTTTTTGTGTAATCATTCTCCACTCTTCCTAGAAATACACAATATTTCCCTTTCAAGGATTTGATGAAACTGAATCCTTTTTGGGGGAAAATTTGGAATGGCAAGCATTATATTAAAAGAAGATCATGTTCTCAAACTAGTTCTGGTACTCAAAGCTGTCCTACTTGGGAGTATCCCTTGTAGCTGTGGTCATGAGACCTCAGGAGAACGTCTCTGCCCTGTGGCTTCGCACTGACCACGAATGTGAACATGGCCGGGCAGCGACTGGTCAGAACTGTGCCTTTTGGCAAGGCTCGACCATGCTCAGTCTGGAGAATAGAGAGGTTAGCACAATTAGGTTGAAGCTTACCATGGCAGTACATATGTCATGTGTTGTCCCACTTTCTTTTTGTGGTGCTTGTGATGAAACTTCTTTTGCCTTTCCGCTCTGCGGTGTAGGTCCTGGGTCCAGAGGCCAAATCTCTGGTGGGTAGCCATAAGTCACGTCTGGGTTTAGCACATTGCTGAGGCTGGCTGAGGTTCGCTGTGGAACCACAGCCTAATTCACCCAGCACTGTGAGGAGACGGTCCGTCTACAGCCCAGAGCCATGAGCAACCAGTGGCTTTACTGTGGGGCTGCACGCCAGAGATATTATCCCCTCTCCCTTATTACTGTATCACCCCCCTCCTTCCTTTTGGCTCCTGATTGTTTAGTATTTTGTGTGTGTGTTTAATTTTCTGTTGAGTTTTGGGGCTTTGCCTTACATGTGTTTTCTGCTGTATTTTCTCAAGTTAATGTGTTATTTAATGTTCTATTTTTAAATGCACTCCAGTATCATTTATTAGCCTTCATATCTGCTCGCTATCCAGGCAGACTCGCTAAGCTGTGCTTTATCTACCGCTGTAATAAACACATGTGACAGGGTTTCGCTGCCAAATGACAAGTGAGATAAATGTGTGTGTGAACATTTCACTCAAGTGCTTTACAATACTTGAAAAGATAATCCATTTTCAAGGAGAGAGGAGTGGGTGGGAGAGTTTGGGGTTTAAACAGCACAATAATCTCCCTATATCTCCTCGTCGACACGGCACACTCTCTCCCCACCACTTACTGGAGATATGTGGATGTGATAACAGAGTAAACATACTCGGGCTGCATGTTCCAGCGCGCACACACACACACACACACACACACACACAAACACACACACACACACACAGACACAGACACACACACACACACAGACACACACACCCACACACACACACACACACACACACAAACACACACGCTCCTTTCAAATCATTCCCTGGTGCCACCGCAGCTACTTTACAAATAATGGCCCCCATGTGTGTTCAGGGCTCCAAGGCTGTGTGAGGCAGGGGGACTGGGCTCTGTGCCCAGTCTGAAACCCTGTCAAGATCACTGTAAATTTCTCCTCGTTTTCAGCAGCTGTAATTTAAGGGCCAGATGTGGAGGAGACTGAGGACAGAGTCAGATAAACAGCTTGTTGCATATTTCTTTTTCATGCATACTATTCTACATGGATATCTGTCCACTGCACACTCTTTAGTCAAAGAAAATTCTTTCATACATAGGGTTGTCTGCTATGCAGTACACAGTATGTAATATATACACTAGAATGTGACAGCTCATGTCTGCGTTTGTCTTTTTTCTTTTTAACACACAAACTGCCTGTTTTAACTAGTGTTTGTGTTTGTATGTGTGTGCATATATTTTTATTTGGCTGCAAATAGAAAAATATACAAAATAAAATAATACGCTGCTTCACACATTCACTGGGATCTAAAGCACACCCTCCTTATTTCAAAAACAGAGAGGCACAAGTTTTCACTAACTAACACTGACATACCACCTGGTGTCATAAATATCAGTACAGCGGCTCCATTACTGTATATGTGACAGTGCGTTCCCCTGCCACTAATGGTCCAAGTTTCCTCAGCTTGAAAAATTCACAGTGGCGCCCATTGAGACATTGGCAGTGTAAACAGTGGGTTGTACCAGGGAAAATGATGTTAAGTCCTTGAAAATCCACGCTAATTGGAAATATAATGGAGGATGAAGGGACACTGCTGGACTAGGTGGGAGGCCTGATGAATGTGTGTGGACTGAATATGTAGAGGAATCTCTCATGTATTTTGGCAAGGAGGGGCAGCCTACTGCTCAGGCCGTGTGAGAAAAGTCACACTTTATAAGTCTAGAGTGACCGCAGCGGGACACAGAGTGGTAGGTCACAGCGGACTGTAGATCTGACCAGGTAAACATACACATTTGAGTTTTTTTTAACTGTAACAAAGAGTAACTGTTTTGTTAACTGACTTTAAATTTACATTGTTTTATTTATTTTGCTGTTGTTTTGCTAACTGTAGATTGCACTACACTCCTTCTACTTGAATGGAACAAAGTCTTGCATTACTTTTATTTTGGAGAGTTTTTATATCAGACTGTAAAACACAGATTACCAGTTAAGACTGGGCTATTTTTTGTTGGACAATAATGCCCTGCTGTGTATGACAAGTTTTAAAATGTTATTTTCAGTAAATTCATTGTTGTATTTATTGAGTAATAAAAAAAAAAGTTAGATCAATTAAAAAAATAATAGATAGATTAATTGATTAATTGTAAAAATAATTGATAGATTTATTAATAAAAAAAATAATTGTTAGGTGCAGCCTTAATATATACAAGCATTTATTCAGCTGACAGTAAACGCGAATCAAACATAAAATTTAAACTTGGCAACAGAAATAACACATGATCACACTCATTGATTTCCCATTCATTGTTCGAAACAACAGTGCTGAGTAGAACCATATTGTGCTACCAAGAACAGCCTGTTGAGGGTTGTGATATTGTTTGGCATGATTTGATGGAAAATAAGTCAAGTGGCAACAGACAAGTAAAATGAGTCGATTAAGGTAATTCCACCGACATCAACATATAAAAATACCATTTAAAACATGGTAAACATTTAGGGTGAGGAGCTTTTAAAATCCATGCTTTCAACAATCCTTGAAGAACCCTTTGAAGAACAAGGTTCTCCAGAGGGTTCTAAGTTAAACCTCAGCCCTTCAGGGCGAACCCTCAGCAAGAAACGCGTTTCTTAGAGTGTACCTCTGTTTTAATTTAAAACCTGATCAAGATGATCACTTGCACATTTATTGTCTGAGAATGTAATACATATTCAATAGAGATTATTATGTATATCTTTACTGTAGAATGTATTTCTAATCAGGTCTTTGTCTATGTGCATTGAAGCGTGACCTATACCAGGCCCAACGTGCACATTTTAGTGCACCCCCCACCTCCTCCTTTTCATTTCATTTCATCCTGTGGTGCTGCCAGTCTCAGCTCACAGCTTCTACATACACACAAGATTAATGCTGCTTAATTAAGAGTACAAAGTGACTAATTGGGGGCGCATGTCAGAGGTATATGTGTAATTTCCACATCGGTAATGATAAGTTTGGGGAGATCCCTAGTGTCAGAACATATTTAATTGCAGCAGGGATTTATAGCATTGGTTGTTAATGCCAGGGTAATTACAGATGTAGAGAGACACGTGAAAAACACACACACACACACACACACACACACACACACACACGTAATGAACAAACACACATATACATAAGCATTTTTAAATCAAGTGTATGTCTTTAACCTTTGTGTAGCCAATATAGTCTTAAAATTTCCTAAAATGAGCACTCAGACACTCAGACTAAGTGCAATGCATTTTTGTACACGAATCATGCAAGCATTATATTCTGCCACTACTGAGTGCATTATAAAAGTAGCGAAAATTAGACATAATAAGGTAAAGGTAAACTTACGGTCAAGTCTAGTCAAGCTAGCAAGTTTCCATCATGTGTCACAACATGAAACATAAAGCTTTGTGTAAATAGCAGTTTAGAGGGAAGAAACACAAAACAGTAATTTGGGTAGAAATGAAATCATCACAGTTGCAAATGCCTTTGCATTTGGGTAAAAAGGGCTTTTGAGGTTAATGCAAATGCCTCCCCTAGTTTCACATTCCATGCGTGGAATCCATATTTAAATACGATGATATCAAGCTTGTTTTCACAAAGGTTGAGAACACCAGTGTTCATGTAAACGGATGGCGGTCTTCCACTCTTAAATGTAATGGAAAACTTGTTCTAAACCAGATTTGTGCAAACAAAATCTACGTGGAAGGAGAAAGAATCTAGTCTTTATTTTTTTTCTAGTTTTGTCTCAGTGAGTCATAATGATTCTGTCAGAGGCAATCAACTGCTGTGTCTGTTGAAACGGAGGAGCAGTCTAAATAAAACCATGGTTTTATATACCCACGCACATCCACTCAAGCAGTGTCTCCATGTCCAGTGTGTGTGTATGCTGTGCATGATACATTGTGCGCTTCACAAATCTGCGTGTGCGTTTGTGTCTGTGTTTGTGTGCATCCTGTAAAAATGGTTGCTACATTGGCCATGGCCAGACAGTCTGTGACCACACAGAGAGTAGCAGCAGGAGGTCGACACCTCCCTGGTTTACAGCCTTCTGAGGAGGGAGCCTCATTTTCTCCCGGTGCTGGCTTCACTCTTTATTTTTCTGCTTATAGTACGAGCGCTAATATTAGATCAGCCGGGACTGCAGCTCGATAGAAAATGCTTTATGCTTGTTAAAATAATTGCTCTCAGTTTTCCAACTCATAAAATTGCCTTTGTAATTCGGTGGGGAATGTATCTTCTGAGACAATCACTCTCACGCCAGAGCGATGGCAACAGTTTTAATTAGTGGCATCGAATTTCCACAGAAATGAATCCTGGGTGCTGCACAGAGCGGTAATTGTTGAGGTAATAGTCTTATTAATTCTGCCACACTTAAGGGGGCAAACAGCAACGCAACTCCAACTCCCCCCCCCACATGCACCTCTTCAGGGGCAATTTCGGCATTCCGACTTAATGGAATTCAACTCACTGAATACATGGATAATCATTTTTTGTACTCTCTTGCTGTAGTTCTCGCAGTATGGAAACATGCTGTCGGATGCCGGCAGAGACCTACTGTGCTGCTTACAAAGGCCACGGCTCTGTTAGTCCTCCTGAAAAATTCCACCTAGAATTCCTTTGTGCCACGGGGCTCCTAGCTGTACGCTGGTTGCTACAGAGGGCTTTCACAAGCATGGACCCTACTGGTGTAATCCCATAATCCTACTGCACAGGGGTCTCAGAACTGGGGTGGAAAGTGGGGTGGGGTAGTGTGCTTTAATTAAGATCTGAAAAGGAGGCAATAATGTTGATGAACAGAGGAGAGAAATTCAAGTAATGGGTGGAACTTGAGAAAAAACAGTATGTGTAAGAGCCACTGTGTGCACACTTTTACATAAGATCCCATGTGTAAAGCTTACGGTGGATATTAAGCACACAGTTAAACACTTAATGACGTACTTATTTTGTTGAGGACAGTAGCTATCTTGAAATACTGCTGATACAGAATATTTCATTTATTGCCAGGGATTAAAAAACAGTTTCTAAATTGAATGTTGGAGGCCAACACTCAACGGGTATATGCTTAATGAAAAGCCTACTCTTCAATACAAATCACCTTATTTACCTCTTCTGTCCTCTCTTGTTGTGTCTGATTTCATTTCCTTCAGTTAGTCGGCATTATTGCCTCCTCTCTTGTGCTATTGATTTTGGTGAATATGGTTATTACAACATAAAACCCTTTCAGTCTCCATCTATTCATTGCACTGTAAGAAGCAGGCTGGGAGAAAAAAAAGAGTAGTAACCAATCTCATCTCCAAATTACATTCACTTTAGCTGGAAAACATTTATTTCTGTGTAGACAATCAATATCACTTACAGAATAATTGGAATGTTATTAATCTCGCAATATTCCTGTGTGGGTGGATATTATCCTACTATGGATGTGTGGTGCTGGCAAACAGGAGAGATATGTTATTATTTGTTTAAAAGTGCTTTCAGTTTATATTTTAGTTACCCACATGCAAAATATATTCACATTGTAAAACATTTGCAGGAAAATTCATAAGTATAGGACTTTCTTCAACCCCACCTCAGTGTCTTACCATTTTGAACTTGGGTAAACTGTCACAGGCCTCTGAGGCCAGGCAACAGGAAGCACCTGGGGTGCTCTTGGAGCTGGCAGCAATACCAGAGCAACTCTAATCCAATCACAGACTGACAGCAGGGCGGCTTCAGCTCTGCCTGATGGATATTGCTCCTGTCAACACCAGGCCGCAGATCCATAGTTCTCCTGTTTTGGTTGTCTGACTGTCTCACTTGTATTTTTCAATGTACAATATTAATGTCTATGACTGCAAGCACGCACATGTTTAAATTTCAGTGTGTGTTAGGTATGCTCTCTATAATGGCTTGCTTTACAAAAGTCAAGCCCACAATGTTTAGTTTCCTGATCATTAGGTCATCCTATAGGCTCTGACCACTGGGGACTTGCAAAAAAAAGTTTTCCAATAACAATATTCTCTCATCTGGAATGACAGTATATTTTCACATTTTAAAAAGCCGTAATTTGATACCTTGAATAAGACAACACATTAGCACTGAAGATAGCTAGCTACTGACAAAGCACAGAAAATAAAAAGACATATTCCCACTTGGGTCACCCATAGTGGTACCCAACCATGCCATCTTAGCCAAATAATTCTGTAGTGGGTTTATTTTTCTATTTATTAATTTAATTTATTCATTTCAGAGCCCCACCACAGCAACACACTTGCTGTATCAGAGTAGTGGTCTTATTGAGACAAATGGATATGCTCGCCCAGACAAGCAGGAAAGCAGCGTTAGTTTACATGCTGGTAGCGAGAAGTTAATAAAAGATTAATTATAACCCCAAATTTAAAGGGATAGTTAATATCTTTTGAAGAAGGGCTGTATGAGGTACATTTCCATAGTCAGTATATTTAATACAGTAGATGGTGGTCGGCACACCCAGATTTTGGAGAAGCAAGCAGGAGTACTGCCATGGAAGCTATCCAATGTAGCCCACTTCCACGAGCAAGGGCAGCAGCAAAAAGTATTTGAGTTACCTTAAGAGGTCCCACCCAAAAAAACCAAATGATATCAGTGTGCGCTATTCTGAGAATAGTTTCACAGCTCTACATCGCCATTAGACGATGGGGAAACTGTTAATGCCTTAATTTCCAAAAACAATAATTTAATAATTTTGACTCACTGAACACGAGAGCTGCTGGTCTACAGCAGCCTCAATCAGTTAGTTTGTGTCATTGTGTCACTTTGGTGAATGCATGTGTTTAATGATGATATACAACGGTTTGGCGTTGAAGAGAGCAGTAATGACTTCATTTTACCATTGGAACAGACAGACTGACAGACAGGTAGGGCAGTGAAAATATTCTAAATAAATCTTTTACTTAAAATGATAATGACTTCTGGTGTTGGACTCTTGTTGGTAGCTAAAATAAGTGTTTTAACTGCCCCTATCTGCGGCAGTACATTACTTAGTCTCCATGTCAGTACTCCAGTCTGCTTCTCCAAACTGAGGGCCCGCTGACTGAAATCTACTATATGTAATGCCCTGACTATGAGTAAGCATCTCATAAAACTCCACCTCAAAAGATCTGAACTATCCCTTAAACCTCACACAGAGAAAGAAGTGAAATGAAAAAATATGACCACAGTAATCTCCCATTACTGTTACTCCCTTAAATATTATTTCACCTTGTTTAAAACGGCTTATTTCTTTATACTCACAGCAACACCAAATGAGACACTCATAACGAAAGAATCATACAAGGCCAAAGGCCACATGTTCATTCATACTGAAATGCCTCCCTTATCAGAGTACAATGTTGTAATCACATGACATGCACAGTTGACCCGGACAAGAGTTTTTTTTTTTACTGACTGATAAAATCTAATTACATCTCAAAGGTTCCCAAGCAGGAGCAGCAGGAGGAAACACCCCTGTTACAGTCATAATATGATGGTGTGTTGCTGTCTTCCTGTAGACGGTATGTTGCAGTTCAAGCTATTGTTATAAAAAGTGAGGGAAGAGCCACCGAAGGATTGCTTTCTCATACACAAAATATACTGATATCCAGTGACAATATTTACCATCTATGTAATCCATGTAGGACTAGCATTTTAGAATGCATACACTTAGGAAAACCTTTTTGTGCATAGAAGGCCAAAATGGACAAAAATATTAATCTGCATAACTTGAATATGACATAAAACCTAACATAAGAACGCCTCAGTGAGATAGTTTAGCTTAATTCTTGCTACAACTGCCTGATGAGTCTACAGGGTAAAGAAAAACTTTGCCTCAGCCAGGAACCCTTGTAATTAGGTGTACTGCTGGCTAGGCCTATTGTAATACAAAACTACATGACTACTTATTCTAAAGTCTTGCAAACCCACAGCTAAAAGGATAATAGCCTGGCCTTAGAGCGAAACATAGCTGAGGCACGGAATAAGAGATATTTAGTCCAATTGCTCCACTGAATGCAGAAACAAAATCAAATAGGTGTAAATTAAGAGATTGGTTAATTACACTGGCTGCGAGTGCGAACCAGTTAATAAGAGCAAGTTGAAGACTAGATGATTCCCCGGTGAGCAGGCAGGATTACCTCTGTAATCTCTTCTGTCACATATAGTGATGCCCCAAATCTCCGCTCGCTCTGAGGAGCATTCAACCCGTCAATTGAAATGAAAGAGGCCTTAACCAACACGCCTCTCCCACTCACTCGGCTGTGTAGCCTCCACTGATGGTGTGTACGCTAAAGCTGGAAGATCAGAGTCTACTGAGGTGCAGGGTGAGCCTGATTCTCATATTCCTTTAAAGTAGAGAAAGACGTGCACCCTTTTGGCCATGTGTGCGTGTGTCTGTGTGTGTGTGTGTAAGAGAGAGAGAGAGAGAGAGAGAAAGAGGGAGCAAGTATGTTCTCACTGAATAGGCTATGAGTTCCTCTTTCTTGCAACATCAATCTCAGATGTCTGCAAACTATCTTCTACCACGTTGTATGAAGTATGCAAAATGATTTAAATATTTTCACACAGAAAAAAATAACTGAAATGAAATACTACAGATAAGTCATGTTAACAGTGGACTAAGGAAATGTAATAGCTCTGGCAATATGCTAATATTCCAATCCCCAGTTGGAGTTAAGGGACTGAGGGTAGGAGCCCTGTTTCTCTTATGCATTATCATAAATCATAGTAGGCCTATTTAGTCATTCAATACCACACTGTCCCCTAGGACCGTAATCTGTTTACAGGAGCACTGCAGCTTTGCATAGTACTTTCAAATCCATACCAAATGCATTTTTAATTGGTAAATAAATGCAAAATGCATGCTAACAGGCAATTGTAGCAGTGCTCCTGAATGCTTAAATATGGTTCTAAGCATGATGTTCACATTATGGATTTTGCATCACCATGTGTTTCCAAGGTGATTTATAATCAGCCAAGCATCCAGTCTCTGTTGTAGCATAATGGAAGGTCTTGAACCGAGCTATGACTTCATCACATTTCAACATGAAAAGTGAAGATTTCACAGAGTCTCTGAAGGATATCCAACTCCTTATGTTTCTTTTTTTAAAGACCACAGTAAGTCATACAGGTTCTATTCATTATCAGCACTCACCAGGATCAACATTATCTGTGCCAGAGCATATGAATATAACAAGGTTTTTACACGATGCCATAACTCTCTCATCACAACTTTCCCAATACCGCTGCTTCGTCAGTGAAACACCACATTAAAATATGTTGTGCTAGATTCACTCCTTTGTCAGTTTTGGATGTTCATAAACAGTTTGTCAATTTACATTCGTTACAAACTTTGTGTCTTTTCAAAATGCATTTCCAAATTCACAGGAAATGTACAGTTTCTGCTCATGTAAATGCCGACAGTCTTTGTCATAATAAACTCACAGCGTAGGTAAAATACTTCATTAGTACGTTCACAAAAGTCCATGGTTTCACACAGGAAATGAACAGTGGAGTTGGTTTGACTCAACCACCTCCGCTCCTGCCTACCCAGTGCTAACTGTCTTGCTCTTATATTGCAGTAGTTGCCTGCTGCACCAAATAACAGCTGCTGCCTGGGTGCTGAATGGTTCTTCTATGCGTCAGTGTGTGCCGGTGAGGTCCACTAACAAAGAATCAGTAATTTATGAGTTAAGAGTGACAGCACGCTGACGATACAGTAGGTAGCCAGCTAAAATAATTTTGCAAAGAGCAATCATTTTGTCAGCTTCTTTCCTCTTGTATAAAGTAACCACAACATTACATGCACAATGCAGTCGGCTCGCTACTTTAAAAAAAAAAAAAAAATGTTGTGTTTAAGTGATAGCAACAGGTTTCCATATTTCAAATGGAGAGAAATTAAAAAATCAGAAGAAGGGGCACCTGGTGGCTCAGTGGATAGAGCAGGCGCCCCATGTATAGAGGCTGTGTCCTTGTTTTTTGTGGACCTTATTGTATGTGTTACCTCTCTGTTTATTTTCTGCTAAGGGACAGATGTGTCATTCAGTTGTTTTTTGTTGCACTGACTGGGTTATTTTTTTAATTTTTTTATTTTTTTAAGCAGGACCGATAACATGCTTTAAAAATGTGACTACTGTTCCAGAGCCACCCAGAGCTCAAAGGCCAAAGCACGGCACCATGTGCTGCAGCACATGATTCTGTCACAGGCCGGGGCATAAAGAGCATAAATATGTGATTGCGCAACAGTTATCACAGATGATGTTGAGGGAAAGGAAACCCAATTGCTTTCTTTTGTTCACAGATTAATCCTGAAATCACAGTATCAGTACTGACTTTAAACCTTTTCCTTTTAAATATGTGATATTTATACCAGCCATCAATCCAGTTCCCCTAAACATTACCACTTGTGGTATTTCATTCAGTGTGACATTTATCTGCATGTGTCACGTTTTGTATTTAATTCTTCTCTATTTGAGGTGATATTTGTTAAGAATGAATGCAAACAGAGGTTTTTTCAAGCTACAGTGGTCTTTTTTTAGCCAGATTTAAAATGACTATATAATTTATGAATATAATGACTTTACAGCAATCAGTTACTATTATGGCACCATAACACTATCCTGTCAATAATCCTGGACGTACTCCAAAAGGACACAGTGTCTATAAATTAGGTCCAAAGTCGAAACATTCCCTTTTATTACTTTAATTGGGGGAAAATGAAGATAGACATGTATAGCATTGCAGGAACAGGCAGTAGTTACCCTGACTTTATAGTTTAACAGCTACTTTTGTTTTATATTAAATGACGCTTATCAGGTTTACAGACAACAACCGTGCTAAACAGTATCCAAAAGTGGTTCTTTGGCTTGTAATCATAGGGGAACCTGTTTTAGTGCTATATGGCAGCCATCCTTTAATGGTGCCTTTGCTAAATAGTGCTATATATACAACTATGCACAGGTACCACCATATTGTTTCAAATTTTTAGAGCCATGAGGACCTTTGAATGATGCCAGATATTACAATTAATGATGCAGTATGCTTACAAATAACAGTTTCATTTAAAACATGAAGGATTACTAATCATGCCATTCAAAAGTTTGGCTTAAAATATTCAGAATCATGTACTTAATGCTTACTGAGAAACACAATATGTTACCTTTTCCAAACCTGGAATATTTTCATGCACATTTGGCAAAAAGGTCACTGCTTTTAGTATTGATTTTATTTTTCCCCCAGTTAACTAAACTAAACTTAACTGGGCTGACGAACTAGAGAACCATTAAAGCAGTGGTTCCCAATTTGTGGGTCGCATATCCATTTTGAATGGACCTCAAGTGACTAGTCAACATGTCAAGTTTTTTAAAAAAAAACTCACTTAATTTTGAAGTAGAGTGAATTCCTGGCTGAGAGATTTTATTTTGAAGTGCTGTTTCTATTTCTCTTTCTTTTCTTACATTATGTTTTATTTCCTTGTGTCCTAAGCATGTAGTTTACATTTTGTGAAGTAAGATTGAAAATGTGGTACTTAATCTAATGTTCGGACCTTGAACAGATGACTCTTCTAATTCTTGAGCTCAGTTTAGTTTAGTTTCCTGGGGCAGAAACCATTAGAGAAATTCAAGCCATGCCAAAGGACTGCTGTGGAATCAATATTTCTGCATTTACTATGAAAATACATTTTTATGAAACTTGGTGGATGCAGCCATCTGCATCAGATTGATAATAATATTTATTTTGCAAGAAACAAAAAACATTCATTCACTGCACATATTATAATATCATTCTTCTTTGATTTCTGCTAAGAAATGGTTTAGGAAGGAAGATGGTGGTGACATGCCATTTGTATAGCACTGGCAGTAAATCAATACAGCCAAAGATTTAAGATACTGTCCTTATCATGCTTTTATCACATCCTTATCAAAATATGAGCTCCTAGAGCCTCGTGGGGGATCAATGAACATTCCTACTGCTACTGAAACAAACACAAGGGCATCCTGAGCTGTACCCATTCTTATCTTAACAAGTAATCGCATGCTTATCATCCATTATTTCTTCATTGATCAAAATCAGATTCCTTAAAATCTGCTTCACCTCAACCACTGGAGAGTAAATCTTTCCCTTAATATCAATGACCACTCTTTAAGAAAAGGATCCTGCAGTTACACACAACTCTTATGCTCATAAAAATACGCAGCTCCAGTGTAAAACATGTTGCTTTAGAGTACATGAGTGAACTCAGTGACACTGTTTTACCAAGAAACAGTGTCTTATCTAAAGCTGTGTAAAGCTGGTGTCAGACATGAGATTCTGGTAAATGATCGACCACAGTCGATTTAACAGTGTGGTTAACCCAGTCAATACCCAGGGGGAAAACATGATGTGTTATGATAGTTTTAAAAATGCTAGCAAGCATAGGTTATGTACTGCAGTGTTATTCAGTTACAAATTCAATTGGGCAGAATTTCAAAACCTGGAAATGCAGACTCTTTCAGCAGCATATTCAAAATGTTTTGTTGTTGTTGTTGTTGTTGTTGTTGGTAACAAGAAATTTTAAACAAGTACATGACTCACCCTCTGTACCTACACGATCAGCCAAGTTAGCGATTAGCTAGCTATGAAGTATTGGGTAAAAGAGAGGCCGTTAAGGTTTAGGTAAGGGTTACATTTCATTACTTATTCAATAGCTCTGCTAACAAGCCCATGCTGCTAGCTCTCTGCACCTTCACCTTTCATGTTAGAGAGTTTGTCGGGTTGTGTTGTGTACGCAACAAACAGAATGTGTCTGCAGCTATACTCGTCTCAAAGTTATGATTGTATACCAGTCTGAACATCCTGCCTGATGGGTACTGCTCATATGTAACTAACACATCAGAAGATGTCTCACCCCTTAGCTACATCCTTACACTTTTGGGTTCTATTATCATACTGGTATTATGTGTGTTGGGCCCCTCGCCGTTGCTTTCTGGGCAGGATGTGGCCCATGGGCCCAATGTACTGTATTCAGAAGTAGTATCACATAATCACATATTTAATGCTACTGAAATAAGTATGCTGAAAACACTATTAATTAGTACACCTCTTATGTTGGTTCTCTTCCTAAGTCATGCTACCAAAGCTTATACAGTGCAATGAGGTGCTACAGCTGTAAGCACCTAAATGACATCCAGTGTAGTTGTAACAGCAAAACTAGAATAGATGCACATGAGTGGGTGTATGCCGTTCATTAGTGCTAACTGCCATTGGCTGTATAGACACAAAGATGCCTGCACAAATATCAGCGATTCAGCGACTGATTTCTTCCTCACAATCACACTTTATTTTTATGCTCATTTACTTTTCAACATAGAGAGAACAAGAGCACTTAAGAAAATACCCTGTACTGGTGTATTTGTTATTACAGATTTTACTGCAAGAGCTCCAAAGTCACATTAACCATTAAAGAGCAAATGTGTGTGTGTGTTTGTGTGTGTGTGTGTGGCAGAAAAGGGTGGTAGACAGCTTACACAGACCCAACAGCATATCACCTCGTCTGTCAATCAAGCCACAGGGGAGGTGAAGGGTAAGGAGGAGACAGGCACGCTGGCTAATCATTTTGTAATCAGGCGTCAAAACAAAACAAAAAAATGTTTATCTGATCAGCGCGGGCGGCTGCCAGAGTTGACATGGATGTTTTTTTCCTCCTGTGTCATCATGTCAGGGCTAATGGACAGTGGTAAGGAGGGGAGATAATTACTTTTGACGACGCTCCCGCTAATTTCCCATTTATATGGAGTCCCTTTTTCTCCTCTGCCATCGGCCAGGCGGGTGAGATGCTTGGCTGCTGTTTGCATCAGATCCATCACAATATCTACACCATGTCTGTGCATATCAAAACATTTGGATGCTATTGTCTCCTTTCTTAATTGTTTTTTTTAAGGTGAGGTAGGGGACAAAAAGAACATATTCACTTTACATATGATAAAAATACATTCCTTTCCATGTGTCTTGGTCCGTCAGGTTTTCTGACCTCTTTCAGCCATGACTGCTGATTTTGTAGGTTTTGAACAAGTTTTAGTTGAATTATGGTTATTTTTGGTTTTTATTTATGGTTATATTTTTTTCTCAAATGTAGGTGCCAACAGGAGATAAATAAAATACCGGAGCGTACCAAACCAACATGGCTCCTCAAGAAAGAAACAAAAGTCAAATTTATCTCCAATTCTTATTACATTTACGGACATGGTTGTTTTCTATGGTGTGTCTTTCCCATGGCAAGATATAACTGATACCGTCAACACCTCTGTCGAAATGTAGGAACATTTTAAGTCTGTGTTTATACTCTCTTTCTCAGACACACCAAACACACAGGGTTACAAAGCATTGCTTCTCAAAAAGCAAAAGTTGTCAGTTAAACATTATATTTGGCCACTGCTACCTTCGAAAGGTTGACCAACACAGTCACAGGGGTCTTGAGTTGTGACACCAGCTGTCCTACACCTAATAAAAGCTCTCTGAATGGCAGACAGGCATCAGAGAGGTTGCTGCTCTGAAGAGGGGAGGACTTTCTTTCACTGTGTGTGAGTGACACTTTGTCACCAGGCACACAGTCACAACCTCTGTCACTTTTCTTTGCTCTGGCTGTACTCATGTTGACGTCACATCTCACCGGCAATTTCTATTTCATGTGAACTCTTGAACTCTGGCCTCCTCATTTTGTCCTCAGCCTGACTTTTGGTAAAGGTTCTGTAAAACAGCCATGCTCTGTATCATGTAATAGATTCTCAATGATATATCATGTAATGATATAGAGGAGCAAAGACGTCCTGAGCAGAGAATGAAGTCATGCTACCTCTCAGTGTTGTAGTCTGAGCTTCTCTGTGGTTTGTTGCGGTTTGTTTGTTATATGGTAGTTATTGCTGATATCGGGACAGTGGCGTTAAAGGAGCGTAGCGTCCACCCTCTGGTTCCACCCTGATTACCACCATTGACTCTGTCAGCACTGTTACTGTTGTTCAGCACCATTTATGGAGATAGCACAGTTAGCTGCTTGCCACCAGCTCAGCCATCTTCATGTTGTAAAAAGTGTCTAAACAGCTCACATTCTCAAACTTTGCATATAGCCCCTTTACTGTACATTTTGCCTTATTTAAAACGTATCAGATAGATGTACAAGCTAACTGATCATCATGCAACTCATATATGGTATATGCTCAATTTTACATCTACGCTTTTATGCTCAGAGGTTAGAGTGGGTCGTCTAAAAACTCCTTTTTAGAAAATGGCTTTTAATTAGCTTTCATTCATTTGCTTATTCTCACATTTTCATTCATTGTCTTTTATGTTTGTTTCCATTTTTAGCTGCTTTGAATTTATTCTAATTTTGTTATTGCACTGCATATTTTTCCATGTCTGTAAAGCTCTTTGTAAACTTGTTCTTCAAAGGTTCTATTTAAATTATTATTATTATTATTATTATTATTATTTATTATTATTATTATTGTTAGTAATAATAATAATAATAAGAATAATGATAATATTCTTAAGTAGTATTAATTCAGTTGGCAGTTCAATCCCCTTCTCCTACTGTCGATGAGTTGTTTTACACATTTGTCAAGCTCTTTGGATAAAAGTGCTACATATATGCAGTTTAATTATAAATAACATATTAATGAAAGAAATAAAATATTGTAGGTGCTGCCTAGTATACCTCATATTTCTAAAACTACAATTATTATACAAACAGTGGATAGTGTTTGAAGAAAATTCTGAGGTTATCCCTTACAAATTTCCCTCAACTAGGTTTAAATCTAAACCCCTGACAGCTGGCTCTGAGACCCAGCGAACCCCTCCTTAAACCCTTTTACATTATTATATGTTATCCTAATGGTAGCAGTCAGCGTACTTAATACCAGTATTGGGCCTGATAAACGATGGGCCTCCTGGCTGATATATGTGGAAGGGCCAAAAGTGAAGAGGGACATTTTATTCTTGGCCATCAATCTGGCCAGGATCTGTGGGCACTAGTGGAGATGGTGGTAATTCATTTTAAAAGGGGCTCAGTGGGCTACGAGGGGCCCTAAGGGGTGGTGATGGGTCCTCGCCCTATGATTGAGATTCTGAAAGTGGAGCTGTTTTATGGGATTCTTAATTTAGAGAGGCAGGCACTGCCATAGATGCCTTGTCAGTGAAGGAAAGGGGCAAAGGGGCATTCGCGGCTGACCTCTAAGGGGGACATTAATTAACCACAAGTTGAACAGTTTCAGCTCACTATGTGTGTGCACATCTTCAGGGAAATAAGGAGTGAAAGATGCATTCAATATGCATTTTAGGATTTTCTAGACAAAAGGAAATTATCTGTTACTATGTTGAGCTACTGTGAGCCATGTAGGTGTATTCAGGGTCTTAAATGATTTATATTGGTCATCTATCTTTGATTGAATGGGAAGTGGTGACATCCATATACCTTGTAGGTCATAGATACAGTATAAATGATGATACACGACAAGCTTGTCCCCAGCGTCTCCTCACAGTCCATATAGGGAATAATAATCAATCTTTCTGCCACAGGCTCTCTGGAAAAGTAGCTGTTGTTGAAGTTAACAGCACTACCTTGATGCTCAAACAGTGAGTCCATAAGGGGTTGATTCTTTCAGGAACGGCTCTTAGAAATCAAGAGATTGATAAGCATTTAAGCATGACACCAATCAATCAGAGAGACAAATCCTGTGTGTCACTCGGTGCTGTGTGCTATTCTATGGGAGACAGGCTTTCTCCTTGCATGCAAACAATGTCCCCCAATTTGTCAGACACACAATAACAGCCCTGGCAGTCCCCATTTGCATCACTGTGTGAACAACAAATGTAATTGATCACGATATTGATTATAGTATTTGGAGAAAAGAGATGTCCCTAGAGAACAGTTGAGGCAGTTGAACAATCAGATCCTTAGATTTATCTTCTTCTTATCTTCTTTGACCTTTCTGAAGAAATCTAGAATTTCTTTAAGTAAGAAAGAGTAAACGTAATGAAGTGTCACTTGGTTTGGACTCCTGAAGAAAGATACAAATATAGAGGATATAAAAATAAAGGAGAAAGATTCTGTTCATATAATAAATGTCAAGAGTTTTATTCCACAGATGATGAACTTTAATATCTCTTGTTGTCACATTTCTTATCTTATCATACAAGCCCTAAAACAACAAGGAAACTGGTTACCAATAAACATTTTGCATTATGTAATGCAAGTAACTTCTACGACCACATGGTGCTGTAATCATGAACAAGATGACGCTATGATCACGTAAAGATCGAGACCAAAGTTAGATAGTTAGATGGAGTCAAAGATAAGAGCAAGTACAGACTCTGTCCTCTTGCACCTGCAATTTTGTTTTAAGCCCATTCTTTATTAGTAAATGACCACCCCTTATCTGATGAGTTAGATGGTTTATTCAAGAAATTGTGGAGGACATGGGTGAAATGCTCTGCTACAATTCAGCATCAGGTAGAACCAGGAGAAGATGGACTGATGGATGGACATTAGACTGGCAGCAATAGAGACAGAGCACACTTAAGTTCGTCCACACTGAATCAGAAGATAAGTCATCATTCACCATTAACTTTGTATTCGGTTAAGGTGCCTTCTTGTTAGGGCTATTAATTAACTGAATTTCAATTTCAATTACAATTTTGACTTCACTTGATTATCAAAACAAGCAAACAACCAAAAATGTCCAAATGCTTCAATGTGGTGGAATGCAAGAGGGTGAGGAACCCAGTGTTAAGTTTTTATCAGCTGCTGAACCAAAAAATTTGAACCTTCAATAAGACAAAAGAAGAAATTGGCAACAAGGCATTAGAAGGGAAAACAGTGGGCTCATGATGCCCGTGTCAAATGTGTGCAGCAAATATTGATAATTTGGCCAGAAAGACTGTAGAGGTTGGACTGGTTTGATCTTTATTAGGTTGCATGATGAGCTTTCGTGGTGATTTGATCAAAATAGTCTTAAATATCAGAAATATTTCACTTCTGGCCATTTAGTGTGATAATCTCTCTAAGATAACATTGGACATTGAGATAGGCTAACAATACTGAGTTTGACATAAGTAGAAACCTCTAAGGCTAAAAAATGAAGCTAGTGCACAAGTGCCCAAAACTGCAGTTCCTTGAGGGGCCACTTGAGGCAGGTGTTAAAGTGACTCAAACCTCATCGATCCCCATGTTAAAATGGCCAACTTAACAGCAGAAATAAACACAATAATGGTTTTGGCCTCCACAGCTAATTTCCTTAAGACGACTGAACAGGGGGTGAAACTTTGATATAACTCACCCTGTGAGAATATGATTAAGGCTGAAAGGCGTGCATAATTAAGGGCATGGCTGTTTTGGGGGACAGGTTGTTTGCAAGGTGTTGCCACAGTCTATGAGTCGGTGCACCCCTATCTGCTCTACAGTTTCACCTTCTCGTCCATATGGTCCCTTATGGCCCAAAAAATCCACATACATAAAAGTCCACATCCCAATGGATGATGTCACATTGGTTACATCAATTATTCTTATGCATTCTATGGTTTGCTAGTATAACGTTACCTCTCTTATAGAGATAAAATGCTAAAATAATCATTTTGCATACTGGAATCTAATGTTTTTAGCAAGCTACAGGCATTCTGTTAGTGCTAAGGTGTTAGTGTTGCATTTTGTGGCTCTGATGTTTTTCCCCTCTGATGGGCCTGGTTTTCAGAGTATGACATGTTGCACTCTGTCTCTTTGGACTGGACAAAGCTCTGGATGGGGGCAAAAAGAGGGAGACAGAAGAGACAGTGTCTTGCGTTCATCACATCAGTGCGGCTAATAATGTCAAAATAACTTCCGCAGTTGACTGAAGTTGTAGAGTTGAAGACACTAACCGTCTTATCCAAGAGGCCTCTTCACTTCTGCCGCCAGTCAGCAGAACAAATGATGCAGTCGCACCACTTGTTTGAGTCAGCCAGCAAACAGGGTAACTCTCTAATTGAAGATGTACATCACACTGCAACAGTTGCATATTATTAACACACAAAACAAGGGCCAATTGATCATTAGTGCATCAATATCTAGTTTGCATAAAATTATTTCCTTTAAATAGTCTGTGTTTGAGGTGACCCAGGGTTGGCTCATCAATAATGTAAATGAGCCATTAGGGCATTAAGAGGCTGTCTGTGGGAATGACAGACCACCAGGCATCAGTGAGTTAATATCCAATACAGCACTCTCTGTCACACAAGCCAAGGCTAGGCTGATTATAGACACAAATTGCACCTACCTAAAGCCTAGTCCTTTTTTTTACAGTTTAAGTTAAAGTGTTAAAGTTTAAGTGTGACAGTGGTTCACAGAAGTTGTTAAGGTCTTTGATATCAAATTACACATCTTTAATATCTTACATTCTTCAGGTTTACTTACAAACTGTTGTCTTTGTCACAGTTTCAAATAAACAAAAAAGTGATCAGAGATGATTACAAATGCAATCTACTCCTGAGGAGAATTCCCAATGAAGCAGTCAGAGCTCATCTCAGACTGTGCCCTTTGCCTCAATCCATAAGTGCTGCTGGCTGCCACCTGCAACCTTGAGACTCCCCCTCCTCCCCCCGGTCTCCCCTCCACTCTTCTCCATGTCTGCCAATAATAAGGAGCCAGATGAAGTGGCAGTGAGAGGAAATGTTTACCATGAAATTGGTTGTGTCATCTTTAGAATCTGTGATGCAAGCCGCAGAGAGGGATATCAATGCAATCCATCACACCATTGATCCTCGTAGGATAAAGGATTCAAACTCAAAGCCTAAAGGTTATTTAGACAAGAAAAGTCTGTCAGTCTGCAGCAAGTTGCTGTTTTTAGACAATGGTGCAGTAGAATAGAGTAACCCCAAGCCTAAATATACTTAAGTTTGAACTTAACAAGACAAAAACTGCAGGTATTTTTATTCAGCTTCAGTGTGTTCATGGGTGCCCCAGACAAAAGACCTGTGGGCACCGACATGCAAAAGGCCCAACCCCCCTCTTCTAGACAGGAGCAAGATACACAGACACTTTAGTGGTTTTGTTTGTTGTTGTTTTTGTCTAGTTTTGTTTCTTTTTCGGACGTTTTGTGTCTGTAGTCTTTTCGTCGCAGTGCGTCTTTTTTGGGTTTTTTAGTGTCTCTTCGTAGTCAGTTTGTGCCTCTTTGAGGCAACATTGTGGGGTTTTTTAGTCAATTTGTGTTTGTAATCAGTCATTTTTGGTCTCTTTGTAGTCAATGTTGTATTTTTTAGATCATTTTGTGTTTTCATTTTGGTAATTATTTAGTCCTTGTAATCTTTTTTGGTCTCTTTGAGGCTGTTGGGTTTTTTTAGACAATGTTGAGTCTCTTTTGTTGGTTTTGTCTCTTTGCAGTTCCTTTGCATGTCTTTGTGGTATTTTTGTGTCTTTCCTGGTCAGTACCTCTTAATTTGAATGACGTTTTGCTTGTGAAGGCTAATGGAGCCCCTTGCACTTTAGGCCCTTGAATCTGTGTCCAGTAATGCATCCATGAGTATATATATTTTTGTAGGACAAATCTCTCTATCTTCCTCTGTGCATACTTTAAATACAGGAACAGGCTGTTTCATATCTGGTGAAGTACATGGCTAAATTAAGACACACAGCAAACTCTGTTGGTATTGGTGGCAAAGAAAACATTTGTTTCCACCCCCCACTGCCAGTAGAGATGCTTGTGGAAGTCTTGGCAACTCGTGTGTGGATTGAAAATTCACTCAGTGTGTTTTAATTAAGTTCAGACATTGATCAGTGAAACAGAATAAACATTTACTCTTTATATGAAAAATAGTTGTGTATATGGTATTGGAAAAAGTTATACCATAAGTTCTTCTGTGGAAAGTATAACCTGACATGTCATTTACACTTAGACATGAATCTGTATTGGTCCACGTCAGAGTGGGAGCATAAATCAAGCCTATATTTGGGATGGTAGGATAATGATATACAGTAACAGCTAAAATAATATGATCATATGTCTCAGTGTGAGTGGGCCATATCTTTACCTGCCTTGCCACTCAGTGCCCATGCTCTGCCATCATCCCTGAATGCTAGCTCACGAGGGGGCTCGTTAGCCTACTATTACAGATGTGACAAGCACACCATAATAGCCCAATTATCCCAAAATGCCAAATTTTACTCCAAAGGAGAAGGAGTGAGTAGTGATTAATGGTGAACACTTAAGGGGAAGAGTTAGACAACGCTGTTGGATAGGAGGAAATATGTATCAGGCTGCCACCACTACAGATGCTTCCTCCCTCCTGACAACTGCAATTCATTTGAGATGCTATTAACATGCATAATTATGCTAATCAAGCAGTAATTAAGTGCCAATTCATCAGAGACCATTTTTTGTCTGTAATTTCATCAAGCATGGCTGTTGGGGTTTGTTTTTTCTTGCATATTTCTTTATACAATATTGCCCAAATGAGGCACTCTCATTTCATCTAACAGCCCCTTTGCTGTATGTTTTTGAAGTTTGTAAACAGGATGTGTTGGAGATGGGATGTAATGTATCCCATCTCTAACATTTCATTTATACAAGAGGTTCATAAAACCACAGCACATGGCGAATTCATGAATAAATGCAATGAAGGTCTTCCTGAACCTGAATGACAAAATACCCAATTATCAGTGCTTTCCAAAACAACCCGTATGATCATTCAGAAAACAGTTTATATGAATGTTTGCTGATGTGCCACCCCTTAGGTTCAAGGAAAAGTTTGACATGTTGGGAAATAGGCTTATTTGCTTTCTGGCTGAGAGTTAGATGAAAAGATTGATACCACACTCTTGTTTGTTTGTTTAATATGAAGCTTTTTTATAGTAAGCAGCCAGTGAACTTAGCAAAAAGACTGAAAGTGGGCGAAACAGCTAGCCTGGCTCTGCCGGTGCCTTAAATGCTTGCTAGTTAGCAAGTCAGGCTTGACCTGTCAATTTGTGCTTTTCAATCTTTAAAACCCCATCTGGCTTTCCTAAGGGAGTGCATTTGCTCAGTTGTCGTGGTGATGGTTTAGTTGTACTGTAGTACTTGACATCTGATATATGTGCAACACTTTCACCAAACTGCTCTGCTCCAGTATCAGCAGCGTCATCCAAAACATCAATGACATCTGCTCAGACACTTCCTATTTTAAGGCAGCAGAAGATGATTGTGCCATTGACCAACAATAACCTGGTCTAAAGTCAATAACGCGGTAGTTTCCTGCTGTTTGAAAGGCACATTATTCAGGTAGTTAGATTTGCAGGTGGTGAAAATTATGCATTATTAATGAGAGAAATATCACTTGCATTCTCTAAAATGTGAACATAGCAGAGTGCAGAGCAGAGGTGCTGAGCTACTGGCCACTACTGAAAAATGCAAAGGGCCCCAACTGACTCCAGTGCCCCATTTGCTTCAAGCCTGAAGGAATGGCACCGGGCTATGAAGCCACTTTGACAGAGTGGCCAAAACATTTAATTTCAATTTCCGGGTCTGTTACGTGATGCCATTTTGCCCAAAAAGACTTTTTCTCATAGACTTACATTTTAAAAGTAATGTATGTAAATCACCAGGTAATTGATTATTTTTAGGTACATCTACTTTGGAGTGTGAACACTTAAATGGCCTTTACTTAAATCAGTATGTGTGAAAAAACATAAACTCATTTATAGAGTTATTTTTCCAAACATTATTTATGTGAGTGAGCCTTATACCGAGCTTTTGGGAGCGGGGTTTAAGGATACGCTTGTGCACTTGCTCTATTGACCCTATGATGCAGAAGATCCAAGTAATTTAATACCTGGAAGTCAAGCTTTTTTTGCTTTTATGCGCACTGAGTGCATAAACTTACATAGGAACACGTCTATGATTTTCATTTGATGCATTTAGTCATTGCTCACATTGAATAAGACCGCGTAGTCACTGACATCTCATGTGGCTTTTCCAGCTCAATTGCTTGTGGCCAGCTTCAGATTTATCTGTGTCATCCGTTCACTCTAAATACCCTTCATTGTGATATTTCAATTGCAGTGTTACAATGTTATGAAAAAAGTACATACGTTTTGACTAACGGAAGCTTCTGCCATCTGTTCTGAATTGATTTTTTTGGAAACAATGGAAGTACATTACTTCTGGTCGGTGTGGTAAACCTGCAATGAAACAGGTATTGCAACTAATGGTTGAAAACGCAGGATATACAGCACAGTATGTATAAATACATACACCATGTCGCAGTTTTACTTAGCAACACTTCAAGGGTGTTTTTACTTTCATCACCTGTCCTCTGCTCACATGAACCTACTCGTTGAGTCTCTCTTCGTGTCCCTGTATTGGGCTTCGAAAAATAAGAATACACCAACCCACATAAAGATGTGCAGTTTGCATCCTCTAAAAGCTGTCTGAAACAAAGTATCTATTGGTTGGTACACATCTGTGAGTTTAATTCCCAAATATTTGTATCATTCACAGCGAAAACTGTCATTCTCCGTTATTTTCCATATCTCTGCCCCTGCTTCACTACACAATGCCACCATGTCCTCTTAAACTGTGTGGCACATATGAAATGTTATCCACAATGGCATTTCTCTGTCCAGTTTCACCCAGAGAGTCAGACAGGTGTTCTCATTGGACATGAAAGCCTCTGGTGATGCATGTCAGTCTTGATCACCCATGATGATGGCCTGAGGTAAGGAAACTGCTTCCATTCCTCTGACATGGGAACTCTTTTGAGTTTCAGCACTTTTGTGATAGTTTTGGCAGCCAGAGCAACCGTTCAGATATTGAGGTGGACAGTTGCAACTCCCTTTTTGTCAGTCGTATATGTTTCAATTTCAAGATCCTTTTCCTCGACTATTACAGAACTTGTCATTTTACTTCCTGTCTACCTGTGTGTGTCTCAGACTATTTGCAAATATCCCCGTTCTCTATTCCTATGCCAACAATGTGTCACTTGACCTAAAGGTTGATCTTTGTATAGAAGTCTGGGGTCCTGTTCATCCCAGTGTGTGATGTATATAATGGGTGGAAAACCACCACACTAACATAACTGAGAGCAGTAATATTTGATTAAATGTGATAAGCCAAAAAGAATCCACCTTCTGTTATATTCATTAAGAGTGACGAAGCTTGATAATGTCATATATACATGTATGCGAGCTAAAATGATTTGTCTATTAATCGATGAGCCAATAAACAGAAAATTAATCGTCAACTATATTGCTAATCGATTAATCTTTCTGTCATTTTTCAAGCAAAAATGTCAAAAAATGCCTGGTTCTAGCTAATTAAATATGAACAATTAAAAGAAACAATTTGAAGAAGTTAGTTTGGGCTTTGGGAATTTTTCACTTTTTTATTATTCTTTTTTTTTTTTTTTTTTTACATTTTATAGACAAAACAATTGGTTAATTGTGAGAATATTCAGCAGATTAATTAATAACAAAAATAATTGTTTGTTGCTGCCCTAACATGAACATCATAACTGTAACACCTATCTGTTGTGGATTTTGTTTTACGTTATATTTGATAAGAGAGACTTTAACAAATGCCCAGATGTGGACTAAATGACCAAAGTGGTGACACAATGCTCAATCTTTGGTGGGTTGAAGGACTCCTTAAATGTCTCTATAATTGTGTTATCTCTTAATGACTGATGTCTGCTCTCGCTTTTAATGAACTGGCCACATTTTTTGAGGCAATGAAAAAGCCTGTCCAGTAACTAAGCAAGAGAGGGAGCATGTTGCCCTGGCTACCAATAAATAGGCCTCTTGGCGCCAAGTGGGCTGATCATAACCAAACTCTTCTACATTAGTTCCCCAAATCACGCCCCATCACTCTTATTTTGGCCTGCCACTGTCAGGGTTTCTAAGTGGTGAGTTCAGATCGTCGGCCAATAATTGAAGGAGATTTATAGCCCCTGAATTCCAGAGTAAATGGTATAAAATAACGTCTAAACCAGATAAGGCTTTTACATGGGATGCAGTCAGCATGGAGAGCAAACAGAGAGAAACAGCCTGGCTGATGGTGGCTGGCTGTACAGGAGGAGATGGGCTCTGAGGTTTGATGGGGCAGAAGAAGGCTCATGCAGACGGCTGGCTGCTCCTTTTGACGGCGTGTCAGGGTTGGCTCGCAAGCTGCTCTGCCGCATCTGGATGATGCAGTCATCATTGTGGCAGGCCTGTCAGAACAAACTGGTGCGCTGGAGACGGATACAGCTTTAGTGGCAGGATGGGGAGTACGCAACACATGCACCACCCTAACATCGAATATGTTCCCCAAACTGGCAAGCTGGTGGCAAGTTAATGACAGGAACGACCAGTGACATCATATAAAAACATGATTACGCTCCACTAAAGACATCTGAGTGAGTCCATAGATCAAACAGACAGGGTGATGACTCAAAGCACTAACACACTGGCTTCTGGCATTACTTTAAACAGGAGCCTTGGTAACAGAATAAAAGTCTGCCTCTATAATTTTAATGGAAAATTTCACCACAAATAGAAGATACAGAATAAATAAACATTACTCTCTCTCACACATACACAGAGAAAAGATGAGACAGAAGAGAGAGGGCTCAGGCATTGCCAAGAGGGGAGTTTCTGTTGCATCACCAATGCAGTGTTTTTATTTGTGATGTATTCAAATGAATTGGCAGTCTCAGTGGGAGAATAATGTGTAATCATTAGCAAAGGGTTTGCAAATTATTTATGCTACGTAAACCATGATAATTTACTTCCACTTCTTTTTCTTATACTGCCATTAACAAGTAACTTGGAAACCAATAAATGTCACAATCGCTTTCACTTAATTAAAACAATAGGTATCATATTACAAGGTAAGATGTCAGTCATACCACAGTCTCCTGCACATAGCAATTTACTGCTAAAGTGTTATGAGAGACGGTGACACAAATAATAGCTATTAAACTGTCAGCAGTGGAGGCTGGATTACATTACTGAAATTAGCTAAGATGCAATATTATAAACAATGCCATCTTCTCTTAACATATGCGTACATACACATCGATAAACCCACATGAATACACACACAGCAGAATGGAGAACACAATTTAGATAGCAAGGTACATTTACAGCCATGTTTTATCTTTTTGAAATGCTTTAACCCTTTGAAACCTGAGCAAATTGGTTTGATTATCTTTAAAAAAAAAAACATGGGGAAATGGCAACAGGCAACTTAACAAGACATAAAAATCAGCAAAGAATTAGTAAACACATCATAAGAAAATTTCCTGAAAATAAGCAGAAAAAACAAACAAACAAGAAAATTACCTTAAAAAGTGCTGAAATTATATATATATATATATATATATATATATATATATATATATATATATATATATATATATATGTTTAATTGTTTCTTCCTGTAATATGAAATTAAATATAAAATTATTCTAATTATAAATACAGTTTTCTGGACATTTTCCCCTATTTTTTGAATAGTTTTCTAATAATCCTGCCTTCTATTTTAAAAGGTATATTTTGGCAATATTTTGCTAGCTTTTACTACTGTCTTGCAATTTGTTTGACATTTCTTGCCAAGTTGATCATTGCCTTTTCCCCCAAGTTTTTGAAAGATATCAAAACAATTTGCTCACTCAGGTTTCATAAAGGGTCTGAACACAGCACACGAAAACTTTCAAAGGGTTAATGCATGCTTGTTTGTATTTTTGAGATTGATCATTTTATTTTGCCTAATTAAAGGAATAGTTCACCCATAAATTGACCATTTTTTTAAATCAATTAGTCAAAAACTTCGTTTTTCTCAAATGCCTCCATGGAAAACAGCGAAAATATTGATTTATTTATTGATTGGGGGCCAAGTATAAGAACAGCAAAACTACATCAAAACTTCCATTTACAAACTCTCACACAACTCGAGCAGTATAATCCAGTCATTTATTCAGCATGTGTTTTTGCTTAAAAACAAAACAAAAAAAACCCTTTGTATTGGAGTCTGGCTTTTAGGAGAGCAGAGATAAGTTTCAGTGAGACTGTAGCGAAAATACATCAGCAATGAGCAATACCTGGATTATGCTGCACGAGTTCTGCAAGAGTTTGTAAGCAGATGTTTTAATGCAATTTTTGCTGTTGTTAACTTTGGTCCCTAATCACATACATCAGTATGTTTGCAGGTTTCCATGGAGGCATGCCACAAACTCAAAGATTTCTGTATGAAAACACTATAACATGGCATGACTGATATACAAATGGTCATTTTGCGGGTGACGTTTCCCTTGAAGAGTCCAGAATTGCTTTTAATATTTAGTTGCTAATCCTGGACTGTCCATCATCCACCTGGCCAATGCACAAATGACACAGAGCTCTCATTTGTACCACAGTGAACTGAGCCCAGTATTCTTCTTGTCATGTCCTTTGTGCTGGCATGACACCATGTTCCAGTTTGTCCAGCTCATAGAGTAATTACAAATGTAGTTATGCACTCTCACTACACATAAAGGAAAAAAACACTAAGGCAAAATGACAAACAAGTTAACCCTCAGTGGTGCACCTCAGTGAGTCAACTGTGAAGGTTCAGCACTGGTAGCTTTTTATGGCACACGACATATCCACAGGCAACACTGACATCTGCTGGTTTAAAATGAGGATTTTCTTTACCTTAAACATTTACTAAATGTGCATATGCTGTCTTTCATCATAAGTGTCA
Organism: Plectropomus leopardus; assembly: GCF_008729295.1. Classification (NCBI taxonomy): domain Eukaryota; kingdom Metazoa; phylum Chordata; class Actinopteri; order Perciformes; family Serranidae; genus Plectropomus; species Plectropomus leopardus. Next base: position 23,009,426 of record NC_056463.1, read on the forward strand.
TACACTTCCCCGTCACTAAAAAACATTTTTGTAGTACTCTTACCTCCACTGTATTCAGCTGTCACATTTGCAAATCCCACTATTCCAGTCCTCATTCCTAATGTCCTCTGTTTTCCATTTAACACGGATCAATTAAGTTGCGTTGCACACTTATCAGCAGGACTAATTTATTTATGAACCTGTCATTTGTAATCATTGATCCGGATGTTTACCGTTAGGGAACTAATGATATGCAGAGGTAAAAGATTCCCTAATTATTGTGTTTTGTCTAATTGAGGCTGTGTGTTTCTGCAGGAGGGTTCAGAGGGGAGCTGACTGCGGCCCTGCCTGCCACACTAACAGACGCGCCTGCAGAATCTGAGTAGATTTATTTATTTAGACTTCATTTCATTACAGCACTTAGGCTGTGTAAAATGCAATACTCTGACCAAAACTGGTTCTGTCTCATTTAGCAAGCACAGTAACTGCAAAAAAAACTACAACACACTGGGAGTGGATAAAGTGAACGTTGGTTAAAAGCATGCAAATAGCAAACTAGAGGCAAATTTAGCTCCAGTCAAGGCAATCGTCTTAACGTCTTATTACGTGTTTGAGCCACAGTATTTTAATAAATGCCATATCAACACCACTCTACTCTGCTTGAAATGGCGATTTAGGGTTCTTCCTTCACTCCAGTCAAAAGAATTAGATATTAACCCTTTGAAACCTGGAGCAACATTGCTTCTCATGTTCTGCTTTCAGAGGCCTTTCAAAGGCATAGTTGACATCAAAATGAAGGTGGTCCGGGAAAAGGAGGCAGAAGTAGCTGTAAGGAAGTAGGGAAGGGGCCACCGGCCCACATCTGTTCAAAGTACCAGATTGCTGTATCATGACTAGTTATTGTTTACCAATAAAATTGTCAAAATTAGTTTCCTCACACTTGAACAAAAATTGAAAAAATACAAAAATGCATAGACATAGTATTCACTCTCTACTATGTTTTATCAAGATTTTCATTTTTTCTGACATACTAGACTTAAAATAGTGAGAGCTGTATATTGTATATTGTATTTTATGTTTCATATTATAAACTCAAACCACAAAACATCTTTTTGGGTTTAACAACATTCACAGCACAGCTGTCTATAACTGCCTCAGTTTAAATGAAAGCTCTTAATATTCACGAGAGTATGGTGTATTTTTGCATTTTTGTTTTTTGACCAACAGTGGGCAGTCTTTGATCAACTCATGTCGAGATCTGAGCGCCATCCTGAGGAGATGTCTCATTCACTACATGAAATTTACTGCAACAATGCCAATCATTTTCAGAAATTAAAAATTCTCTAAACATAAACTTGAAAACATCATTTTCTCATATTAGTCTTGTATACTGTAACTGAGCTAAAATTTAAATATGATTCGTGTGAGCATGTAAACAGCAGATGGCAACAAAAGCATCTGCTTTGATTATCCAAAAAAATTACAATAAGACAGCTGACCTCATGTTTATTTTATTATTGCATATTCACAATGTTCTTATGAAACAGGGTTTGAGTTGCAGAATTTTAAGTTATACAAAATCAGATGGTGCAGAGGAGTAAGTCTACTGTCAAAAAAATGAAATGATTTAATTTGGGGATTTTATTTGTCAGTCAAAGAGAATGAATGAGAGACATCGTTGAAGTAGTCAATCCAAATATATAACAAGAACAGGTTGTCAGTATTCTAACTAAATCTCCAGATGTTTAGATACAAAATAGTCAGTAAAATGCATTGTTTTAAAGCAAAAGTATAAGCTTTGGAATCCATCTGTGTAAGGAATGCAGAGAGCAGCTTTCATAAAACACAATATCACCATTCATCACCATTTTAGATGAATTTTGCTAAAGCAACATCTGGTTACAAATACATTAACAACAATTAACATCACCTGTTTAACACAGCATCTTTGCAGCCCATCCAGCAAATCACAACATGGAGTCATCTTGGGTACATTTCTGCATCCAAATTTCCACTGTTTCACAAAGTCACTTAGTGAGTGAGAGGAAAGCGTGCTGTATTTTTTGAAAAATTATTGTTTTGGGCTATTCGCCTGAGCTTTTACGCCCGTGTGCTCCCGCCTCTCAGCCTGTCTGTCCAAGGTGGGGCTGAGGCTCCTGAGTGCAGCAGAAGGTAAGCGAGAAACCCCGTTCACTGTGAGCGCTCCACTGTCTATTGGGCAGATATAGTCTGCAGATTCATCAAGTCTCCTCTTTCTGAGGTGACTGAATTGGGTGAAGCCCAGCTTCTTTGGCTGAAAACACACAAAAAGTTAACCCCATAAATAAATCATTTAGATTTTTTCTGTTGCAACAACGACAGAACATTTTGATTCTTAGATCATGCTGTTACCTTTACTTTCGCCGTGGTAGTGAGAGGTACATGGCCTGTGGCGTTGCCATATTCTCGCTTCTCCTGCGTGGCCTGATGCCCCACCAGGGCAGAGAAGGCGGTGGCAAGGTGGCGGCGGAGCAAAGTCTTCTGTGGAGGAATATTTAACAGCAGGGCCAAAGTCTCAGAGCTGAAGCGTGGCTCTAGGATCTATGGAAGAGCGTAGTGACAGCAGGAATATATTTAGGTCTCCAGGCGTGTAATACCAGTGTGACTTGTAGACAAAAGGTCCAGTACTTACAATCAGCCCACCATGGACGCCACTGCCCCGTAGATTAGGAGCATACTCTGCAAGATCCACTGCCCTCAGCCACTCCATCACGCGATGGTTAGACCACTGCACCACCTCTGACGGAGAGGGCTGTTTCTGAAGAAGGTAAATATATATATAAATTAACTGGAATTATACCTCTTTTATCTGATTCTTAAATGTTTGGCCCTTCTTCTAAATATGTGGGCAGAGTGAAGCTTAAACAGAACCAGGACTTTGGAAACAAAATGCTCTGTTTGGATTCATTTCATGTTTGTCTGTCGCCATCTTGTGGACAACAGTTGTTATGACAGCTGCTCACCATCTAACATTAACAAAGACAACTACTTTATACAGTTTAGCCTGGCACAATCCACAAGTTGAGCTCTAGTTTTTCTCGTAGCTTACCTCTTCCCCCGGCCTACGTCGAAGACAGTTGGGGTTGAACTTGTTGGCATGGAGAACATGGATGGCACATTTAATACTGAGATGATGAAGCTGGCTGGTGACCTTCAGAGTCAAGAGGTCATTCTGAGTGAAAAGCAAAAGAAAGTCAGTGAACGTTATGAAAATTATACAAATTCATGACATTGTTTTATTTTATGTTTAATTCTGGAATTTAAAGGTCCAGTCTTTAGGGTTTAAGGGGGATATATTGATAGAAAGTGAATATAATAAGAGGATGATTTTCTTTAGTGTATAATGTTCTGAAAGTAAGAATTGTGTTTTTTATTTATTTTTATTGCTTTAAAGTATTAGCCGTTTATATCTATAAGTGAAAGTTAAGAGGTTTTGAAGTGGGGCTGTGTAAGACGCTCATGTAGGCTATAGTTATCGTAGGCCTATCACATACAGTAGACAGGGCATGCACCCCAAAGCTCAGCATAATACTGTGGGTTCATATCAACACTTTACAATTTTCGCCACTTTAACCCTTGCAAACCTGGATCTACATCAGTTTTCTTGTGCCACGTTCAGACTCCCTTTTTATAACCCATAAGACCCTTTGAAAACCCTTTGATGTCTTTTGAAAACATAGGGCAAAAAAGGCACTGACCAACTTGGCAAGGAATTTCCCATAAATTGCAGGAAATTTTACCTAAAAATTTATTTGAAAAAAAATGCTGAGTTATTAGAAAATACTACAGAAAGTTTGGGAAAATGTCCAGACAGCTATATTTATATATAATAATTACATATCTAACATTATATTACAAAAAACTGTATATAAACCAATACATATATTTTTAAAATATACATTTTTTCAGCACTTTTTTCTTGTTTGCCTTTGCAATCTTTTTACCTTTTTACTTTTTTTGTGCCAATTTTGGGGCCATGTCTTGTTATGTAACATGTTGTATTCTATGTCTTTAAAAGAAATCAAAACAATTTGCTTAAGTTTCAAAGGGTTAATAAAACCTGCCTACAAATGATCGCTGCTTTACCTCGCGGTCACACAGCCCTTTCTTTTGGCGCTACATTTTTCAACCGCATAACAACCGTATCCCTACGCAGACGCCCACCTGAGCCGTGCACGGTATTAGGCCGCCGATCAGCTGTTTGAGTCAAACTTTCGGCGGGTTATCGATGAAAAAACAAATACAAGAGTGATAAAGAGGGCGACGACGACATGGCTACTATCGCGGAGACGAGGGGACACTTACACACCGGAGTACGAGAGAAAACGTTTTAAAAGGAGATTGAACAGGCCGAAAATGTGACATAAAAGGGAAATGCGTGGAGGCTTTGTGTGCCAGCAGAAGCTAACTGTGGACTGTAAACACACAACCTCAGGATCCGACTGAGTATCAACGTGCCAGCACCTCACACTTCACTGGTTGTTTGGTGAGTCGTTTCATACGTTTGTATCTTGATGTTTGGGTACAGCGGTGCTCTCCTGTGTATCTGTGGTTTATTTGGATGTGGTTTTATTATCCTCATGAAAGAAATAGTAAATGCAAACGCAGAGTTATCTCAGTCTTGCAGGTAAAGTGTTGATATATGTGTCAAGTGTAACTTTATTTGAACAGCCCAGAAAAAAAACACTAGCATGCAAAATCTTCAGAAATGTGACGTTTAGTTAGCACTTTCTGACAGGCAGCAGGATAATAGCGTGCACGGCTCAGGGGTCCTCTGCAGGAAGACGGAAGTTGTGCGGTTGATGTTAACCCCTGAGCTGGGCTTTACGGTGCGCCGATATCCAGCTTCTACTATCACTTTTACAGCCCCCCGGGGTGACGAGCATTGTCATAAGGACATTTTTTTAAAACGTGAAACCGCTTTATTCAGTGTTTTTACCGGTTTAAATCACCTGATGCCTTTGTTTTGAAAAGGGGTCGGCCTGGCTGATTATTGGGGCCAAGATTTGTAATTTTGCCCATTATCTGAATCGATATTTTATTTTAATGATTGCTGATAAAATTGATAAATTAAAAAGTGCAAAGAAAGCGTTAGGCATGAGAGGAACTTTTACTTTGTAGAACCTCAGAGAGATATTTTTATTTATTCATTTTTTGCTTGAATTTTCACTTGACTTTATACAAAATGTTGCTGGGAACTTGCTGTAGCCTATATGATGTTGAAGTTTTGATTAAATGTTTGCTAAAGGCATTTAAACAAAGTTTTGTGTTGGAGCTTGTTATATTCCAAATTCTAAATATTGACAGAAAGATTTTCATTGTCATTGTAAATGCACATCTATTCCAAATATTGATTGTCGGTCTCATTAACTACTAATAATCCTTATTGGTATTGGCCCTGAAAATCCAATGTCGGTCAACCCCTCCAGTTTTGAATTGGAGGAGATCTGCGGATGATTCTGCTCGAGTAAAAACCTCCTGAAGGTCAGCACACATTAGGTGCTGGGTAGCAGCCTGTCTGCAATGAGCCCAACAGCATCAGTGAAACACTGATTTGTAACATGCAAGTGATTAATTCAGTGTTATTACTGGATTTAATCATCTTGTCTAGTTTGTTTTGGAGAGGAGCGGAGAAGAGAAGGAATTCTAACTGGGAGTTCAGGCTTGGCACACAAAATGAGTTTCAGTGTGCTGAAACCTACAATTCTCACTACTAGATGGCACTAAATCCTACACACTGCTCCTTTAAATGAATATATTTACAGCCCTGTGCTTTAATAGATGGCGTTACAGTACATGCGGGGTTAAGTCTTACCACTGTGAGGTATTGTATCATTCGACCATCCACTCGGGCTTCATGGAAATTGTCTTTATACTGAGGCAAACCGATGTCATCCAACCAACCTAAATGGGTGAAAATCAGACATTAACTCAATTCACTGTCTAAACTTTTGCGTGCTGAATCATCAGCTGTCTAAACATATTTACTAAAACTGCTCACTTAAAATAGCCTGCAGTTCCTGGTTTCGAATGCTGGCTATATTTGCATTTTTTATAATACATTTACATCTCACACTGTACATGTCTTTGTTTGGTTCGGTTCACCAGAGGTCTCATTGTCTGTTCGTAGATCATATTCAAATGAGAACACGCAGCTCGAGAAGTAAAATATTCCATGTAGAAAGAGTCTTACGAGTGACCCAGATGTAGTCCAGCTCTGACGATTTCTCTATAACTTTAGTGGTGAATGCCTTCAGAGCGAGCTGTAGCTTCTTCCTGTGCAGTGGATTCTTCATGCCCATCTCCTGGGGTCAGAAAGGATGTTGTTAGAAACAAACTAAATTTTGTGGTATAATCAGTGGTTTACCCACACACCATGCAGCTTGGTGTAGCCTAATAAAACTTCCAGTTTATCTGTGAATATTTTTTCTGCTACAATCTCATGGTTAGATCGGTAAATGCACGACAATTGAGTTTTGAATTCAAGATATTTCCAGTTTATTTTAAAGTGGCATTCATACCTTTTCAAAGTCCTGGGGTGTGGCAGACAGCAGAGTCTGTCCATTTTCAACCCACTGCCTGGTGAGATTGACGTACTGGCCTAGTCCATAGTCCTCTAGCCAGCCACACACCTGCTCCTTGGTCCACTGGCTGAATGGAATATTCATATCACTGAAATTTAAAACAAAGAAGCACAAATCAGATTATTTTTTATAAATGTATTGCAAAAGTATTTAAAATCATCTCCTTATTTCATAAATCACACAATACATTTAAAACAGAATTTGTTACACTGAGGCCTTTCCAAAAGCCCTCAAGACACTTTCTTTTGGTATTGAAGGATATGGTGGAAGTGAGTGATGAGGCAGGAATACCACACAAGATTATAAAAAACAGCAAAGCATAACAGCGACCAAGCTGATACAAAACCCTTAAACGCCTAGAAAAGGAGTTCTGTACTGCCAGGTCAGGCAGAGGCACACTGAACTTTACCGTGCAGAGTTAAAAGATTCGGGGGTCCTGGTCAGTCTGGGTCCTGCTGTTGCACGCAGTCCTCCTCTTTTAAACTGACCGCCATCTGGATCCGCTGCCTGGAGCCCTCCAGACTGGGTTCTTCGAAGTCTGTATGTGCGAGGGTAAACAGTAAAATGATTATAGATGTGACAAAAGTGGTACATTTATATGTTGTTGTTGATAATTATAAACAATAAGATGCAAGATAAAGGTGAAATCAGAAATACTTATAAAACTTAAAGTCAGTTACAGTAATCCTTATTCAGCATCTGATATTTGTGTGTAATTGTGTAATTTCAGTTATTGTATAGTGTTTACTTGGCAAGTATAATAGTAGGGCAAGTGAAGTAGTAGAAGACAGTTTAATATATGCATAACCTATTTATTAATGAAAAAAATCTTTCTATATTTTCCTCTCTTTATGTTACAAAGACCTATATATTTTAATTATAAGGCTGTCAAATAATAATTTTATTATATTGTGATTAATCGCAGATTTTGATGGTTAATCTCAATTAATCATTTTTTATTATTGATATGTTTTCAGTGCTTAGTTTTTTTTAAAACAGTGTGACGTGATTGGCACCACTGGACTCCGCAGGTCATATACTTTCATAACCAGCGTTACAACTCAGCCCAGTACAGCCTCTTAAAAACAGGAATGTCGGTAAAGCGATTTAAAAAAAAATAAAAATGGACCTTAATCATGCGATTAATCGTATTAACGCTGATGATGCTAATATTACGCGCAATTGAAAATATTCTATCTAAACCATGTTATTTAGACTTGCTGTACATAATCATACATAAACTTCATTAAGGTCTATTTAATGTTTAAGTTCCTTTTTTTTTGCCCTGTACTGTAATTTGTGTTGGCGCATTGTTGATGTATCACTGTATTTCCCCAAACTCACTTTCCCCAGAGTCTCTTAAAGCTCCTGTTATTCTTCATGTATTCTGGTGAGCCCACAGCTCGTTGGCCCGCCTGTGTGTTTGCTCCCGAATGAACGGGGGAATTATCGCTTGAAGTGCTGTCATCAACTTTCTCCGGCTTTCCTGTAAGAGGTTACAAAAACCACAGTTAGTGTAATACTACCAAGTACTAATATGGTTCAAACTGTGTGAAAGGCTACTTAGATGCAACATGTCATAGATGCATTTGATTGGTGAAAAAAAGGCAGTTTACTTGTGATAATTAGAGCAGACATAAACTCCCTGTAATCTTGCCAAAAACAAAAAAAACCCATAAACAATGGGGACGATTAAACAATCTAAATTAAAAGTTTACTGTTGTTTAGGCATTGTTAAGGACGAAATCTTGCTGGCTGAGTAAAAAGCAGTAAGTGCAGTTTTTTTTCTTTTCTTGCATACCAAACAGAACACTAAGAGCTAAGTAGTGCATGTGTGGCCGCCTCTTTTTATAGTACTTCTCTCAGCAGAGGGAGCACAGGTTACAGTTGAGTTAAGCAAATAATTCATCGGTTAATGCCCCATGAAAAAATAAAGGGTTTGAGCTAAATATTACAAGGTGTGATGTGTATGATACGGGCTGCAGTCAGAACGCAGCAGGGTGGGGCTTAAGTTAAAACTGGTCAGTGAAGCTGAGGCAGGGTGGAGCTGGGATGAATGTGGTCAATCAGAGCAGGAGAGAGGGTGTGTTCGCTAAGGGAAGTCTATCCCATGATCCATCTGCTCTGTCAGTAGCCCCTGCAATTAGATGTGATCAAAGGTACAGTGGTCGTCTGGTCAAAGGAGAGTGGTTTGCTCCAAATATGAAAACTGCCGTTGCTCATGGGAATTGCTGGCCTCGTGACCATTTCACATAAGAAAGAAGTCTGAACCTGCGTCAGGGGTTATTACTGCAAACTATCCAAGGCTGTAGCCAAGAAATCAATATTGGGTGGAGGGACCAAATCTGCAAGGGTGTGGTTGCGGTACCATAATGTGAAAATATATTTCCTACTATATTTTTATCATGCTACTCCTTTCCTGTGTGTCATAAGCAAGTACAGCTATACAGTATATTGTGCAATACGCATACAGCTTAACATAAATGATTGACTCATTACTCAGACTTCATGGGGGATACCTGACAAATATAGTTATGTAGATAGATATTCACGTGAGTTTTCTATGTCCCTGTGTACTGGGCACGGCAACACAGCTTGGACAAACCACACGTAAAACAGCAGTACAGCTCATATGTGTGCATTTACTTTGGCTGGAGTCTCCATCTTCGCTCCCATCTGGAGACCTCTGACTGTGGATTTCACTGCTGTCTCTGCTCTCATTCTGCTCTGAAAGAGAGGAATTCACCGGCAGCGTCTGACTTCTGGTGTCATCCAGACCACTCTGGGAAACCACACAGATACAAATAGAAGAGACAGTAACTATAAATAAATGTACCAATTTTCTTGCTATTTTAATGGGAGTTTAAACATAGAAGAGTTGGCTACTCTAAAAGTAAGATAACCCTCAGAAAGCAGTCAAAATCGAACAGAATTTTATCCATAAGGTTAAGCATTGTCCAAAAAAAAATATTGTGTATAATGTAAAAGCCATCACATTTTTCAATAACCAAATTGTAATTTAACTACTACAGAATTGTGTGGTACTTTGCAAATTGTCCTACAAAACATGACAACAACTCACACAACAAGTTAACAAATTACATATACTGAAAAAATACTTTTTTAAGGAAAATACATGTTTAGGAAACAACATTTTCATTAGGTGAATGCAAAAATAATTATTTTGATTATAAGTTTAAGTAATAATAATAATAAAAAAATAATAATAATAACCATTTCTGGTGGCGACTCGCGAAGGTAGCAACATTGAATAAACCTGTTGACTAATTCCGCCAATCCCAAAAATGTACAAAACCCTGTACTTAACAAATGCGCAAATTTTAAGTTCTCTCATGTACCAATATATCTTGTAAATGTATCTTGTAAATACTGTAGGAAAATAGATAAATAAAAAAGCAAAAGAAGCATTCTGGGTTGATTATGATCTACATTAAAGAAGAAATGACAAATTATTGGCCTGTTAGGCTAAATGTTGATCACAAAATACCTTTTGTAAAGGTCCATTTGGCAGATCATTCAAGCTACTTGATAAAGTATGTGGTTCTGTTCTGAGAAGATAAAAGTACAATAATTTTAGAAATTATACTTAGAAATATTGGAGATGTCCACTGATGAAAAGCTGCATCACTACCTGGAATCACTGTCCTTCTGCGCTGATGAAGTAGATGTTTGCTGGGAGGAAGAACTGCTTATGGAAACCTGTGATGAGTAAAGAAAATAAAATTAAAATTATGTCCATACAAACAAAACACTTAAACAAGATGCTGTTTGCACTAGCGTTGTTAAAAATATCTATTTATGGTTACCTATCAATTATGCATGTTTGAAACCGTTTCAGTACTCATTTTCATTGATACAAAACCAGCTGCACTTTCAAACTCTCGCTTATTGTTGATATTTACTACAGTCATTCTGCTGTTCTCTGCTACTAACCAAGAAAAGAAAAGCCATTGTTTTCATGGTATAGTCTTATTATATTTATCTTTTGACATTTTTTAAAACAATTTTATGCCTTCAATGTCAATTTTTCATCTTTTGGTTTCGAAAATGGTACTGAAATTCAGTATTTTTCAGGGTATTATTTCAAAGTTAGAAACTCTAGCAGTGTGACAAGATAAGTTTGCACTCACTTCAGACTTTACATCCTCAGATTTTGTACTGGCAGAGTCAGCATTCTTCATCAGTACATGCTCCTCTTCCTCACTGCTGCTCGATGGAGTCCTGCCATTTGACAATGAACGAACAGCAGATGGAGCTACAGTAACAAAGAGAAACAAATACCTTTTCCGTAACTCAAGCAGTGTACAAAACTGTTCGAAAGGGAAGTGTGGAAGCTTTTACTCTTCTTAAAATTGTTGCTAATGTAATGCAGATGACACAAGGGAAGGACAAATGAGCGAATAAGCTGTTTACCTTGCCTTGTGGTGTGAGTGACTTCTCTGAATTGCTTGCACTGATTCAGGAGCAGAGTGAGCTCCTCAATGCGTCGGTCCTGAAGAAAACAGAGGAAACCCATTTAAGATGTTTATCTAAGGTTAGGAAACACACATATGGACCATCGGCTTCACTCAACTACTGACCGAAATGCCACACAAACGTCCCACTTTCACCATATGGCCTTTACATCAAAGTAGTGAATAGGGAGGGTTTGACACAGGCCTGGCTGGAAATCTTAGTTGTGGTAACCAGCTGCGTGCAGTGTGTGTTTTTTGAAGTGGTGCCCATGCCTGGTTTTGTCATGGTTCTCTTAATGCAGCGCGCTCCAAAATTAGGCTTGGCAGGTCGAGGCCTACTTAAGTGTGGCTTTGCCTGAAATGGCCCGCCTTGGGGTGTGTGGACGTGTGTGTCTTCAGTAGTACGCCACATGTAGGCCCGTGTCTGTGAGTCTTTAAAGTCCAAGATTCTCTGGGAGGGAGAAGACAAAAGCCCCTCTGTGCTATAAATGGTCGGAGGGCGGCGCCTCGGAGAAATGACAACATCTAAAAACAGTTACCTTCTAACCTTTTAAACAGCATGATGATAGCAATTCTTTATGCAGGCTGGTGAGACACTTTACATTGTAGTAAACTGATGACAACACACACACACATTGCTCTGTGCTGCATAATCACATCCAGCTGTGTTGACCAGAAGGCCAAGGTTTCCACTGGTAACTTACCTTTTCATCATTGGCAGCCACCAGTGACTTCATTCCACTCCTCAGCCTCTGCAGCTCCTGGTCTATAAAGAGAAACCCCACACTGATCATTAATCTGTATCGGCAGCTGCCCATGCCTCATAAATTAGCGTCTTGTATGGACACGTAGTGACGCATGGTTATTTTGAAAGAAAGAAAAGGCAAAATACATGCTAGCATGTTGTAGATTTATTCCTCACCAGAGTGCCATCCAAACCATGTATATTTAGATTCCCCCAAGCCCTTTTTTAATCTACCATTCATAGCTTTAGCCATGTCAGCGTTTACATATTTGGGCCCACAGTCCGTGGACACTTCCTTTGTAACCACTGCAGGCACACAGGCAGCATTGCTGGTGAGTGACAGTGATTATACCGGGCGAGTGCCCCAGAGATGTGTTTATCTATGACAGACAAAATTAAGAACAAACAAGACTTTATGCTCTCAGGAATCCATGACAGCATAAATGGAATGACAGAGCCAAAGGGAGGATAGATAGTGCATCGAGTAATTTTTGGAAACCAGTTGGTGATTGTCAGCGTTGCCCCTCAGAGCACAAGGAAACAAAAGATAATAAAATAAAGAGGCATGTCTGGAGTAAGGAAATAAATGAAAGATCAAAGTTAGACATGGCCCGGGGGTTTAAAATGATTTTCATTAGGTTCAGGCTTACATTTGGTGTTTAGCCTCTTCCTGTACATCTCCTCTGAGAGAGACAGAGAGACAGAGACCCATGATGAGACAGTTTATAAAGGGCCGAGAGACTTTTCCCACAGCTGTTACTGTGAGTTAATGTATGCAAAAAAGCAGCCGTTACCATGTCACCTCTTAGGCTGGGTAACTTTGTCACAATGACAGGCTGCTGTTGGCAGGTCGGTGGAGGGCTCAAGGCTGGGTGCTTTGCTTACCTCTCTCCGAGCTCTCGGGGGATAGAGAGGGTCTGGCCAGCAGCTGAGTGTGCAAGCTCTCGATCTCAGCGTTCTTACTGAGCAGGAGCTGCTGAAGGCTGCTGATCTCTGCCTGGAGGTGCCACACAGTGAGAGGAAACTTAGCAGAATGCATGCATGCAATTCTGTGCACTGTATGTGCCAACACATGTCATGATAAAACATCTTTCCTATTGACAAAAACAAGACATTTACATGCAGTGAGTGCACGTGCCCCCACTTGAAACACAAATATCTCACCACTATACATAAAACACCCACAACAAAGCACAGCAATCCTTTTTGAGTATAAAGGGGCCAAATATTGGGCCACTTCTGTTTGGAGTTCATAGGTTGTTTTGAAGTAGGTTGCAGATAAAGAAAAAACAGATGGCAGTAAGTTAAGGTTCAGGCTGTTCTCTGTGCCAGTGTGTTCTGTTTGTGTGTTGTGTAGAAAAAAAGGAAGGTGAAAAAATAACCTTTTTGCCTCATTTACTCCCCATCTCACTTTATCAAAACACTGATCCCTACTGGTTTGTTTAAAAAGCTAGAGTTAGATACATAAACACACACATAAAGATATTTTTATATAGTCCAGTATCTGCCATATCAACATCTGTAGCCAATTATTCCAGTGTGCACGCACGTTTTCCGAGCTTGATTCCAAAAACATATTTGCCTAGCGATTTGCTACCAGAAGCTAAAGCTCAAGAAGTAAAGTGAAATGTAATACATGTTCATTTTACAATTCTAGGTAAACATCCAGGTACTGTAAAGATTCAAATGGGACAGGGCTTAACAATGAGGATTGCCTAATTGCCCAGGGCAAGTAAAATCCCATGGCAGGCTAGTAAATCTAGTAACTCACTTGCCCAATTGGGCAGGCGGTTAAAAAGAATTGAGCACTTTGTTTTTCTGTAGCTGATAATGGGAGTAGCCAAAGAGTGAGCCGTCTCACTTTCTTCTGTTAGGGGTTGAACATGCGCCATACAAATCAGGCACTCCTGCGAAAATGGCGACAGGTTTAGTTTGAATTTCAGTTATCCTGGAAACAGGAGTATAGCTGGGTGGCATTGGAGGATGTGGGTGAAACCTTTGCTATGTATTGCGCAGTTTTCCATAAGTTTGAGTGCAAGGTGAATAACTTCATTGGCATATGAAGTTTCTGTTATTTTATAGCTGCTAAACTATAAACTATAACTAAAACAATATGTGTAGGGGCAAGTAACAATTAATTCTGGCTAAGTAGATTTCCGACCCACTTGACTGATCTAACAAGTGAAGAAACAACATTGGCGTCGAACCTTGCAGATGGTAATACAGTTTTTACATACACAAGCAACAAACCAGGTGTACCTTATTTGAGAACTACTGAAAGTATTGAAGTATGTGGATAATTCCAACCTTTAAAAAATGTCAGGCAACATTTATATGATGAAGTAGTAAATTCAAACAACTGTTTGAGTGGGCAGCTCAGTAAAATATATCTAATACAAAGACACAGGCAGATATTGTACCGGAAGGGGAAGACCACAAGAAAGACTGAGCAAGAGATGATGAAACAATGGGAAAGATAATGATTTTATCAAAAGGGCAAGAGCAAGTAAAATTTCTCAAGAAAGTCTGTGAAGTTAGTGCCATGGGATCATGCCAACATATACAAGTAGGGCAATAAAAAGGGGACTAAGCCATCATTAAATCTATGTCTACAGGACTTTAAAATAGAAGGTGAAATCGTTCTCAGACTTCTTAAGAAAACATAGGTGAATGTGCAAGACAGAATGACTCACTTAACTGGAAGGAACATCTGGTTTGGACAGCATTTAGGAAAGTTGAGCGGACAGTTAGCAGTGGAATTTGGGCACTGATGGTGTACTGCAAAGTCTAGACGCCATGAAAAATCAGAACTTTCTTTTACCTTTGTTACTTTGAGTTTCTTCTCGTACTGTATCTTCTGATCCTCCAAGTGCTCCACTTTGTCCTTGAGAATCCTGAGCTCTTTCAGTAAGACCTAAAACAGAACGTATGGGAGGAGTTAGCTGAAATATTTAGGTGATGTTAGTAAATCTGCACGTTGTTCTTTCATAAAGCGCAATGTTAAATATTACACAACTTGCACTCTATTAGTTGTGACACATACTTGTGCATAACTGATAAATGCAATTTTTCAGATCGAGTTGCACAATAACATTAATTGCTGCTTTAGTGAGCACAGGAACATTTGGTGCTGCACAGGATTTTTAGTGAGTGCTTGTGTCATTTGCATCTGAAGCTGAGGATTACACACACTTAGTGAGACAACCCATGCTGCACATAACATTACAAGTCATGCAGGCAGGCTGTGCCTACACTTTCTTCTCCGAAGTGGTTCTGGTGCTCTGCATCTGAGCTACCCTCTTCCAGACCGCATGTGTTCCCATCAGGCCCATTTGGAACCTCCTCTAGTTTGTGTGTCACCCCTGAGGATCTGTCACAGGACGGCCCGGGATTTGAGCCCTCGCCCTCAGTGGACTCAGTGGGGCAGGCCACTGGAGAGCTGCCATCAGCTGGGATTTCTAAGGCCTTTTTCTCCTGGATCTTGGTATTGATCTCCTTCTGAAACCTGCACATCTGCTCCTGCAGCTCACTAATGAAATTCACTACAGTCTGACAGATGCAGTGGGGGAAAAGAATTGAGAGAAATACTCAGAAAGAGAAGAGGAAATACTGTAAAGTAGGTGTTTATGTAGTTGTTTGTGTGTGAATACATCGTTTTAGGAGTGATCTTTCAAATCAGTTTTTCCTCATGACTACATAATGTGATATTTTAAATCCAGAGAAAGTGTAGATTTGGTCTTGAGCCTGAACACATAGTGGCCCAGAGAAACAAACACATTCTCATCCCAACTCGTCAAATATTCCCTCTTTGACAGTGGACCTAGACGTCAAAATATGACACACCCAGGTACCCTTCTGTCAGTTTTAAACGTTGAGGTACAGCATATCAATTAACGCCTGTTCCATTGAGTCTTTTCAAAATAAACTTCAATTCAGGTTTACTTCCTTAGGTTTAGGCAACAAAAGCACGTGGTTAGGTTTACAAAAAACATCATGGTTTGGCTTAAAATAAGTACAGTTGTTATTAACATCATGTAATGTCAGGTGACACGTGTCACCACTGTAGCATGCTATAGACACTAGCACATTAACTCCACTGACTTTGGTTTCACATGGGAAATAAACAGCGGGCTCCCAGGTGAAAGTCCAGAGTTTGTTTGACCCATTCACCTCCCCACCTCCCCCACCCCTCCGCAGACTTGTTGCCGGTTAAACTGCTGCCAGTCAGTGCGTTGCATATTGCTGTTAAGGGTGCCTCTGTGTGTCAGTGTCTTAACACTGATATCCACTGACAAAGCAACAGTTTTTGAGGAGTTGGGTTGTTGTCTGCTGCATCAACAATTGCCATCACCCAGTACATATCATTGCGAAAGTTGCCTCTTCGCATCGGTGTCTTACACAGACATCACTGAAAATATGCAGCATTTAATGAGTTGGGAGTGAGGACGGGCTGGAGAAAGACAGATCCTCGACTGGTGCCCATAAACAGACATGTAATCTCATCTGGTCTAAACATATTATTTTTTGTTTGTTCATGAGCCTGAATCGTTGCCTTGACCATAAATCTATTAACACTTTACTGTTCCATACTCAAGAGTTCAGGCATATTCAGTTTAGGTTCTCTGCATTGATAAATCACAAAAGGGGTGAGCAGGTTTGCTACCCTTTAGAGGTGATCTGTGCCCATGTTCCTTCAAAAAGAGTGTAAACAGCAGCCAAGCTATGCCCGGACTGTGGACAGAGGAAGTCTCACTTGGGGTCCAGTACAGCGGATATGACAGATGATATGGAGTGCCTGCGTGGCTAAATTTAACTGTGAGCTTACTGGCTCCACAGCAAGGAGGCTTCCACTTTGTGTGTGTGTGTGTGTGCATGCATGTGTGAACATGTAAATGTGTGGACATGTTTGTGTAGTAGAGGCAGCACGTGGGAGGCCAGTAAATAGCATTTTTTTCCCTTTTCTCCTTAAGTCTAAGCAGCTGTTGTAGGGAAAGTTGTACACACGACGAAAGCAGGATTAAGAAGTGTTGAAACATTGCTGTCTACGAAGTCACACATACAGTATGCCATTTCTTTTTATGAAGAAATACCAAAACCAAATCCATATAAACACTTGAGCATAATTAAGTATATCTTTTTCATGAATACAGTTCAGATGTTTTTGGGAGCATGCTTCCAGTTAGGAAGAGGGTTCTCTTTTTCAGAATGGCCAAGTCAACCTTTACCCACCACCGAGAACAAAATTCTCTGAGCTGAAGCCTACACACACTCATATTTGGCCCGCAATCCATCATGCCAGCTTTGCTATGCAGAAACTCTTTTAACCTGCGTACACAAAGGCTCTTTGACCAGCAGTGTTTTGACAGTAACTACATATATTATAGTATCCTGCCTGCTGCTTTCCCTGCTTCCCCTTTCTCAAATTTATATGGTCAATGAATGCCCAGGAAGTCTGCTGGTAACCTAACACATTGCTCTTAAGCAAATACATGATTCACTTTGAACTGACAAAAAATTTAAACCCTTTCGGAGACCTTTTTTTCCTGTGGACTTTGCCCAGGAACAACTAGCCATGGTTTGGGCAAATGTTCCCCTCCATCCGTCCAGAAAGTGTTTATGATCTTCCATAAAATCAGCAGCTGACTTCAAGGTTAGATCCATCAGAACACAAGACAGATTTTTGTGTGTACCCTCGTCATTCCTGGCAGAGTTAGGCTCAAATTTCCGAGGACTAAAGTGAAACAGAAGTTGCTGAGGATTTTGGCTAAACTAATTCCTCCTTGTAAACAGTCCTCAGTGAACAAACTGGAAGAACGTTTGGTTATGAGGCATTCACATTAAGCAAATTTGCTAATTACAGAAGTATCATCAGAGTGAAATGATTCCCTCAAACTAAGTACATCGTGCCACTAATTAAAGAAAAGCAAGTAAATCAAGTCCAACTGGCACTGCTCAACAGGGCAATCTTGTTTTGATGAATATATATTAGCTTTAAACACATTCTTACAAACAAAACAAACATACCTACAGGCTGTATTATAAATTAAAAATACAATACCATAAGAAAAAGGCAGAATTGGCTCAGAGAAAACCCCTACCTCCGCTTTGTGCTGCCTTTCAGCCCCATGGCCCTGTTTTCCCTCCATGTCTGCCAGCTTTAATTTCAGGTAGGAAACCTCCCCCATAAGATTCAGCTTCTGGCTTTCCAGTGACGTCCTATGCAGGAGCTCCTGTCATCAACAACACACAGCAAGCGCATGAGGCAACACAACAGACACACAGGTACATACAAACATACATGAATACATAATCCTTTAAATGACACGCGGCACTCAATACTTACTGAACAAAGACGGCATTAAGTATGAGGCACAGCAAGCTTCCACTGCTGTAATGACGGTCCCCTCAGACAAACCCACTGGTTTCAGACGCTGTTTGAGTGGCTAAATATACACAACCCATGACCACTATTTATAATGCCTATTTCACAGCTCTCTCAAAGTACACACACAGCAGAGGGGGAGAGAGAGTGAGAGAGAACGATACCAGAAGCATGCAAAACATTCATAGAAACAACATTAAAATAACTTTGACAGGTGCATTTTCCTGTCACTTTGAACTGCTGCCAATCAAACCTGGTGCTGTGGGAGACTATGGGTCAGCTGTAGTTCTGTGACTATCTCTTCTGAATGGCTGTCAGCCTTGAGAGTTAAGCCACTACTATGCGGGCAGATGTATTACTAATTTAGTTGATGTCAAGCAGGTGCTAAATCACTTAAAGTCCAGAATTGAGCATCGGAGGCAGGCAAACAGTACATATGGATACATCCATTTAAAACTCCGGCTTTGGAAAAATATCTGGGCTTCTTCTCGAGTATACACATGGAAAATATTAGAGCTTTGTCACCAGGAAGAGATTTACGGCTCACGTCCAAAGCCTCATAATGACCATGTCTCCAAGAAACCAGCCCTGGCTGCCCTTTGATACACTGCACACAAACAGCACTGAGCGTAGAAGTAGACACCGAGAGCTTTAAGTTTTACAACTCATCAGATAGTTAAAAGACACATTCCTGGCGCTCAGTACATTTGTCAGAATAGGTTGAAGCAGTCTAGTTTAGTGGAAATTTCGCAAGAGCAGCAAGTGTAAAGTACATTGATTTCTGTGTACCTGGTTCATCTTATTCCACGGTCTGACTGCAGCAAAAGAAGAGTAAGTGTGTTTCCCTCATGGATGCAATGGTTTCAAATGTCTTGTAGTTTTAGACGATTTCAGTTTCATGCATCCATTCCATTCAGTGTCCTCTGTGGTGTTTAGCCGTCTCTTGTAGAGCAAACAACTGAAAGTTGCACACACACACACACACACACACACACACACATACACACACACACACACACACTTCGAACTCTCAAAGAAGCACCACCCCTGTTCTTTTTCCCTCCCATCTCTCCACCTTTTTCAGCTGTTCCTCACTTACTCATTTGTCCCTCTCTCCTTTCCTCTGTCTCTCTCTTTCTCTCTCCTTCTGTCTCTCTCTGTGTGTGTGTGTGTGTGTGTGTGTGTGTGTGTTTGCGCACGTGTGCATGTAGGGTCCTTGTTGTTTCACATTGGGGGTGTGGCCAATGCTGTAATCACCTGCCCAGACAGACCAGTCTGGCCCTGCATAAACACTTTGAGACACTGCCGTGGAATGAGTCGGAGTGTCCCAAATATTTTGGTTGTCAAGGTAATCTGCAGCCAGAAACAGTGGAATCTGAGCTAGGAATTCACTCTCAGGAATGTGAAGTTTATGAGAAAATATCTGCAGAAGAATCCTCTTTAAAAGAAAGATAGATAGTCTGGGACCCTGTCACATGTTATTTAACGGAAAAACAACATTGATATAAAAACTCTGGATGTAATGGAAGTCAGAGTTTCCTGATTTTGGTCCAGTATACATCAAGCATTTTGGTTTTTGGTATTGACAAAGTCCATTGTAAGTTGTTTTGGCACAAGGTCAGTACCTGCTGTAGCATCTCCTCTGTGGAGTTGAGTTTGTGCTGATGCTCCACTAAAGAACTCTGTAGATCGCTGATCTTGGCTCCTTGAGCTTCCACCTGGTCTGTCAGCACACTCACCTGTGTGTAGTTTTGTATGAGGACAGAAAGTTAGTTAGATGAGTCTTTTTTAAACCAAAACTTAACAATCAAACTGTTTTGCCATCATTTAGTTTCACCCTTTCTAACATTATTCCAGTCCGGGCTCAGCAATATTCTGTAGGCCTTAGATACTCTCTCACAGTACACATTAATATCAGCAATTTATATTTAATTGCTGTGTTCAATGAAATGTCTACATCTGCGCCAGATCAAACAGGGCAGTCGTTTCCTTTGAAAAGAAATGAATGATCCTTTGTGCCTCAGTAGAGTGCTTGCAACACTTCAGTGGCTCTGGCAATGTCAGCAGAACGCAGGTTAAATGTAAATCCGCAGAGAAACTATTAAGGCCACATAATAGCTAATCACATGCTTAAAAGGCTGGATGGACCAGCCAAGTGGAACGGATTTTCTAAAGGAATGTTTTATGTGGAGCCTCAAGAAACAAACAGGGCACCTGCTCTCACACACACCTACACGCTACAGCACACGGTGGTGCTAGCCTCAACCTGTCTGAGAGAAGCACTTGTTCAGCACTCCTCGTAACTACACACACCTACACACATGCATATGCAGACAAAGACATCACACAAAACAAGACATTCTGGTGTTGTAACAGCATGAAACCCAGATTTATAACTGTTGCTACACCCATGCAAAGGAAATACAGCTATTACGCAACGTTTACAGCACAATACCGTGATCTACCTTTGCCCTCGTCTCTTTCCTCTGGCGCTGTTATGCGATATGGGCACTGTTTAAAAGTAATTCCTACAGTGTGGTGTCATATGTTCTCTTTTGTTTAAGCACACTAATATCCAGTGGAATTAATTCACCTTTGAAATGGATGTCCAGGCAAGCTTTAGGTTCAGGCCTGTTTGTTGCTGGAGGCATTACGTTTTTGAGTTGTCCATACCATTCTCGTGAATATGATATCTCAAGAACGCCGTGAGAGAATTCCTTCAAATTTGGCACAAACATTCACTTGGACTCAACAATGAACTCATCATATTTTGGTGGTCATTGGTCAAAGTCTTTCTGGCCTTGTGTCTGTCTCATTCATGTGAATGCAATATCTCAAAAAAAGGCATGAGGGAATTTCCTTAAGTTTGGTTTTGAGAAAATTCCTTCAAATTTGGTACAAACATCCACTTGGACTCAACAATTAACCTGTTAGATTTTAGTAGTCATAAGTAAAAGGGTAGCGTCACTGTGAACTGGTTTGTGACAGTCTTGTTTTGAATGTGATATCTCATGAGGGCCTGACGGGAATTTCCTCAAATCTGGTACAAATGTTCATTTAACTCAGTAATGAGCTGATTAGAATTTGGTGGTCAAATGTCCAGGCCACTGTGAGCTTGTGTCTGTCTCGTTCTTATAAATTTGATATCTCAAGATGGACTTAAGGGAATTTATATTTAGTGACACTAATCTTGGGCATCCACCTTGAAACTGTGGTGATGGTATAGATCCTCTCTGCTGCTGGGTTGAAGATGTGTGTGAATCATCCACGTTCTGTAATATCTCACTTTTTTGCAGCAGCAACTATATTTGAAGTATTGTCTATTGTCATGGCGACATATGAGTCTGGACAGACATGGCTGTGAACTGTAACTATAACCTGGCTGGTTCTCGGAGGTATACAACTGTGAGGCAGTACTTCTAGTTTAAGTTTGTCTAAATCTTACACACAGAGAGACCAACAGAGATCTATTGTTTTGTATGTTAGGAGTGACTAATCTCACCTGCAGAATCAGTGACTCTTTGTCTCCCTCCAGACGTGATAAGCGCTCCTGGTAGGACTCACTATTGCCAGGGGAATGGAGGTTTACCTTCAAAATAAAAGTCAGCTATTAAATTCAGTAAATAGACTGTTAATATAGGACAGTTGCCCAGTGGGTGGGATTTGTTTTTCTTCAGTGAGGTCGCAGCATTGGACACATTCAGGCAAAGCTCTAGTCACAAACTTTGTTGTGTCAGTGGGTCATGAGTGGAAATGTCTGTAAGTGGTTTGCAGGTCCTAATCCAGCATTAAAAATGTGAACATTTTATACTGGCTGATTAGTGGAAAAAACATTTGAGTGAAGGCTGATCGGGGCTGCTTGTGTAGTCAGGGATATTTCAGAGCCATCAGTGTGCAAGGGAAGCAAAGTGCAACCAAATGGGCTCAAATTTCTCCAAAATCCAGGCTTTCAGCCACAATCATGGAAACATTATGTAGACCAGCGCTCAGCGCTCAGCGTTCCCGAGCCAACGAGTGGTTTGCAATAATTTTGAAATACCTTTAAACCTTTAATATGCTCTTTGCATCAGACTTTAAAATACACTAAATACATGTGTTACAGCTACATAACAGTACAGTATGCATACATTAAGTAAAGTTACATATATTCTTTGACTTAACTGTTTGTGATCGATAACATTTTTGTCCCGCACAGTCCCTCCTCTCGTCCCCTCAGTATTTTTCATGGTTCAGTTTTTGTGGCCAATAGTCTCTGGCTTACTTTAAATTGTGAACAGCTCTCATATGTTCTTGCTTTGTGCTTCATTGTTTTTAAAGTGTTTTCAAGCCAACTTTAAAAAAATAAATACAAAGCTAGATCCAACTCCTCCTTTTTACAAACAGTGATCCAAACTTTCTTTTATTTCCAAAATCTTGGGAAACGCACAAGTGCTCACAACACTATATATATCTGAATAATCTCCAGTGGGGATTATGTCCAAAAAGCAGCACTGATCTTTGAGTTAAACTAAATCACTATATGCATACACTGTATTGCGATTCAATCCAAAATAATAGCCAACACATCCTCTGAGAAACGTCACAGTTGTAATTGTTGTTTACTTAAAAGTGTGAAATATTTCAAAAATTTAGTATTGTCACATTTGATCAGCGCTGCCTAGTTTGACAGTTTGACCACATTTCAAAGCTAAATATGACCAAATTATGTAATTAAAAAATGTTACCAGCTGCAGCTTTAACCAAAGACATAATACATATCCAAAAAATGTCATGAAGATTAGTCATATCTCTGGTTTCTGGAAAAAATTAAAAACTACTTTTCCTATGTAAGTTAATAGCTGACACGTCCTTGATACATTATGCATCCATGGCTCAAAATTGTACATAATAATGATTGACAAGTACATGCATGAAAATGCTTCCTCTATGGATTTAACATTCAGTAAGAATTATAAGCTAATGGAGGCAGTGAGGACTAATGCCTTCTTAATGGCAGCAAGATGGTATGTGCTGTCCAAAGATTCCCTATAGGTTACAGTGGCAGGAAATGATCTCAGCGGACATGCATATCCATTTATCTTCCACCTCAAACACTTTAACCCTATGACCAGTTTGCAGGATGTGTTCAGCATGTCATCCACGATGATCCATTCAAAGACATTTTAGCTATTGTGTCAAAATGTTTTATTTCAGCTTGAATGAACGATTCGTCAGTGGTCTGGAGAGTTAACTCGCACCTCTGCAAGAGCCTTACTGCTCTGTTGACTAAAATCAAAAATGTTGTTTAAGACAGAGAAAACAAACCATGCACAATGTGTGTAATCAAATAAAAGGTGATATTCCCTGATGGTCCCTGAAATCCTTAAACGTTTGTAGGAAAAAAAAATCAAGGCCTCAAAGGTTTTTGAAAAGTGATGTAAATTAGGGCTGGGGTGACGCGTCGACGTAATCGACAGCGTGCATCATGAGAATGTGAGTTGGCAGAGCATGTTGTTTCGGCGCTGCGGTTGTCAGGTGCATCTCAGCTGCGTGTCAGCTGCAGCACATCTAGAGAAGCGGTGGCTTGCCGGTTTTCACGCGTTACGCTCGCGTTTGTTGACTCGATACCACTTAATACTGCAGTTTAAAGTCTCTCTCTGTCACAGAGATGAGGAAAAACAAAGATGTTTGTTTTACCTCAACTACCTTGCTTCCCTTTCAAAACAAAAGCTATCTGACTGTGTCTCTGTGGACAGAATGCCATCATGCTGATACAATGCATTTTATTTTTTGAAACATTTATAGCATGGGGTTGTCAGCTGTACAGGAGCTTGTATAACTTCATAAATGAGGAATATGTGTTTATAAATATGAAAATACAGCACTCACATCAGTAGGCAGCTCTGTGCCTGAAGGCCCAGTTAAGGCTGGACTATTTTAATGCAGAAAGAATGGACTAGTTATAATTATTTCTGTTAGAGAAAAGTTCTAGTGTTATTCAAATTGCACTAATTTTACTGTTTTTAATGTTAAGTTGGACTCCAAGATTTGAGGTTTGTTACTGTTACAAAGAGTAACTGTTCTGTTAAGTGACTTGAATTTGACATTGTTTTATTTGTTTTGCTGTTGGATTACTAAATGTAGATTGCACTTCATTCCGTTTACTTAAATGGAACAAGCTCTTGCATTAATTTTATTTTGGAGAGACTTCATATCAGACTGTAAAACACAGATTACCAGTTAGGACTGGGCTATTTTTTGTTGGAGAATAATGCCCTGCAGTGCAGACAAGTTTTAAAATGTTATTTTTGGTAAATTTGTTGTCATATTAATTGGGTAATAAAAAAATAATAGTTAGATCAATAAAAAAACATTGATAGATTAATAGATAAAAATAATCATTAGGTGTAGGTCTAATGTAAATAGACATGGCTCAATGAAAGTGCTTGAATTTATATGTATTCTGCAGATGTAGAAATGGCAGTGCATTTCATATCGTCTGCCATCACTGTAATGCAGCACAATGGAGAAGTGTTCACACAGTTTGTGTGAGTTTTTGTCAATCCTGATAATTATCTGTGTTGTAACGGTAATTAACCTTAATCTGTGTCTCCAACAATGCCGTGTTGGCTCCTTGAATTTAGAGTACAGTGGGCCTGGAAAATCATTGAACGGTCCTTAAAATCTGACGTTTAAAATGGTGTGGGAACCCTTCAAAAGTGAGCTGCTTCTTTTTCCTTTAGAGAGCATGTGTTGCATATTCTGCAGCACACCTCTTCGACTCACAATCTAAAAACGTCTTTCTCCCAAATCATCTACCATGGCAGCTATAATTATGTTGTAAAAGCAACAACACTGCAAGACCAAAACAAACAACCAAGATCCTTTGTGCAAGTTCTGGTGCAGTGCAAAGGTCTGAAGAGCAAACATGCAAGTAGAGAATGTCTTACCTTCTTCAGCCAGGCAAAATGTCTGTAGAAGTCAATATCATACTCCATTCTGCAGGCCCATTGTATTGTAGGTCTGGCTCTTAGATACTAACAGAATTGAGCCGATGCTATTATGCATCAAGGAGGATGAACAGATACCAAAGTCCACAGACAAAGCAGTGGCTCTTAACTGTGCTGTACCCTCAATCTCCCTGATCCCAACTCCTTTTACAGACCCTCCATACTGCAGTTGTAGAGAGAGCAGAGAGGACCTTGGTCCGTGTGGTTTGGATTCTGAGCAGCCTGAGACTTTTAGAGCTGAGGCGAATAACTCAAGCTATGCCAGTTGGCTGTACTCCCTTTCTTTCTTCTCCTCCCTTTTTTTCTACCTCTTTCTTTCTAACTCCCCCTTTTTGTTTTCTCCTGTTCTCAAGCACACTCAAACCACTTTAGTATTTCTGCTGCATTTCTGCTGCACCTTATGATCTCTCATCTTTGTCTGTCCTCTCTGTCTTCCTCCCCGTACCTCTCTCTGTCTGTCTCTAACCCGTCTTGCTCCGTCTGAAGTACCTCTCGGTCGAGCTAATTTTGTGGGGCTTCCTAAAGGGGCACAGGGGAGAGGAAACATTCTGCAGCACATGCTTGTCAGATGTTGTGCAGAGCAAGAAGTCAGTAAAGACGAGGCAGGAGGA
The DNA here is from genome assembly GCF_008729295.1 of Plectropomus leopardus. NCBI lineage: Eukaryota > Metazoa > Chordata > Actinopteri > Perciformes > Serranidae > Plectropomus > Plectropomus leopardus. Next base: position 23,035,230 of record NC_056463.1, read on the forward strand.
GGAGGAGGAGAAGGAGACTTAGGGGGAGCATGAGCGTTAAGTTGATAATATTATAGTGAACTTGAGTAGAGGACAAATATTAGTGGTAACCTGGACTAGACATACAAACAACTGTTGCAGAAAAGAGAGGACAGGAGTAATCCAGGGGTATAAGAATGAAGGAAATGAGGGAGTGAAAGGGGGAGCAACTGCTTGTACTTGAAACAGGAGCTCTGGATCTCATTACTGGTGCAGTTTGCAATGAATCCTTCTTTCAGCTCTCTACGTCTTTGCAGTCAGGAAAAAAGCTCTCCAGATGTTGATGACCACGATCAAAGACCTAATAAAACCTGTGGACTCGTGGAGTAGTGTACTATAGTAGTATGTCTTTGCACTGTGCTCTTATCCTTTCTCATACAGTTGGTTTTCTATATCAGTTTTGGATTCATATTTGATGTAGGATTTGCATGTTACATAATGCTGTTCTAGTTTATCATTCATCCCTGTTTGAGTGTTCAGAGGCCATCAGATGATGCAGCACTCACCTCATCTCTCTTCAGCCATTTTAGTATAATGTGTGCTGTTTCAGTGGAGACTTGTTTCCTGAGAGAGTCCTGTTCTTCCTCACTCCGCTGCCCCTCCAACACCACCCTGAGGGCCTCAGTCAGCTGGAGAGCCTTGAGGGAGGGGACCGTGGCTGGGGCGAGGGATGAGGTGCACTCTGAGGTTTGGCAGTCCTGGCCATCTAAACGCATCAGAGCACTGAATAGCCCTTCACCCATTTTGCCTAGAGGAAAGAACAACAGAAAAATAGCAGAGAAAATTTGATTACAGCATCCTCGTTTCTTGGGCATGAGTGTTCAACAGATTTGAGAGGTGACCGGTAGGCTGCAGTACATTAAGAATAGTTCCTGAATTGGCCTCTTGGGGATGCTAGTGTGCTCCAGTGTGGCTCACTGGATGTAAACAGCATCAAATGGCTGTGCACTGTGGGATCTGAAATCCACAAATTATAAGTTCAGCTTGAAGGTTACTATAATCATCATGTCTAAGCTGCAGAAAGTACTTTATAGTCTTTGAAGTTGAATCAAAGGTACAGTGATGCAGTCGGGACACAATGGGGACATTATTTTTTAATGTTTAATGTTCAGTGATATAGTGTGTGACGTGTAGTTATTAGTCATCATCTGTGTACTTATGGTTGCACTGTTAACATAATAGAACATTGTCTTCTGACCCTGTACAAACACACTAACAGACTGCTGAGGTTGTGACAAACCGCGCTGACTAAAATGTATCACCTCTGCTAGAAAATAGCAGAAGACACTGGAAAGGAACTTGTGCAATTAGTGCAAAGGGAGTTTTAAAAGCTCAAGGAGAAGCACTAAAAATACAAAAGCATCAAACTGAGTGAGTGCCTGATCGCAGAATATAAAAAAAGAAAGATTACAGAGAAGAACTCATCTGTCGGGGAAAATTATTATGTATTTTCTACACCATCATAGAATCAAAAACTTGCTTTCTTCTATTTCAGTCAAACCTCTCCAACAGAAAAAAACAGATCTCTCGCTCTCAGCAAATGCTTTACTTATATTCTTTTCTTTTGTAGCTCTTGTTTGAAACTTATCTGTCACAATTTTAAAAGTTTTCTTTCCTGTGTACTGTATATGTGAAAATCACGTGGGCAGCACCGGCAATATGGAGGCCTGAAATTACAAACTGAGCAGTCCCAAGGTCTGATAATGAAACAAAAACTCTTACCAGCGATAATGTCATCCATTTGCTCCAAGGCAGCCTCCAACATGTGGCTGGCATTTGACGCCATGGCAACAAACTGTCTTACAAAGCAGCACTACTAGATCCTTTTTAACTGGTACGAAGAAGAGAGTGTGAACTGGTGGAATGAAAGGGAGTAAGACAGAGAAAGACAGAGCGTCGCAGACTACTCCCCTTTTTTGTTGCGCTTAGATCTTTTTACAGCAAAGCTACACACAACAACACAACACACTACAACAGCTGTCCTGACATCTGAGTGGCTTCCAAGTAAATAACCTCCTGAATGTGGCTTTTGGGTTTTAACTCCCCTCTCATTTTGTGGCCAGAGCCATACCCATTGTCAGCGCTGTCATCCACATCAGGCCAAAGCTCATATTTAGAATGGTTTGTTTCTTTGTTTCTTAAAGTGTTCATAGTTTGTTTGTATACACTTTCACTAAACATCAGCTACAAGCGTGAAAGTATTTGACCGGTTGGTGAAAAAAAAAAAAAAAAGTGGAAGAAACAACTATATATTTAGCTAAAAACCAACAGTTTTGGTGGAGCCTCAGAGGTCACATCAGCACATTGGACCATAGTAACCAGATTTTGATTGATGTTGATGACAGAGGATACACTGTATAATGATAAGCAGTGCACAATGAGGCTGGAAAAAGCAGCGGCTGACTGAACAGTTGCACCCAGAAGAGCTTGGTAATATTTCATTCATTCATTCAGTGTTTTGACTCAATATACTGACTTTAAATATGCTATCATATTTGATGTAAGACCACATCAGCTTGATAAGCTAGTAAAACAATGATGTGTGTTTCATTAATCATACGTCTTTGTTATGAAGAAAAAGCTTTCTTTGGGGCAGAGATCACCTGTCACCTGAAGGGAACATTAATCTGTGGAGATAAAAAGCCAAACAATGTAATTTGTCATTGATACTAATACATAAACTGCATTTCATTTAGCTTGTGTCCATGTTGGTTCGAACGGCATTGCACCAAAGACAAAAAAAAATCCACATCCAGTTGTGCAAACAAGAAAATAATGCATGCTATCTGATAAGAAATTACAAAATGTTGCAGTCAGATTTAAGGCTCCTTTGTTGTAATACCTTAATAACCTCTAAAAACAAACTTTATTTTAACACTGTAAGTACTAATACATTATCTTTTCTACATATTTCACTGTGAAACCTAAAGAGTGCAAAGTAAAATTGTTTTTGCATTTAATGATCATCTCTCTTTTGGAGTGTAACTGCACAAGTGCCACTAAGATTATATCTGATCTTATTTAGTCTGAGTAATTCACTTGACTGGTTTGACTGGTTGGGCAGCCCCCTTAACCTTGCTATCTCTTTATTGATATGTGTGAAATTGGGCTATGTAAATAACATTGGCGTGACCTGTCACCTAAACTTTTATATTGTGTTTTGGTCCCTAAATTGTGCTTAGATTTGCAGAGAATGGCCAACAGGGTGCATCACAAATCAAGAAAAATAACATATCTTCATACAAAAATCTCTATATGAAAAGCACAAAGAAAAAAATAGAAATGTACTGTAGGTTTTCAGTTTTGGTGTGTAGGTTGTTCGTCTGTTGGTGCTATGGGTTAGGGTACACCTTTCAAATGTTAAAAAAAAGAAGAAAAAAACTTAAATAGAAAGTCTGCAAGCGCTTTTATTTTTCTCAAGATATTAAAAACATATTCTCTTTTAATGTTAGGTCTTTCTTGATAATGTGTATGTATTTGAATAAATATTGCACAGCATATGTTCTCAAACATATTATCTTAAACAATAATTTAGCAGTTGCTCATTATCTTGGCTAACCACATGTGAAAGTACACTAAACCGTTTTTTTTTTCTTTTCTATTCACACTGCTGTGCTACTTCGTCTTTGAATTCCCAGAGCACATGTTAAATTTCAGAAGGTCAGCGCCCAGCCTTGTGGTCTATACAGGGTCAGGCCCCGGTCCACATCCAGAGATGGGACAGAGAAGGAAAGAATAGAAATATATGTCAGTATTTCTAATATCATTGGCCAGGAAACATATTTGTACTCTTCCACTGTGAGACAGATAGTCCTTGTGAACCTGTTCCTTAAAGAAAAGACTTCAAATTAAATTTAAAAATCCCTTATCACCTCACCAAATAATTAAAATCTTTGTTTTCTATTAGTGATAGATAACAGTATCAGTGAGTGAGCCTTGAAGTCAGTCCTGCCATAATATAAAACAAGTTAGAGCAAACTTATTTCTAATATTCTACATCAGTAAAACACGCTTGTATTTGGTAAATGGTTGATATTGTTGTCACGTGCTGTTAATATTATTTAAGTTCATTCAACATTTTATGTTTAGTTTGAACAGTGTATTCTAGATGGTTTACGCGAGGGTTATATGTTTGGATTTGCTATTATTCTTTCAGTGAATACAGAATAAATTATAGAATACAGGAATGTGCTTTTGTTTTGCAACGTATGATGGTGCTGCAAGACACTTTTTAGCGCACATAGGTAGAAAAAGTTCAGGATGACGTCATGTTAGAAAGATGCAGAGAAGTTTGTAAAACCTTGGGTTCAAACAAGCTTTTGATCTTAGTATTGCACATGTGTGTTTGACCGTATAATGTTTCGAGTGATGATGTGTATCAACACATAATTAGTGTCGTTTAAGTAGGAGTAGAACATTACTTTGATAATGAACCAAGCTGAGCTGTAACGCTGGATACGAATCCCTGCCTGGTTTACTCCAGACTGTCATTTAACCAGCCTCAAGGATTGTGGGTACACTGGGTTTTCACAAGAAAGCTGGTTTTAGTCCATAATTGAGATAATTCACAGAATGTGTATAAGGTATAAAAGTATACACTATGTGTATAAGGTGTAAAAAATACTTAACAGAAAGAAGGGAAATGCCACTATTTCTGATATAAATGCTTTTCTACAAAAGCATGTGCTTCATGTTCTCTTCTTGATGATAATTTAGTATACACTTAGTATTGCTGCCTGTTTTATTTTTAATTCCCCTTATAGGCTCTAGTTTGTTTGTGCTTTGGCATCTCAGAATTCTTTATGTCATGCCAACAAAGCAAACAGACAAACAAACAGAAACTAAATCTCCATTTGTGTGTCAGTGAATGCCAGACAGAGATCCGTGAGGGAGATAGATTTATACCTGAGGTAATGTGGTGATTATTTCAGTTTTTGGAAATGCAGATAATATGGGCTGAGTTGTAAATGTTTGTTCCAGTTCTCAATCGAACGGTGACTTTATTTCATGCTCTATTCTTGATTTACCACAGTTTGTAGTGTAGTGCTGTAACTTTTCATTCCCCCCTAAGGCCATTAGCTAAACTATAAAAAAATTTTTTAAAATGTTTTGACACAAACATCAATATTTATATGTAATTTAGATGATATCTCCTCTCGTTATTAACCAATTGTAGGCTAGGTGCAATGGCAGAAAATGACAGCATACCTACAGTCCTGCATGTTTACTGTGTAGTTCTGTGGATACTTATCAGTGGAGACTCTGACCTTGGTCTCACCAGTATGCTCACACTAATGTAGTTTCCGCAGAGAGGAGAATCGATCGTGTTGAAGATGAGCTACCCAGCCATGGTCAGTTTAAGGATTGCCCTGAGCAGATCCTGTCCCAGCTGATGGGACCAATTATTGAACCAAAGGGGGAGATGGAGGAGGGAAATGCACAGCTCAGAGAGGTTACACTGGTGCCTTGTTTATATCCCATCACAGCTGCACAACACCAACATCACTGCAAGACAGTAGAACATGGAAAAGGACGAGGATGAGACATTCAGTTTTCTCTTACTATCTTTTCAATCGTTTTGCTCTTCATCCATTCTCCTTGTTTCATCTTTGTCTCTCCTAGTTAATTAACCTCAGTTACAGATGTAATTTACAGTTGATAGTTAATCCCATTATTAAGAATTGACCCTGAACCTTTGCTGTACAAATCTCATTTTTATTTCTTTCTTATCAGTTTTACAGATTTTTAAAAAGGCTGAGTTAAAACAGTAGCTTTGAATTCTGCATACTTTAATCAAGAATGTAATTAAATTCTGTAATATGTTTTTTTTTTTTTAATGAGACTCTGATTTATTTATGTGTTCCCCTGAATGCTGAAGTCTGCAATATACAAAGTTAACAGAAACTGCTTTTTCTGTAGTTTCCAGACACACATTTTCATCCCAACTCGTCACATGCTGCTCCGTCAGTGACCTTACGTGTCTCGTTCAGAATGAGAACGGGCTGTTTCTACAGCAGTTGCATTAACAGTATCAGTTCAGTCTTGACATCTAGCAGCACTACTGGAGACACAAGGCACTTCCAGCTCAGAAACATTTACGCTGTATGTAATAAAAGCCTTGAGTGTGACGCAGGGACAAGAATCTGCACCTTAAAGTTAATTTTTTTCAAAGTGCCCCCCACCCCCACCCAGACACGTTTTAAAGTACGTGAAAATACTGATACTGATGCTAATCTTTATTAACCATTGTTTTTACATATAATAGTAAAAAAAGAAGAAAAACAACTCTAAAATGCAGATTTCGTCTTTCTCTCTAATTGAGAAATTCTGGGTCTGGCCTCCGCCCGTCCAACCACCACTGCTTGGGGTAGGTTTCACTTCTTTCTGCTTTTTTCCAGCTCTGCTTGCGCTAGTTTTCAGTGAAAGAGCAGCGTGCATCAAGATGGCTATTATTAGAGAAAACACTGGAGAGTTCAGCTACACATGTTTGAGCCTCAGTCAGACTCAGACTTTGACGAGCAGTCTGCTGTGCGCCAAAATCAGCATCTAGTAAATGTGTCAGAATTGTAAGTGTAGTTTGCATTTTTTATTTGTTTATGTTGTTTGTTAGCTTGGTGGACTAACTGGCAAAGGCTGACACTGTGTGCTGTAGTTGTGAAACATACAGTATCTGCTAAAATGGGGTATATGGTAGATAGTGTGAGGAAGCTTCAAGGTCTAGTTTGCATGTCTCCTTATTGGTTTGTCACCGTTGGGAAAAGAAAGTGTTGTTTAGCATGTTACATTTGGTGTTGTTGTTATTGTCCCCCAGAGACCAGAGGACCCCGAGCAACTGCTTCTGTCACTTTATGGGTAGAGGTATAGCTCTGGCAGGAAGTTACTACTCCAGTGCATAAAGAGGCCACATTCTGCAGTTTTAAAACAGTCGGTATATCATTGCTGCCCAACCTGTTGTACAGCAGTTGACACACAATAAAGTGTTTGATGCAAAGCATCCCAAATATGCCTGTGTGCCGCCCCCACCTTGAGACAGATAAGAAAAAATAGTGCTACCTTATACTTAAATAGCTACCCATAACTCTAGCATTTTAAAAAAAACAAGTTACTCTTCTAGTCCATGGGTGTCTTAGGATTTTGTAGGTGGTATTGCTGCTGCCCATAGGGTTGATTTGGCATATTTGCTGATCACATTGTGGATATTTAGTGCACAAACATGCAGAGATCTTTTAAGTTACTTCATAGTCCCAGAGTTATGAGTCAGCTTCCTTCTACAGTGAAAGAGGCTCCTAGGTTTAAAAAAGTGAGTTTTAAAAACTGAGAATCAAAGTAATAACAACCACACTAATTTTATTCACAAGACAACTGCTAATAGTTGCTGCACATAAGACCTCATACTTCTAAACTGTCGTACTTTTTTGCCTCTGTGCTGTCGAGTACATGGCAGACAGATAATTACAGAATAAGATTATATGTGAAAAGAGCGCCTCTACCCTTCCTTGTAACCATCCACCTGGCTGGTTGGAATTTGTACTGCCTACTAGAAATGTGTCATACACAGCACCCACTAACAAGACCTTAACAAGCAACCCACACACCCCTGTCTCTGCGATGACAGCCCACACCCACCCTGTCTTTTTCTCTCTCTTAGATGATTTTCCATCATGATACACACACAGGGTGAGGTATAATGAGGGGCAGAGTGAGTGGACAAGGTCATTGTATCAGCCAGATAGAAGCAGCTGGAGGATAGTTGACTTGAAGGCACCTTGGGCGACCACTGACACTCATACTAAGCAGAGCTGCGTTTTTCATCTGAAGCCTCATAGCTTCAAACATCCATGGATAGCAGCCTCCATGGAAACCCTCGTAAGATAACATCTTTATATGAGAGTGACAGTTGGAACAGCACAGTAGTCAGGTAGTTAAACTCACAAGAAAATGGCATTTTGTTTGTTTAGCTTATAGTTATATGACGCACATCTTGAATACAACTAAAATCTTAGGAAAAGAAAAAGATTTTTTGAGGGAGTGTCAGCTGGGGCTGAAGCCAACACAGCGAGTGCCAAAAATTATAGTTCCTCTAATGGCCACTTGAGGCCGGCTTCAATAGCGGGTCAATTCCCATAGAAACCCATCTTAAAATGCCCAGTTTTACAGCAGAAATAAACGTGTTTACAGCCAGGTTTAAAATAAATAAATAAATAAAATGTTGGCATCTATAACTAATTTCCTCAAAGGGGGTACAATTTTGCATAACTAGTGTAAATACATTTTATTAAGGCTTAAAGTTAATTACAGGTGGCCCCATATATGGTCATTGTGGGTTCCAAAACACCAAGATGGCATCAGTTGAAATGCCAAATTCGAGACTGTAAAATGACCGTTCACAAACCAATGAGTGACATTACGGGAACGTTGACCATTATTTTTACAGTCTATGGTGTCGAACCGTGTTGTCAAATTGAGAAGTTGCATATTTAATATGATGAGAGGTTAGGCATATTGGAATACTGCTCAGGTTTTTGGCGTTGTCCAGATTAAACAGTTAGCCCTAAATAGTGGACAAAATTGCCATTCACTAAAGAGAAATTTCAGTGGGTGAATACATGCCTGTGATTGGTGGAGAGTCTTACCTATAGAGTCCAGTAGAGGGCAGAACCTGTGTAAGACAGAACAGGATTGTGCTGTGACCTGAAGATATTTGTATTTAACACAGCAATGCATCTAAACTTTTTGTTCACTTTATTCATCGCTCAATAGGCAAAATGAAGCAAACTATTTAACTGATTACACGTTTTAAGTTACATGGCGTGGTACATTCTGTTTATGCAGAGATACAGAAGATTAAAATGATGTAGCATGCGATGAAATTGGTGAAATTGGCATGCTACTTTAATATTCATGAAGTACAAGGCATTATCAGATTCAGTTGCTTAATCAGCTTCAGCTCTTATTTCCTGTCCTGGGTGTTATAAGATAGCAAGACAGACTGTTCCTTTTGCTCCGCTCACCCCCCCCCCACCCCCCATCTGAAAATACTGCTTTTAACCTAGAAAAGGTCCAAGACTTTAGTGTTCATTCATGTATCGGCTTCATCATCATCATCATCATTATTTATTTCTAACCTCTTACAGGCCGGGGGGATACTTTTGAGTTACTCAATACTTTTTGAGTAACTTAAACATTGTAGGCCTACTTAACTTTCCCTGAACTCAAAACACTGTAATAGGAACACCCACAACTATGCATACACGCTGTGAATCCCCCCACCCAGGCTGTAAACATGTTCATTTTTCCTGTAAATTTTGGCATTTTAACATAGGAGTCTATTAGGATTAACTCACTCCTGGAGCCAGCCTCAAGTGGCCATTTTTCCACAGTTTGCCATTTGTTGATGTGCCTTTACTTGGTCCCTCTATAAATATTTTATTTACTGTTATATTCCCTTTCATCATTTTACTAGCTCTTTTTACTGGGTCTTTACCTTACATGTTAATACAGCAACACAAATGTGGTAACAAAGGGAAAAACTGATTCTGACAAGAATTTGTTAAACATACATTTCACACATTACACAAAAATGCATATCACAATTTTAAAGCATATAGCATGTCTGTTTTTTAATATTTTGATGAAAAGGCAATGTAAAAGCAAATGGCGTATTTTACAGTAGGCTCTCTTCCTTCTGGGGGTTTTGAAAATGCAATTGCTCTGAGGGTTGTGCTTACTGCAGCTTTGAATTATCCATTAAAACAGCATATACAGTAATGTATGCAGCTTCAAGGATATAATCTGTGCATGTAAGAATCAATGAAAGACATTTTATCCCAGTAACAAAATTTTATTGTAGCTTTTACTCACCACCAGGGCTGTTCTCTCACCAACACACAGGGCAAATAGAACAGCCAAATGTTACAGGTACAGACTTTGAGAAAGGAGTAACAGGAGTATCTGCTACTAAATTAATACACTCCCGGATGCAAAAAGATGATATCAAACTTACAATCACTTCCTGATTAGGTGCAAAACAAAGGCACGCACTGTACTCATCCATCAGTATCTGAAGCTTCATTTTGAATCCAGCAGTCTATCGCTCACCAACAACTTTCCAAATTAGTAGCAACACATTTGAGTGCTTCCAATCCAGTGCATAGTCTAAAATTAAACTGATTGCTCACTGCAAAAGGGGGCCATTGCAAATGTGTGCTGTGATAATGTATCTTCTTTTTTTCCCCAGCTGCTTCAGAGTAGTAATTTGGCAAAGGTTCATTTTAGAGTTGTGCCTTCAGACATTCATAATCTGCTCACACAAAGCGCCTTTCTTGCCTGTTTCTGAAATCCACTCAGCTGTTTTTTATGGATTGCACTTCTAATGACACTTATCTTACACTGTAATAGAACTGACATGCTACGAATCATATGACAACTTTAACAATATAATTCAGACTCTAATTCAGTTTTAATTTTTGTATTTTTTTGTTTCACTGATTTTCTAGTTGTCCACCATGTGGAATTAAACTCAGACCCTATTTTTTCTTATATTTCCTGAAATTAAGAAAAAAAATGCACACAAGAATTGAACTGGCAGAGATCAACAATGGTTGTTTTGTTGATGGAATAATATTTATTGATAACATTTAACATATTTTTCTTACATATACTTTGTCTAGAAATCAACTGTCACTGCACATCAACTGACAGAACAACACGTTGTATTCCCAAAAGCAGAAACCGAAACAAACAAATGAGGAGAAGATATCCCACCAAACCATGACCTCATGCACCAAATCACCACCAAATAAAAAAAAGCAGTATGGCAGTTTAACTGGTTGTAAGTGAGTTGTGGCAATACAGGCTCACTTCATTAAAACAAGTAACAAGACTATGTAGAAAACAGTAACTACTGTATAAACCCAGGAATAGCACAGACTTAAAATGTCTGCAAATATGCCTGTTGTTTTTCTTACGGAACATTATATAAAAGAAAACATCCATCTTTGCGATCATTCAACATGCAACTGGTCCAACTGAGCAGAGCTCAAGACAGTTTGTGTCTCTCTTTTCCACAGTAGTTATTCTGTGTCTGCCTCCTTCATTTAGAACCGTGTGTGTGCGGCACTCAGCAGCACCACTGTCCAAAGGTAGAGCCAAGGCTTCAGGTTGATTGGTGCTTTTATGCGTGTTGCTTTAGTGTTGCTCAAGGCTACGGAGAAGGAGGTGTCTTCAGAGAATTACAGGATCCTCCCTGGCTACTGCCTGTGGTTCCCTGGTACTGTAGGAAGAGTCCAGCAGAAACAATACAACAGTGGTTAGAGCTGTGCAATGCATGTGCAAAAAAACCCAAAACAACAACAAAAAAAAAATCCTTTGTCACATTGTCATATAAACAGATGCACAGTCATATCAATAAAACCAAAGCCAAATTTTTTGAAATCCCAGCTTTTTATCTCCAAGCCTCCAAACAGCTACCAACCACCTACAGAGTTATGAATTGGACAGTAAAACAAACAGTGGATGCCTCCCATTTTATTTTTAATTTTTGTCAAGTCAGTTTATTTATGTAGTCACTCAGTTTTATTGGAATAGACTGCACTGCTGTGACTGTTTTACTTGCCAACTGCATGCAACAAGATAAAAGATTTTCCAGAGAAAGCGGCTTAGTTGGCAAACAAACATGTAGATAGATCTGAATTTGAAACCTATTGGCATGTTAGGGCCCCAGCACTTTATAGATTTGGGAGTGGTGTGACAGAGAGGGGTTTGAAGTCAAAAATACAACAACTTCGACTGAAAAGGAATTGGAAGGAAGTAAATAATAAATGGGGTTTCTTCAGGCTAAGTACTACAAACTTTAATAGCCCCCAAAAGAAACAAAAGCTCAATTTCTCACTGTCTCTTTGTGTCTTGCAAAGCACAAACCTTTGATGTGCAAAAAAATATACACAATAAAGCCATTTTTGCACAGGTCAGAGATGTCATCCTTCAACTTCAAAACGTCCTCCTCTCCGCTGTCTGAATATCAGCTCTGTATCTCTCTTAGCTCCTTGCCTCATCCACTCTTTTGCAAATCTCAAGGTTTTTTTAAATTATGTATTTTTTTCCAAGGGTAAATATTTGGGTAATTGCATGTATTTTAGTTATCACATATTAAAAAGCCTGAACTGCCTACAGAGAGCTGAGTGGCTTTCTTCTGGCACCACATGTACCTCCACATGCCTGTGGCTGAATCATGTCAGAGCTACTTTGTCTCCCGCACTAGTTTCCCACTCCACTGTCTAAAGAAAAAAAGAAGTAAAAGATTACGAATAAGTGAACTAGCACACATTCAAAGACAAGGGATCTGTCCTCTGTAGCGACACGTCAGTAAATTACAAAGATAAGTTAAAATCTTGAACCGTCTTTTTGGTCTAAAATAAGTACAAAAACCTTTACCTTTCATTTAGTTTTGTAGCGGGAACGGCATTCTTTTCACTGAAGCTTGTTATAAAAGTATTTCACTGCTGGAAAGATGGTCTTTACATAGAGCTGGGCTGCCCATGCAGTAGAAAGAGGCAAGTCATTTTTAAATTGGTGCCACATGATCAGAGAAAATAGAGAAAAAGGACTGTGGCGTCCACTTCTGCTCAAAAACCTACAACTCCCAGAATGCACTGCACCGCACCAGACCAAGAAAAGCTCCCACTGGTGGGTGACATTATGCAAGCTGGGCCATTTCAACACCAGAAATATAATGGCAGCTGTCTGGTGATAAATGATCTTGACTTACAGTTAAACAGTAAACCAAAATATGTTTCTTAAAACATCTGAGGAGAGAAAAAGGCAATGCATTAACAGTTTCCTGGTTCATATTTGATCAGCACTGGGTAGTTTTACTGTTACCTCCGTTTTTGAGAGAATCTTATATTGTTATATTTAATCACTACTGCCTAGTTTTACACTTTGGTCTGGGTTTGAGAGAGCTCTTGATCTGCTTCTATACTCCTTTATATTCTGAGTTTTAATATATTCTGAATTATAATCTGTAGTTCGACCAGTTGGACAACAGCCCTGGAACCAGAAAAAATCCAAAATGCTGAGTAGGAAGAATGGCCATGATAATTCAGTTAATTTACACATACTACCCACATATTCGGGATACAATTCTACAAAGTTTCCTTTTTGATCAGATATATAATGTTTTTATCAACTGTGTCGTTAAAAAAAGGCCTCTATCAAAAAAATAAGATTTTTACTTTTTACTTCACTGTTCAGCAGCTTGCAGTTATTTCCATTGAAGCTGGCTAAATATCTTTTCACAGCCTCGTTGTAACAACACACTACTATATCAGTGAATACTAATGACTCCACTCTGCCTTAATGACTGAGCAGTGTTAAGCTTATTCACTTATTCATTTACACTTGCCGCAGTTTTTCATCCAGGAGGCCTCAACAGCCTTGCAGTGAAATCGTTTGTGTTGCTAATACATTTTTTACCATAACAGCGTGTTTTCATAAATGTCAGTAATCCATTCATTTGCCTTCAGTAATCTTCTTGTTCCTTTACTGTCAATTTTAACCATGCAACATGCAAAATTTGTTGGCAGCTTACTATTATATATTTGTATATATTCTGTTTTGTTTCCTCTCCTAAATCTCCATACTACAACTATGCAATTTCTCCAAATAAATCTTAGCCGTATCTTATATTGTCTCCTGGAAATCTGCATTTTGCAAGCACATTGCTTTTTGTAACAAAATCTGCCCCCAAAAGCAAAGAAATTCTTAACATAAAATTTCCATTTTACAGTAAGTGTATCTTGACGGGAACAATTGATTTAATTAGACAAAGATCTGAGGGTCTGTTAATAACAGATAATGCCAATCTACCGAATTGAATTTCATCTGTTCATTTTTACACTTAATATGTGGTTGGTAACAGCATGTTCCTGCCTTAAAGCTAAAACCTCTATGTGTTAGAGCAGTATTGACAGTGTTAGTAGAAAGTTGTGTTTTTCAAGAGCAGAAATGTCCTCATGTTTAAACTGTCACCTCAAGTCACCTCACCTCAACGAGAGGATGCCAGTGGGCGACAGGTTTTCGGGGATATGTGAGCATTTCACTCCAGTGGCCTCGACCGAGGTTGTCTGCATCGTTGCCAACTCGGCACACTCCGATGACCTCATTATGGCCTACACTGTAGGTACCAGAGGGAAAGAGAGGAGAAACAAATGTGATCACGACCTACCAGTGCATTCCAAAAATAATGATGCATTGCATCTTCAGTGTGAAACTGTCAAAAAAAAAATGTTTGGCAGAAATAAACAGAGTTTACAAAATCTTTAGAAATGCAAAATACTGTAAGACTTATATAAGGCCTTCTTCCTAACCGGTCATAGTCCATCACTGCAATCAAAAGGCTGATCTGCTCTATATTTTCTGGAGGGACATCAAAGACAATGGCCTCATTGTAGACCGGATTCAGAGTGTTCCTCTTTGTCGATGTCTTCCTCTTTTTCAGTCTGCGACCGTCACACATTAGTGAAACCTTCACGTAAGGATCTATGAAAGCGAGGAAAACAAAATGGGAAGACAGTCATTTTCATTCAGGATATCAGTGAGACTCTGTAGCTACAGACAGTATTAGTTTTTAATTACCAGATGCACCAGTGATATCCATGGCCTTGAGATTGCGAGCCTTTATCATGGTAATGGTCAATCTGCCCGCTGTAGGCAAGTAACAGAGTGAAAACATCAGATCCCCAAGGTCCACATTATCCTGAAAGAAAAGACACACAAAGCACATTTAATCCCCTGATATTAAATAATATCTTGCTCTTGTTGTATATTTAATGCAAATATCTGTTACTTTTTTATTGGTGAAGCAAGTTGACAGTCACTCTTTAAGGGTTCAGTGTGGTAGTTTTAGGGGATTTAGGGCATCTAGTGCTGAGCATTGCAGATTGCAACCAGCTGAGACTGCTCCTGTTTTAGAATTCCTTCAGTGCTCATTGTTCAAGATCTTTTTACCGGGAGCTGAATTATCTGCAGAGGTCTGTTCTCTCCAAAACAACAAATCTAGTGATATAAACAGGTAAAAACACTAAATAAAACAGTTTCACTTTACAAATTAGTCATTCTCTGACACTGTATGGCATGTCAGAGAAGGATGGCTTGGCCACCACATGCTAATGTATGCTCAACTTATCTCTCTGATTACATAAGATCCAAGTATTTTTATATAGAGCCAGAATATCCGCAGAGGTCTTTTCCTCCCCAAAACAAATGGATCCAGTGATTTAAAAAACACAGAATAAAGCAGTATCATGTCTTTCTTCTTTTTTTTTTGTGGCTGATGTGAAAACACAAATGGCCCTCTCAGGAGCCAGTGCTTGGTTTGCCTGTTCTGGTCTACTGTAGAAACATGGCATTGAACATGGTGATCTCCATAAAAAAGGCCCCTCTCCCTATGTGGACATACTCATAGCTAACGGCTCATTCTTAAGTAACGAAAACACAGCAACTCGTCTTTTCAGCTGATTATACACGAAAGGAAATACACCTGTTATTTTAAATTCCATTTCTACCAATATACCCCTAAATCCTACACACTGGACCTTTAAATAATATTACTGACAATGTTTCTGCCGCTTTTCAAATTTGTAACAGAAAGGGAAGAATAATGGCATGGTCATCTGACATTTGGTTGTGGAGTTGAAACATCTCTCTCTACTTTTCTCTGTCACACTGCTCAAATAAAAGTCTCCCACATTTCCCCCGGCATGGAGACTTCTGTTGAGCTGTGGAGAGGCTGAAGCTCACTTAACACTTGCTCTTAAAATAACTCCACCAAAGAAGCGAGAACCAGGAAAGCACACAAACGTGTCTGGTGGAGACAACTCCTCCTACAGTAGGATCTCTCGCTGATCTGCTGGTTTGTTGTGTAGATTGTGTTGGTATTTCGAATCAGGTGTCATCTGCTATTAACTTTCAGTGTAATCATTCTTAAAGGGAAACTCAGTGAGTTTAATTAGTGTGTGAACATAAAACCTGTGAGCTGAGAGTCTGTGGTGTCACGTTGCTGCTCAGAGCTGCTCCATTAACTGTGATTGAGATAACAAGATAATGGCATCTAATTTCTCATATTTATTGGGAGATGAAAGTAGATTGAAATGAGGTTCAAATTGTTATTAAAATCCTAAACTAGGGGGAACAAGTAGGAACATTTTTGTAGATAATTTCAATCAAGCTTTCACTTTTCTAAAATAGTCCCTTTTGTATGTTATACAATATTATACAACCTTTGCAGTTATCTTTAGAGCTGTGCAGTCTAGCCAGGTGTTAGTTAGCAACAATGTGGGTGTGAAATGCTAAGGGGGGTTAATTAGTTTAAAATGTAATTTTTTTTTTTGAAATGTTTAAAATGTAAATATTTGTTTAATCTTTTGCACAATATAAGATACAGTGTGATAATATGCACAATAACTTATAAGTCTTTGGGCTTAGCAGAGTCTTAGGAAGTTTAATTAAACCGTAATTTCATTATGAAAATAGGTCAGGATAAAAAAGAGATTATATTGAAGTCCTCTCTCTTTCTGACAAACTGTCTTTTTCACTCATGCACATTCTACACTGCACACAGCCCTTTCTCCCATTTTCTGCCATTTGTCAGCACTGCAAAGCATGAATGTCCTTTACTGTGATATGGTACTTGTGTATGTGTGTGTGTAAATATTTTAAGACTTCCCCTCCTGAGACCTAAGTCGCCTTGTATCTTTTACGATAGTCTTTCGTTACAATCAGGATCAAGTATTCAACGAGGCTATGGTTTAAGGCATTTTAATTTGCATGATGGATTAACTGACAATCCCTCCAGTAAAAAACATCCCTGAAGGATCCTGTGGGCTTTGCACGCTTCATGGTCCATGGTCTTTGTGCACACTCGAGATACAGGTGGAAAGAGTGAGATTAGGGCTGTGCTGCATGTGCTCCAGAATCCCCGTCAAGCAACAAATGGCATTTTGAAACCTGCAGGTCCAATGCACGCTGCAAACCTCAGATAATCAGGCTGTATACTTAATTTCACAATTTCCACTTGTTTATGTCTAAGCACATAGAAAGCCAAAACCGTCAATCAAAATGATAAATATAACCAAAGAAACCAAAAATAAACCATATTTATACAAGTTACCTCCGACCAAGTAATTTGATTGGACAAGAGTCCCATGAGTGCTGATAACAAGTACAACAGCACTGCAGCTTTTAATGTATTAGTCTTTACAGGTGTTCTAAGCCATTACATCAACCTTTAATTAGCCTATAGAAATGGTCGCTATAACAAAGGTGAACATATTTCCACAAATAACATTTGAGTTAAAGTGTAAAGGTCATCATGAGAAGACGAAGGGAAGGAAAGAAGATCTGATACTTCACTACAAATCTCCTGTTGTGCTGAGATGACATTAGTGCTAGCACGATGTCAGATTTTTACAGCATGATTGCCGTGGCCAGAAGAGTTCACAATAACAATATAGTTGCAAAATTCAGTGCAAAAATTCTTTAAATTTGTTAAATGTGCATTTTGTCTCTTTTTTGGCTAATAAATTGCACTTAAATTACGAGTGTGGGGAGGTGGGAAGATACTCTGTGACCATAACTGCACCAAATCGAACATGAAGAGCAATTACACTTAATGGATAGTTAAAAAGCACCCAGATGGTGTTGGAGGAGGGACATAAAGCTAGAACGGGAAGAAACAGAAATGATTTAATGGGCACACGATTATTTACAGAATATTATCATATGTGTAGTACATATGATTTCATTTTTAAATATCACAAGGATATCGCAGTAGATGTTGCATAACTATTGTCTCATCAAGCCATTAACTCATCGGAGTCAGGCATACCACTCAAGCGACTGTCAACAACAGACTCATACAGATTAATGTACATGATTGTGATTATCTTTGGCATTTGTCCTGCCGTATGCCGCTGACCGAATCACAGCTGTGCTTGTATTCAGTGCAACAGCACTCCCTCTTGTGTGATATTCCTTAATTATTTCCATTTTTAAATGATTAAAAAAAAAAAACATGCTCCTCCATCAATCTGTTTCCATTACAGAGCTAAACAAGTCAAATCTGGCAATGAAACAAACCATATGGCCAGTCCCACTCCCAGTCACGATTTAATGATAATGATAATCATATCAATTAAGTAAATGAATTTGTACAGTGATTATGACAAATTTGCTCTACTGCATTGGATACAAAGCGTCTGTGCTAGTGTCCAAAGATGATTAGCCCATTTATGAGGGTATATGTGTGGGGCATCTGTCCAAATGTCTGAGAACAAGCATTTGTGCAAGTGTAAGAGTGTGTGCTCTGTAAGTGTGTGTGTGTGTGTGTGTGTGTGTGTGTGTGTGTGTGTGTGTGTGTGTGTGTGTGTGTGTGTGTGTGTGCATGAGCTCAGTAGTGTGAAACTGAAAAAAAAAAAAAACTAAACAGTGTGACAATGGAGCTCTCCAGATACTGTGAATGTCTGGTCCCCATCGCCACCTGTCACATACCATTCAGTTCCATCTAGGTAACATTGATTAACAATCCATAATAAAGGGCAGAAGCTTCAGCACCAGCCCACAAAACAACCTTAAGTTGAAGGTCTACAAAGAAATATCAATACTTCTGTCAATATCAGTGTTTTCCCTCATGTTCCTATCTGACATACTGACAGAGTAAATATCTCTGTCATTTTCACACTCACCAGTTGTCCATTTTTCTACTGCAAATGCAGTCTCCAGATACTGCATATACTATGTTGTGGTAAAGAAATGAAGATCTGCTTAGAACTGATAGATACACTGTTCATTTCTAATCAAGGATAAATTAGGTTAACATACATTAACACTGACTTGATGCTTGTGGCACGTTTGTAAATTGTTATCTCTATTTGATTTTGAGTTCTTTGTCATACTCAGCGTTAAACATTATGTCCGTTTTATTAATTATTTTACTATAGGCTTAAGCTTTCAAGATAAGGGCAAATGTCAGTGCACATCCCTGTGACCTGTTCCATAATGGCTTTTCCCTGTAACAAACGCTGTTTGTGTGTCCACTCTAACTGTAGACGAGCAAACGCATGTACTTGCTCATTCAGTCTGTGCAAATGCGTTCCTCATGGCACTGATTGCACAGAGTGTAGGATCATGAATTAAAGGTATAGTGTGTGGGATTTAGTGGCATTTTGCTGTGAGGCTGCAACATTGTAACTAAGTGAAATTTCTCCCATGTCCCAAGAGTGTAGGAGAACCACTGTGGCTAAGGCAAAAACATGAAAATGTGAAATGACCTATCTAGAGCCAGTGTTTGGTTTGTCCATTCTGGGCTACTGTAGAAACAATATGGCGAACTCCATGGAGGAGGACCCACTCCTAATGAAGCTTGTTAATAAAAACACAAAACAACAATTCTTAGTTTCAGGTGATACACTAATGAAAACACAGTTATGAATATTATTTTCATATTCTGCCAATATAACCCTCTAAATCATACACACTGAACTTTAAAGGCCTTTCCACAACAAGTCCATATTTTTTGTATCGGAATACATTTTTGTTCTTGTTATTGCGAAAATTCACACATTTGCTCCCATTCTTCTCTCCTCTGCATGGTACCTCTCAGGCTGTAGTCCGCGATGACCTGAGTCATGAAATGATGATGTGCAGCTATTCAGTTGCGCTCTGCTGTAAGCATCATCATCGCTGTTGTGTATTTCTGAATAGGCTGTCTCTTTGTCGTGGAGGATTGAAAGAAGGATATTGCTTCAATTTTCCTCTTCTTTTTCTTGCTGGCTCCCTGTCCACCTCTGCCCTGTTCAATTTTCCTCACTGTCACTTGGTCAACAATAAAGGCTTTCCATGGATGAATAAAAATAATAATAACCATAACTGAACCTGTTCTGACAACTTTGATGATGGATGAAAGTTTCTCAGTGTGTAATTATGACCCGCACAATGTAAAGTCATATTTATTTTTAAACGTGCAACAGATGACAATGTTGAAAAGTACAGACTTGTGCCAAAAAGGCTCTTACTTGCAGTTAGACATGACCATTAAAATGTGGACATCACCCTCCCTCTGTAGGGGGTATCTATCTTTCCGACCGCAGTGCTGCAGTTTACAAGAAACTAGTGTACTTTATCAGGTTGTGCAGATATGACTTTTTGCATGAGTACATGGCATTTTTATTTTGCTTTTCCACATCCTTTGTACACTGTGTTGTCTTTAAAGACTCATATAAAAAAGGCTGAACTGAGCCGAGTTTAATTGGCGCTATTGTCAATAAAAATCAATCAAAGTAAGACAACTGCACCTAATTAAACCTAACTAGTTAGCCCTTTTCCAAAGATTTGATACCAGGATCTTAATGCAGATGTCTTCAGACTCTTTCTGGTTGTTAGAACCTCCTCCATGTTTTATGTGCACTGTACTGTCAGGCCATAGTGATTATCAACACCACACAAATTCAAATGAATATACTTCCCACATTGACGTCCACTATTTATATACTGCTACTTATTTTTGTCACTTTTACGCACTCAAAACCCAGTTAGACTTTGTTTATGTCATTAAAGTGGGACACAGCTGCTGACTTTTTGGATGCCAAGTGTGGTTATGATTGCCGTATGTATATGCCTTGTGCTGTGTGAGGGGCTGAGCAACTACATTTACCTTTTAGTGCAAAAAGATTGGCAGAGCAAAGACTGTTGGATGGATCCATTTACCCTGCTTTTGGTTTTAGTATTCAAAAGCTGCACAAATGTAACAGCTGAGTAAAGCTAAAGGATACTCTCTGTGTGTGTGTGTGTGTGTGTGTGTGTGTGTGTGTGTGTGTGTGTGTGTGTGTTTGCGAGACAGAGAGGCAGAAAGATTCTGGTCATCACTATTTTTAGAGGGCATGAGTAGGAAGCTGTTAATGGTCTTGAACACACCATACAAGCTGATATTTGCTGCAATCAGTAGCCTTAGGAACTTTAATCAGGCAAAATCAAGAACATTATGCAACACCAGTGATCATTGTGTTGAAAAGATCATGACCAAAATGGCATTTTAAGCTGATGTATTCAAAAGTCTTTCATACCAGACAACTCACCTCACTCCACTACTGGAACAATTTTTCCCTGCTTACTTTTGCAACTAGAAAAACCACAAAGCTGTAACTATATATTTTTATGACTATGGAAATTATTTAAGAAATTCAAAGTGCAGAATTCATAAACTGTTAATGATCTTCAAAAACAAAAACACATACACTGACACATAATGTCATTCCTAGCTTTTTGGCATTGCAAAACAGCCCAAAAATCTTTACTGAAGTGTCTGCTTCTTCGTTATTAGCTGCCTGGCAGACCACTTCTGCTTTTATTGTTTTGCTTCTCGTCAGGCATCTGCCATCATCTGAGACTGCTGTGCAGCTGCCTTCTTTTGTTTGGATCTTCAGATATTATTTTTTTCTGGGTCAGTTTGGAGTTCTCCCCTCATAATTGAGCAGAGATATGAGTCTGACGAAAGGCGGAGCATCCACCAGCATAAGTCCAACCCCAGTTTCAAGCTACATGATCACCTTGTAATGCAAAGAAATCATTACAACTGTCAAGTAGTGCACAGCTTTTTCAGTAATCATAACTGACTGACGTATTCACAGTCTACTCCTGCTACAAATGCTATTACTCAATAGCATGGGGGTTATCAGTGGTATTTAGCTTCATAGATATGAGTGAGAAGGGGCCTGATACAGTTCAGACGACCTAACCATCTCATTAAATATCAGTTTTCATCAGTTCATCAGTTTATTGACTTTTTGAGATTTTGAAAGTTCAAGTGCTTTGAAGGGTCTCAGGAGGATTATGACTTCTCCTCCAGCACCTCCTCAAACCAATGCGATGTCTTTTTCCAGGCTGAGGGCTTGTTTTCTTTCTTTTCAAGCTTTTCCTCAGAGTGATGGTCTGGTAGGGTCTAGATCTCTTCAACCATCTTTTGGACCAGAATGTCCTTCTCGGACATCCGGTTCTCCTGCTCTTTGAAAAACTCTTCTTTCTCAGAGGTGTTTTTCTTGAGGGTCGGGATATCTTCAACCATATTTTAGACCAGAGTGTCCTTCTCAGACATCTGGTTCTCCTGCTCTTTGAAAAACATAACTTTCACACACATGCTTTTGTCGAGGGTCGGGATCTCTTCGACCATCTGTTGGACCAGAGTGTCTTTCACGGAAATCTGTTCCGGCTTTTCTTTGAAAAACTCCTCTTTCTCAGAGGCGTTTTTCTTGAGGGTCTGGATCTCTTTGACCATCTGTTGGACCACTATCCTTCTCGAACATGTGATCCTCCTGCTCTTTGAACAACTTCTCCCTCTCAGAGAGGTTATTCTGTAGGGTCTGAATCTTCTCATGCGTTTGCTACTTGGCGGCCTCAAGGTCCTCTGACACCCTTTCAGCTTTGGACTGAACCTCATTGTCCAGCAGTTTCTGAAGGCTGTCACTCCTTTCTTTTTCAGCCTTGAGCTCAGCTTCATGGCTCATGTTGTTTTGATGTGAAGCTTTCAGCTGTTCAAGCTCTTGCTGAAGAGCTTCATTTTTATCTTTTTCAGCCTGGAGCTCAGCTGAAAACTTCTCTTGGCTGATCATGTAAGTCACTTTGAGGTCCTCAAATTCTTTTTGCAGCACCTTCTTCTGCTTTGTTTTGATGGTGTTGCACACCTCAGTGGCGAGTCTCATGGTGTTCATGGTCTCTGGGTCACTGAGCCTCTTCAGCCTCTCCAGTTCATTGCGGGTGTCGTTTTCTTTGTTTATTAACATTTCTTTGAGGCTCTTTTGGCGGGCCAGCTCTTGCTTGGTGTCTTCCAGTTCTTTGCTGAGCTGCAGCCTCATATTGTACTCCCAGCAGCACTTGGCGTGCTCTTGCTCTAATAAATAACTCAGCTGACTCACTTGGTCTTGCTGGGAAGGGCCCTGGGGCCTCCTGTTGTTTCTCCTCTGCTCCATGGTTTGCTGGTAGAAATGTCTTGTGTTAATGTAGTCTGTCACTTAAGAACAGCTCTGTCTCTATCTGTGATGTCTCAGTAATCATCACAGAAATCTTGTGCTCTCTCACAATGGTGTGTCTCTCTCGAAAGGCCAACTGATACTGACTCAAGACTCAACGGGTTCTGACTTATACTGACCACATAGCGCAATGTAAATGTGATGTAATCAATTCCATTCAGTTTTATTTATTTATTTATTTATTATTATTTATTTTTTGAATTAATTTTATTTATTTTATTGCCAAAGCTAAATTACAAATTTTTGAATAATTTTATTTTAACACATGAAGACTATACAGATAATCACAAAATAAATACACTTTGAAAACACAGTCTTTTACAGCTGTAATCAGAGTCTTTAACATTTTTCAGGTCAGGGACTCTACTATGTATTTAGTAGTATTTATTTATATGAACATGAAGCACTTTGTGTTGTTGGGTTTTTTTTGTACCCATTTTGAAAAGTGCTGTGTACATCAAATTTCACTTTTTGCCAACTTATTCTACAAAGGTAATGGCATATGTCAGTAAACATATTTATTTGTTTTCACTAACTAAACCACATAGTTTTGGCACCTAAAATCTAACAAAACTGAATAAGGACGCTAATAAAACGGTGATAATGGGCTGTTAAAGGCCTTCTGAACCTATTAGCAGAAGTGCTCTGTTAGCTAATTCTAGATGATTATACTGCTGTTATACAAATTCACCACGTTCAAAACATGTTCAACAGATGCCTTCAAGATGCATTTCGGCTCTTGTAAAGCAGGACTACCATCTGGCATAAAAATTCATACACAAAAAAATTGACACACAGTGGAGCAGTTATTCTGAATGAATGATAATGAATATGAAAATTAAATGAAGCAGCTCTCTTGCACTACGCTAGAGACTAAAGCAGAAAACACAATAGCAAGGTTCAAGGTTTTAACAGGTTTCTTTCTCGGCTAAATTACATACATCACATCACTAAAGTGGCTATATTTAGCCTGGATTCACAGATGGATAAGTAAGGCACACAAATTCACGTTACTAAGGTACATGGCTGAAACTGAAATGGCCGCAGTACAAACCATTTATGTACATATGCGGGGAAGGACAGAGCAGCAGGAGACAAGCCTTGACACCGGTAGAGGTAGATGATGCTTTTCTTGTTACCGTGAGAGACAGACATACACAGCTGCACAGTGATATGGTTCCATGCTGGATTATATGCTGTAGAACTGACTCTGCATTATGCTAAATTGTACCAGGTAATTGCCATTTTAGTTCAGCAACAGTCAAAGTGTTGTATTAAAAAAAAAATACAGTATACTACAACAACAAGGCTCGGTTGATATTTCTGAACATACTGACATTGCTGAAAATAGGTCCAACAGGACAACAAACTAGCCGTTACATAGATTGTTAACAAAATCCACGTCAGTCAAACTTATTTGAAAGACAAAACAAATGTGATTTATGATCCATTGTAAACAACTACTGCCATTTACAGACTGACTGATATTTGTTACCCAGCTGGACCTGTTTTTTGCTACGTTGCCATGTTTCAACTTGGATCTCAGAAACGACTTTGGTGAGTGAAAGGTTATCATAACGGATATAACCAAGGACCGGTGACTTAGGAATGTAACCCCTGCTGTACAAACACCTGCGCCTCATTGATCTTGCTTCTCTGACCTCCATGGTATGGAATGAATTGTCTACAGCAATCAATGGCAAGGAGTCTCATAAATGCCACTTAAGCATGCCATGAAGAAAGGGATCAATTGCGCATTACAGCTGGATGAGCTCACACACTGAGATGCCTGTCCATGAAACAGTCACTGCAAGCACATACACGTAATTCCAGACATATTTTGCTATTAAACAATGGATTAATACATTTTAACTATACAAGGCATCACTAACGGTAAACAGTCAAGAACATAATGAGCTCTTACTTGTATAGACGGTGATAAAAGCATTGCAAAAGTGGCACTGATGACCTCATACTCTCTCACACATACATTTATACTTCTACCCCGTGAGGACCTTTGCTGAAAGAACGTATTACCTAGCTCCAAAATGTTATCACTTTGCAAAAATGTCTTCACTTCCCTGAGCTTCAAATCCAAATTGTCCCCACTAAGACTGACATGCAAGAACACATGCACAAGTGCATGCATGCACGCACGCACGCACGCACACACACACCCTCAATGCAGTAACATGGTGAGGGGGCTCAAAATCTCATTGACCTAAGGCAGCCTCACCCTGTATTTCATTTCCATATGTTTAAAAAGGGTTGACCTCAGAAGAGAGCACTGAATTTAGATCAGTAGTGGTAGATACAGTTAATGTGTGTCAGAATGAAAATGTCTCTCTGTCCTTCACCTGTATCATCTAGCTGTAATGTGTACAGTAATAATGGGTACAAAAGGGAAGGGTTTTCATTTACCACTTATCTCTTATAAAAGTAATATCTGCATCTGCAGATTTTCTTCATTTTGAATTACTGCTCCTGAGTATTTCTTAAAGGTCCAGCATGTAGGATTTAAGGGCATCTATTTGCAGATACAGTATACAATATTGAAAAACTGTTTTTATGTGTTTATGATCACCTGAAAATCATTGTGTTTTAGTTACCTTAGAATAAGTTGATTATATTTACATACGTAACGGGTCCTCTCCCAAAGTCCCACATGTTGTTCTACAGTAGCCCAGAAAGGACAAACCAAAAACTGGCTTTAAATAGGGCCATTGACATTTTTGCATTTTTGCATTTTTGCATTTGCCCTGTAGTTCTCCTACACCTTAGCCTACAGGAGAAGATTCAGTTCTGCTCCCCCACCTCTTCCTTAAACCAAAGTCAACATTTCAAAAAATGTTACAAATTGCTCTACAAAGACTGAAAAGAAGCAAATGTGTAGAACTTGTTTTGTATTAGTACAGATGCCTGAGATCTGCTGCTGGTATTGGCCAGTCTGTAAAATACTGCAGGGGAACTGTGGCTGGTATTGAATGCATACTTTACTCACTGCTACAATACTCTCCATCTCAGCAGCAGCAGGGAGTGACATAAAATCCTCCTCTTCAAAGTGAGACCTAATGACCCAACCTGCCAACTAATTCTCCTCTCGTTTATTTGGAGCTGACAGCGCAGTGAGCTTAAAAACCAGTCAACTTTATTTTACACTTTATACTGTCAGTGACGGACACACTGTGATGAAATGAAGGCTTCAAACTTGAGCAAATACGTAGCTCTCAATAAAGTTGAAGCAAATCTGTCAAACCTGATAAAACACCTTTTGCCATTTTGTGGTAATAATAAAAAGTTAAATATAACATGGCATATCTAAGTGAGGATGACATCTTTTTGAACATAATTAAGTGCTGACTCACCGAGGAGACGTACTGGATTTCCCGGCAGAGTTTCGTCTCCCTGGGGAAATCTGCCAGATCCAGGAAGTTGTCCACGACCACCTGACCAATAATGTCATGCCGTGAAAACCGGTCGAAGTCATAGACGCTGAAGTGCAGCTTACGCGTGGGAAGCTCAGAGTATGCCACGGGAAACAGGAAGACCTCATCAAACACAGGATTCAGGGTCTTGCGGTGCACCTTGGTCTGGTGCTTGGTCTTACGATCAGGGAGCAGGTAGATCTTCACATAAGGGTCAGAGGTACCAGAGAAGTCCTTGGCTGGGAGGTCCTCCGCTTTGTGGATCTTAACTATTAACTGTTCCAGATCACAGTCAAATTTGAGGATAAAATGGAGGCGCCCACAGCCTCCACCTCTGCGACTGCCTTCATCTCCCTCAAGGGAGCGCTGTTTGTAGAGCTCAGGTTTGAGGCGACCCAGGCCCAGCCCCATTCCAGTGAGGGAGTCCTGCCTCTGGAACTGCGCCACGTTGAAGTCTGGGTTAGACAGGTTCATATGTCGGCGAATGGACCCTTGTCTGTGGGCAGAAGACAATAACAAACATAACCATGCAGCATATACGGACTGACTCACATTTACTTCCATACTGGACGATTCTGCACCTCACAATTTACACCCAATGCCAACGGTGCGTGCCAATGCTTACTTTTTTATTGACCCAAACAGAGTTTTTTAGTTGATAACCCTGATCATACCTTAACCATAATTTTATTGCCTTGACAACAATCTTTTCATAACCTTAAATAAATTGGAATTAAAAAGATATTAAAATAAGCAACAATTTAAGAAACATTGGCATTAAACATCAATAAACTTTGGCTCTGGACAAGGTTTTGCAATATATGTGACGTTTTCTCTCTGTTAGTGGTGTTGACAGCCACGAGCACTGATCAGTTCAACAACCAATTATGTTAAAGCTGGTTGGACGCAAAGGTCAAAAAACTTATACTGACCCAATTTCAGACATCAAGTGACCGGAGGGCGGTGGTTCAGTGGTCTGTCTCTGCATACGAGGGTTGGTGTGAACCCCATTTTCCCGGCTTTTACTCTGGGCGTCCAGAGGGATGTCTGGAGATGTGTGACTGATCTTCATAGCTGCCTCTGGTGTGGCCATGACCACAGGTGGTGGTGATAAGGGGGTCACTGGAGCCTCCACTGACACCACAGATGCCATAGGTGTGGGCTCTCTAGTGATGGAGCAGTGTGACGACTCACGGCGGTTGTGTGTCGGGGGGTCCACTGCTGTGTAAACTGGCTGCCTGGGTGCAGGCTGGGATGGCAGAGGGTTCATGGTGGGGTTGAGGTGCCCATGGGCCTCCTTGGTGGTGGGGGAGAGCCCACGCTCCCTCCATGGTATCCAGCAGAGTTTCCAGGAGACAAACAGGGAGACCCCAAACAGGGCCAAGCCACAGGCGGTCACCACCAGTGACAACAGACTCACCGATATATCTGGGAAGGTGTAAAGAGAGACAGAAAATAAGGATCTGACAATCAATTTATTTTGCTTTCGGCTTGGTTGCAAAGATGTACCTTAACCCTTTCATCATTGGTGCCATGCCACTGTTCCAACTGCCCAAATTTCCAAAGCCCCATTAGTCCAAAAATGTTCCATTGGACCAAAGTCTATTTCTCTGACAGACAGTTAAACAAGTGCATATGCTTCCATTTCCCATTTCTCCTAAAATACATGCTCCCTGTTCCTACTTTCAGTATCACAGCTGCATTTGAGCCACTGATCTCAGATGTTTTTACCAGGCCTTTGTGGCATTTGAGCCACAGCTAGCAGGTGTTTTTAGTGATTCTTTGTGGCATTTGCCAGTGGTGTTTGGCAACCAAACCTGGATGTTGTTCATGGACCCATCTCCTGCTTTTCCCGCGACTTTTGTGCCACTAAACCTGTATGTTTTAACCTAAAACAATGATTTTCTAACCGCAAGTGGGTTTTGTGCTTAAACCTAACCACACATTCACAATAGCATTGTTGAGAAATGTACAGTTGTAACATGTTAGCTACAAAATAATGCACAAATGAATCCATGGTACAATGCAAACTTTTGGGGGGTTGTCTAAATGCAGGTTGTGTGTATTTTCAGAGAAACAGGTCCTCTGAGCAATGACTGCTTGTTTTTTTGGGATGACAAGCTTTCAAAGAAATAGGCTTTCAGCCCAATGGGTCCAATGGCTATGACAATTACAGTCATGTGTATGCGATATGAAACTATTTTCCCAATCACCTGTGACACCTATGTCAAATCATCCTTCTCAGCACTATGTGACAAAAAACTTTTAATCTTGTTATAACCATGGAGTTTCCGGCTTTTTTTTCTCCTCGTCTTTTCTTTATTATTATTCCTGTGACAGACAATCCTCAACAAGATTAATTAGGATTAACTACAGTTATTTAATTATCCTCTGGAGCCTCGTATCTGCCCCCAAGTAAAGTGTGCCCCATGCTGTAATTTCCAGGCCTTTGCTGATAACAGAGGAAGAATAGTGTGTTAAAACCAAAGCAGCATTAAATGCCTGCTCATACATTCTCATTTTAATACTGTAATACTGTCAGTTGTTGAGATGTTCTTTTATTCACAACTATTTAAAATGTTTACAACAGTTTTGGAAAAGATTGATTTAAAGTAAGCTGAATTTACAACCTCTTTATACTGAGTCTGTTGGTACAACTGTTTTTTTAATGGACAAATAAATGAACACAAAGTATAAATTGCCATCTTGTCAGCTTCAACACGGACAGGTGGAAACCAGCTTATTTAATTTGTCAAGTACAAATCCACATCACCATTAACACACACACACACACACACACACACAGAGAGAGAGAGAGAGAGAAATTCATGTTGAGACAGCCTTTGAATTCCTCATATTTAGAAGAAAAAATGATATTGTGTCAAACACTTTCCTGCCTACTTTCTTACACTCAGTGTTGATTTAAGCTCTGCAGACTTACTTTGTCTTCCGCTAAAAACAGTGAACAGTTATAGAAAGCACATGGCCGAAAATTGAAGGTGTCTGTGTGAAGATAACAGTTTGGTGAAAAAAATTATTGTTTCTGTTTTTACCAGACCCACCAAGTCTTCTGCAGTAGTGATTTTAGAACCAGACATCTTCTGACAAAAATGCAAAGGCAGCTATCATGCACAACCTAAATGTATGTTAATGTCTTTGTGGGCAGGAGCAGCAGCAGTGGCTGTGGGAGTATAAAAGCTTTACAGGAGTATCACACCAGTTTGCAGTCTGTCAAGTAAGAGTTTATGGTTTTCAAGTATGACACTGAATATTCCTGCAGTGCATTTGTTTACACCAGCAAAGGGTGTGCGAGTCACCATGGAAAGGGAGGTGAGGCGTGAACAACGAGAGCCATCAAGGGCTTTCTGAATCATCTCTGTTCTCAAGCAGTGGGTGACTTTTCCCTAAAGAATTCTTTTTTGAAACATAAATCATAGAAACTGCTGCAACGCAACAGCACTGAGGTAAAATCTATGAGTCAGTGTAATAACACAAATTTTATTAACCTTTTTAATAGTATATCATCTTAGAGGAAATACATAATGTAGTGATTTATGTTTAATCCTTGTGTTTTGTTGAAATTGTCTTCACGTCCTTGTTGTTTGAATTCCCACAGGCCCTCACTGCTGTGTGTGTAAAAGCAATAACAAACAATTCCAAAATCTTTTTTTTCTTCTTCTGACCTAATTTAATAAGTTGGAAAACACTGAAATATAGCAACAGAATTTAACTTTTCAATATTGGACTTGTGAAACGTTATTAGTTTAAAGTTATACTCAATCTCCTTTGCTATATTTGTGTTTTTTGGTGCTGTGTCCACTGTTTTTCGAAGCATTTTCTTGGATGTGTGCTGTTTATGGTCCTGATCTCACCTGCAAACTGTTCCTTAGAACAGTCCCAAGTAAAGCAAAATAAGAAGAAAATAGGAAACTACAGACGGAGGGCAGTGTCTCCGCAAATAAATACAATGCCACACTTTGGTCGTGGGACATAAGTGATTATTTAGTCTACACAGTGTTTTCACTTTTAAAATCACATTTATGAGCAATTCTAATAAGATAAATTAATTAAAGTAAAATTACTGAATTAAAGTCATGAAGTATCAAGTTGATAAAAATGTTAAGTATATTTTTGAGAGGTCAGATGGCCCCTGGGGTTAAGGTGCACTTAACCATTTTAGATAAGTAAATTCAACATATAGATTTTTGAATTAAAAGCTTTACTTTACCGTTACCAAAAAGAAATTGCTTCCTGATTTTTGCCAGAAAACTACTGTAAGTCATCTGCAATGTGTTTTACTGTTAACAATTGCATAAAATGTTTCTAGATATTGCCAAATGCTTGATGCGATGCATTAAATGTTTTATGTCTCAGTATTCTGAAGCAGTCCGCAACAGTGTTTTTACAAACTGCTCATATCAGCAAATAGACTTCATCAGAAGAGTTCAGGTCAGAATATAGGTCACATTATAATAAGGTAGGAGAGCGTCTCTGAGATTAATTTTTTAAAGCCTTGTGTAATTATCAAAGGCATACTATATGTTGTGCCCCCTCACTCTCTGTGCTCCTACACATGCTTGAGTTTTGATTAGGTAAAAAAAAAAATGATTAAAGTGTCTCTTCAGGCACTGATTAAAGCACTATAAACTCATCTTTGTTAATCAAAATTACATATTCAGAAGTTATTTTCCCCATGCCTTATAATGGCTTATGTAACTGTACACCTTGGCCTCATGTAGTAAGCGTGGATCTATGAATATGCAAATTGGTCCCAACCTCTTTCTCCACCAGTCATTTGCCTGCAGCTAGAGCGCAAGTGTTCACCCTCAACTGCTCATCACTATCTACGACATTAGAAACACTGCGGTAATAGATTACATGCGTTCAGCTAGACTACATTATAAAACAGCTAGTATTATGTCGCTAATTTTAGATAAATCTGTTCCCAGTTGTCAAGCTACACCTGGCTTCTTCTCTGATACCCTTTGTTTTACTGAAGTGCTTTGGTTTGTTTCTTTGCTATGTGACATATGAAACTCAAGCTGACTGAATCTGTGTTTTTAAGACTCATTTACAGTTTTAAGGCAAAAATACTCAGCCATGGTGTTGACCGCTTATTTCATCCATTATATGTATTGAATCATACAAAAACACCATATGGAAATATTAACAAGGTTAAAAATGTGATTTTCTTTGGAAGGAATCCTAAAGTGCTGATTACTGTTGTCACTCAACAGCAGGGCCCTGTGTCCACCAAGGTGTTTTTTTTCTAGCTGAAAACATCAGGTCATGAAAATCCCAGCTGGGAGAGCACTTTGGTGGCACAGTGGTATTTTGGCTAAGAAATTTCGTTTACGTTGGTTGCTATGATACATAATATCTGTTCAAGTGAACAAGCATAAGGTAGAGTACTTGCTTTGGATATGACATGAGGGTTGAAGTATGCAGGGAGAGATGAGTGTTTGTTGGGTTCATAAGAACAAACATAGGCTTTATGCTTTATACTGATAGACTTCTCTCTCCATTGTTGTTGTTCAGTATTTGTTTGTCAGATGTGACAGTTTGTCGTCACAGTAGGCCGTTAGTCCATCCTCCACTGTGACTGGACAGCTGAAGTGAGAGTAACAAGCGTTGTGTTTTTACCCAGAGTTGAGCATTTTTCAGCTCTCTGCCCTGAAAAAAACATTCACGCTCATCACGCTGCTGGGGTTTGTAGCAGGACCTAAATACAGAGCTTTCCCATTGCACATCATTAAAAAAAAATAAGCTGACCTTGGAAAAAAAAACAATTTGGTGGACACGGCTGTCCATACCAACAACAACAACTATAACTACAACAATAAAAATGTAGTTTTAAAAAATGCTCTTACACAAAAAGGTGCTGAAGTCCACAACTATGACGACAACAACAGTGGTGAACAACATCGTTGGGATTACTTTCAGAGCGATTTAAAAAAAAAAAAGCTTGGCTGAGGAATGCTACTTCACATGTGTAGATTTCAAAAACAGATGCTCTTTGGATACAAGGACAAAAATTACCAAAAAAGGAGAGAGAGGTTAGACTTTCTTTTTTCTTTTTCTTTGTCTTACCTCTCACTCATTTGTCACTTTCAGAGTGATTTGATGAAGATCAGAAACACTGCAGCTAATCCATATCCATCGTAATTTACAGGGTGTCATGTTCAACATGGCAGATGACTCAATGTTGAGGTTCAAAACACATATGCATTTGAAAAAGCAAAGTCTTTATAAAGACAAAGTCAAAAAGAGGGACATTTAGGATGTTATCGCGCTCATCCTCAGAATCAGAGTGGTGTCTCGTTATTATCATCGATGTAGATGAGGAGACAGTTATTTTCTTCTGGTGTTCTTTTCGTTTCCCTGCACAATGTACAGCAGTTAAAGGTCAACAGTATCTATTCCCCCTAAGCTGCCAATACAGCTGGAGAGCACAGTGCATGCTTGGCACCACAGTCTACAGAAAATGATATCATTAATCAGTATGGATGCTCACATTGTTATTGTTATAGCTATTGTTTTTTGTGTGGACAGCCCTTAACTGTTATCTTTGTCAAAACAGGGTATTCACCTGAGGGATATGGTGTCTTAACATTAGACCATAATTAAATCTAATCTTAAGCAGTTCTTTTCACATACATCTGTGGAGGATATAATACAACAGATAGTTGCTTTGTAATTAACAGATTGTGACAGCATGGTGAAACCAGCATTATAAATATTGTTCTGAACCCTAATGAGCTTTGATAATATCCTGGGCCATTTGGTCATCAAAAGCAAAGGACACATCTATTGTCACATCTACTGCCTATTGCAATTTCAGTATGTTGTTTGTCTTTTTTTTTTTTTTTTTACCTAGTTTTGCCCTCTTCTAGTCTTAATGGATAGGTCCACCAATCACTTCTGCTTCACTACAGTGGAGAATGTGGGGAATATACCATCCACACAAGTTCAGCCAAAGCTAATATAATGCCTCAGCAGTCCGCGTTACAATAATTAAACAAGAATCTTCCAAAGTTATGGTCAGATATATTCACGATTCAGAATAGCCTCACGTCAGCAACCCAACTCATAGCTGAGACCAATACTTCTACAGCTTAGGGCTCATAAGGTCAAATGCTCATTTATGATTATTGTTAGGGTTGCACAAAATTTTCTTTAATAGATCATTAAGTGAAAATGATGTTAGTTATGTCACTGATTGATTATTTTTCTATATTTTCCTATGATGCTACATAATGCTAACAAATCAAAGTGAATAGTAACTACCCTTTTCTAAGATAATATAATGTTGTTTTACTATAATGTTAAGATTCATGTGCAGGAGTGAACTGTTGCAACAACTTTTGATGAGTTTGAAGCTGGGAGATACAGACATTTGCACCATAATTTAAGTTACTTTAAAAAAACAAAAACATATTAAAAATCCTGCCCTGTGATGGTGCATGCATTGTTCATCTACAGAACTGACTCTGTTATGGTGGTACATCATGGTAGTTATAGTTTTTTTTTTTTTAATTATTCTTATTTTTTGGGCTTTTTTGCCTTTATTTGACAGGACAGCACTAGAGTGAAAGGGGAAAAGAGCCAGGATGACATGCAGCAAAGGGCAAAAGAGTTGGAATCGAATCCACAGCTGCTGCAGCAAGGACATAGGCTTTGATCACAGGGCACCCACTCTATGAGGTGAGCTACAGTGCGCCCCGATTTAGTATATTTTGGACACTTTGTTTTGTGTACTGTGTCTAATATTGCACTAATGAACTGCCAACTCTGTGTAGCTGCTGTAATGTTTACTGTCATTTACTGTATAAAAATCTTCATTTTCTGTGCTCCTGCACAGTGTGTTATTTTTAATAGCACCAGTCTGCTGTATCATCCTAACCATGTCTATTATTGGCTGATCCTCGTTCTGTGCGAGGGCAGTGATACAGACTTGTGCCCAGTTTATGTGCTGACTGTGCAACCGTTGCCAACAGTAATATAGCAAAGGAATTTTATTGATGTCAGTGCTGATGAAGAGTTATATGGATTAAAAAAAATAACTCAACAGAAAAGTGATAAGTGTTTAATCAGTGTAATTACTCTGATCATAGTAATAAGTAAAATGATCCCATTTTAATTTAGAGGCACTAATGATTGTTTGTTACTACCATCACATTGTTTGGCACAGCGTACCACTTTATCAGGCAAAAAACTCCAGGATTGCAAAGAAATGCATGTTGATATAATTTAAAGAAACATAGCAATCATAATTAACATAACTAGCGTCATTAACAGAATAATGAAAGCAAATTGGTGTATTTTTCATGTGAGCTTACAAACTCACTACGTATATCTTCAGTGATGAGCTGACTTTATGAAGCAATTGAAAAATTAAGTTAAACAACGAGGGCTTGAAAAGATAGCAATGAATTATTTTTTCCTATTAATATGGTGCATGTATTGTCAGGTAATACCTGACAATAGCTTGGTGGCTTACTTCACTGTTTCACACTTAAACCAAAAGCATGACTTTTACTTGGCAATATGGGGGCAATATTACCATTACATCTTGTGGAGCTGTTGCTTTACCCTTACTGAAGCATGTCGAATTTGTTACAAGTAAACATTTTACATTGCCTGTATCCAGACCTTCAAATCTGCGCACTCCATGGATTTTGAGTTGACTGATCCGTCTGGCATCATTACATGAAACAACAGTTTCTCTGCTAAAATAAAAAATGGCCAATGAACATTGCGGGGGGACTTGATTCACAAGAAGGCCTAACGCCATTGTCAAACTGTTGTCAAATGCTGTCAAGCGTTGCACCAGAACTAATGAGCAGCAGCATCAACAATGGCAAGAATTATAGTCAAGATAGAAGCTGCCATCCAGGCTCTTTTAAACCGACATGTGCTCTCTACATCGCCTGACATTATCATTTGTACTCACTCTGCTCTTAAAATTCCACCAAAACAGGTATGGTTGCGGGACGATGCATTAGTCTGGACTTAATATGACATATATGTGAGGAGGATATGTTGGTCTCTAGTGATTGGTTAGAAAAATCTGATTCCCCTCCACCACAGAAATAGCTTAGAGTGGACGCAATGTCAAACTGACAATGAAAATGGTGTGTAATGAGTTGACAATTCGGTCTGATATCAGGCAACTGTTTACAGTCATGGTATTCAATCCTCTTGTCTTTTTTTCCATCTCTAATTCTAGTGCTCTCTATCCACATTTTCAGCTGAAAGAGTTTGTGGTTTTGAATTAAGCTGTTTGGCATTTCAACGTTTCCTGAAACATCTCATATCTTTGCACTTACAGAACTGTTTGCTATTTCAGTTTGTGTTTGGAGTCTTTGATGATGCTTCATCTGATTGATATCACAGACACAGAATTTCTCCCTGAGAGAAAAACACATGTTTAAAAAAGAGGAACAAAATCACAGAACATCTTGCAACCAGGAATTATCTTGAACTGAATCATGCCTGGCAAGCTCTATCTGATGTCGAGCTAAGACTTGAAACATTTACTAAGGAATGCTGTAAAACTTTGTTAGATAAGAGTTGATGTTTAGTTACGCCATAAAAATTCACATTAGTCACATGTAAAATAGACTATGTGTCAGTCTTCGTTTGGTCAAAACAAATCTCAAAAGACTTTGGCAGCAATAGCTTTGCATTACCTATCATCCAAATCATACAGCACTGCTTAATACTGGACTGGTTCTGTGTGTGTGGGCGCTGCCATAAGACTTCGCACAGGAACTCAGACAAACTGTCCTTTCTCTGCTCTGAGATTCTGTGAATACTAGAGTATGTGTGATTTGGGAGAATTATGTGGAGAAATTGAGGGACTTGCCATCTGAGGACACTAAGTCCATAGTCAGCTTGGCAGTCCGCCTGCAGAGTGCTGCCTGGCTGAGAAGAATCTATCGACATCTGGAAGGGTTCAGAGACTGCATCACAACAAAGAGGCTGGACCAGTGCTAGAGCTCAGGACCTTCAAAGGTGCAATGGTGTAGGAGGAAAGCAAGTGCTGAAAAAGCAATATATGAACCTCTACCTCCTGCAATGTTATTTGTCTCAAATGTACCTACCTGTGAGAAAAGACTGCATTTATAGTTATTTGAAATTGCTTGATTTTTCCTTTGAAGCAGTTATTATCAACATATCTGTAATACACAACATAGAATTTCACACGTGTGAGTGATTCTGATTGGTTGTCCTCAGGGCCCTGACCACTGCTGGTTTCTAGCCTCACAGAATGTTAGTTGAATTGACCTGATAGTAATGCTTCTGATTCTACTTTGACAGCCATTATTAAATGTTGTGCACGTTTCGCCAAGTCTTAGATTAAGTGATGCATACCACCCTCATCAGCAGCTAAGCTTAATAATTATAACATTAAATTCAATATCTTTAAACCAATATGTCAAAATGACAGGTTTTACTTATGTTCACAATCACATCATATAGGGCGGATAGATTCCCATGTTGTTGACTTGCAACTGCACTGTGGCAATATAATTGAATGTAAGCGCACCTTGAATGATGCACTTCGATCTTTTGAAGATCTAAGCTTTCAGTGAAATTAAAATTTGCCAGTGGGTGTTAATGGGTAACTTGGATATGTTTTAATCTGGACCCCATTTCCCATGTTCCCAAGGTTGTATTGAGCAACAAAGCTACATCTGGCAGCAGCTAAACAAACTGCAGTGTATCACCGGGGGCGATTATGCACACTCAGTTTATGTCCACTAAAAGTGCTTGTTTTTGCAACTGTCAGGCTCAGGTTGTTATTCTATGAGTCTTACAACATTATAGAAAGAGACTTACCCTTTTGTGTAAGATCTTTTTTGTTTCACTAGAAACGGCCCTAAAATCGCCATCGCCGAGCTCACCAGACTCCATAAATCGTAATTTTATCATCACAAAAAAAAATTATAGTTTAATAAGTCTGGTGGGTTTGCAGATAGCGATATGGGGCTGTTTCTGCTCAAACAAACGGATCTTACGCCTTAATAAAAAGGTCCATCTCTGTAGGATCCTTTTCCATAATGTTGTCAGATATTTATAATAATAATCTGAGCCTATCAGTGGCAAAAACAAGCACTTTTAGTGGACGTAAATTGACAGGGCATAATTGCCCCATGTGGTTACTGTACAGCCTGTTTTGCAGCTGCTGGCCACAGCTCTGTTGCTCAATACTGGACAGATCTGAAAACTTGTTGATCCTATTAGTCACTTAGACACAAAAACATGGGAAAATAGAGTCGATATTGAAAAATACTGATTGGTTGGTTGATTGATTGGCTGATTTAACAGTTTACAACAACTGGTGACAAAGGTAGCTCTGAATGCAACCTAAATCTTAGTAAGGAACAGTGACTTCCTGGAGTGTTATCACTGCTGTGAGGTTGCTAGGCAACCAGCAGAGATTTAGGAAAGTCTGATCAGGAAACAATTCTGCACATAACTTCCCGCAAAACAACAGGTTATTATTTTTACACCTTGGACAGAGCTAGGCAAGCTGTTTCCCCCAGTTTCCAGTCTCTGTGCTAAGCGCGGCTACCAGCTCCGGCTTTTTATTTCACGGATAATTATGATATGTATCTAAACAACAATGCAGAAGGGATGGATGTATTGATTCATCCTTACACTGTTTTGTAATTGCATAATTGATGATCACTCTGATTATCTTTCTACTGCCAGGCACATCAGACAAAGATGGTCACAAATAGGCCTTCATCTCTTACATCTGACTTTTAGCAGTGTGGCTTTCTCAAGTTGGAAAGTCTGCATTTTGTTTTATGTCCACAATGTCTAAGAACAGAAGACCTACCCTTAACAAAGACACTGAATCCCATTCAGCCTGTCCTATACTCTTGGCCAAAGGCTGCTGAAGTTTTGATCTTTTATCTACTTCCTTTGTCATTCTTTTATGGGTGCTGCAATCATGCTTTGTAACACGTGTCAGCTGGAACTGAAATTAAATCTTCACTTCGGCATCTACTTGCAATTCCACTTCTCACACTGTAAGTGCCATGGAAAAGAGGAGACAGGATGGGCCTATGTGATGAATGAGGGAGGGAGGAGAGAGCTGGGAGATTAGGGAATAGAGCAAATCAGGAGGAAATGAGGAAGGAAAGGGGCTGATGATAAAGGTACAGAGTGGGACAGAAACAGGAAAGGAGTGGGAATTCAGACAGGGTTTCTGTGTGGTGAAGGATGATTAATGATAATACAAACTAATAGAAGCAGAATGAATAGGGTAGGTATGTGGAGGACTGCAGTCACTGTGCTTTCTCGCCCTTTTACATTATCTCCGTTATTTTCTGTCTCCTCTGCACACACGCACCGACACACTCACATGCACGCTTGCCATCCCGACGTAGACTGTTAGCCTAGGTGTTAGTAATGATGACACGTGACTCTGTGGTCACGTTAATTCCTCAGATGTGAGTGAATGTCCGCTTAGGTGCTCAAAACTACGTCCTATTTGTGCAATAGACTCACACGTATAGCTTATTTTAAGTTTAGTGCATAAATTGAGTTAATGTTTCACGCTGTCTGCGTGCTTTAGATGAGATGAAGAATTAAATTTAATTTAGAATTAAAACTTTCAAAGAAGTAAGATGCAGTCGATTGTGTGCCACCATAACTGCTGCCGGCGAGCGCAGGTAAGCGGAACTTATCCAGGGAGGAAGCCAATACATGCAGCTCTGTAGCCTATCACTCCGTGACTAACCATATCACTGCCGGTCTCTGTGCACGTGTCAAGAATGACCTGAACCAATACCACAAATTCTGAAAAATATCAGTCTCACGTTTAGAAAGATGAACTGAATATTTTAGATCTCGAATTTGGCTGTAAGTGAAAAGGAAAGGCTGTCACCGTGCAAGTGCATTGCAAGAAAAAAAAAAAGATTGGGTAATTAATAATGTTAGGGGAAATGGTGCAGACCGAATTCTGAAACAAAGGGTTTTGGTTGTGAAAGCCCTCTAAACAATAGCTTGGACCACCCAGTGAGTTTTAGGTGCAGAATGTCCAATGAAAAAGTCACATGCGCGTTCACCTCAGTTCAGTTAAATGCAAACCGTTGAATGAAGCGTGCAAATGATGCCTCACCTGAATCCGTATAGCGTGGCCTGGCGAGGTCTCGGAAATAGTAGATAAAATCCAGGCAGTGTTCGTTCTGCACTTCCCCCTTCGAACAAAGATCTGACAGGAGTTCAAGTGCCTTTTGACAAATCTCGTCATCTCTGTCTCCAGGCATTTCCCACCAGCATCCTTATAAATGAAGGGTCTCTTATAGGCACCACCACCACCACCAAACCACTCCGCCCGCCTGACAGTCACTTATTCCACGCTGCTCGGCACGGTTTCTGGACTCAACCACGCATCTAGCGGCACGCCTACCTACACGATGGATGGAGTCGACGGAGACGCTCTGTGAGAGAAAGAACGAAAAAGTCCAAGTGATCCAGAGAGCAAGAAGCGTTTCCCACGTGTGGAAGACAGAGAGTTTTTATGTAACATTCAGACAAACGGTCTCTTCACACTGCTGCTCTGGTTGAAAGCCACCGGTTGAATCCACGCATCGCCACTGCGGCGCCGTGCGCTGTCCGGGGTGCTGAAATGTGTGCGCGCTTTAGAGCCGGACTCTCACTACAGTGAATCTTTGCAGCAGGCGGTCCGTTGTCCTCCAATGTTTTTTCAAGCGGTAACAAGCTCAGGAAAAGTTGAGCAGCATCTTACTATAAGGAGAAAAAGCTGGATTTGAGAGCGGCACAACCTGTAGGCTGGAGCGAAAGCCGCTAAGGCGGACATGGTGTGGTTGTGCCTGAACGTGGCCAATCAGAGGATGACATGTTTTTTTGTCCCGTTTTGTAAAATGAGTCTCTTTTTTAGCGACACAAAGCGTAATATCACTGAAAAGCTACGTATATAGCATTGTATGTGCAAGTTTTGAGCAAATTAACTCAAAAGATACCGCACCATTAAAACCAAATGGAATTGCTGTCACTCCCCAGATGAGAGATGTGATTTTTTTTTTTTTTCAGTAAGATTCACGTTGCGGTCCTACCAAGACAGCCGCAGCTTCTGCAATGACATCCACGATTTGTCTTGCCATACCCTGAACTAATTACAAATTAGGAACAGGCGCATGCACGAAGAGAGAGAGAGAGAGTGAGTGAAAGGGGGGGTATTTATTTTCCTGTCTTTTTTATCGTTCCTAATCGTTTCTGGACTGCTCAGGGCATAATTATAATCAACAACTCCATATATTCCTCATGGGACAATCAATGTCAATATTTCAAAGCGCGTGCATTGTTGTGCTGTCATTCCTGTTCTGCATTTACTCAACCGATCAGTAAGAAGTCTTTCTGAAGGCACACAGTCAATTTCACCTTCACTGAGTTCATTTCAGTGATTGACAAGCCCAGTAATTACGGTATAGACTCAGTGTGGTTTCAGGCTGCATAACATTACACTTGAGTAGAAAAAGTAATAGCCTGAGTGCGCGCACCACACCACAAGTGAAACACTCTGAGACGTGCACCATACAAAGACATATGCTGTAGGCTATCTTATAATGTTAACTGAGAAATCATCTTTTGTATGATATAAAACGGCCCTTTGATGTAATTGAGATGTATAGAAATCATTAATATATGGTTACTAAAAGAAAGTTCAAAGAGGATGCCAGTGGAGGAAACAGTGAAACAGCATTTTCTAGAGTAAATATTCTTTATTAATATATCACAGCTTCAAGATCTCCCACATTTTATAATAAATTCAAGAGAAAAACAGAAGAAGAGATACAAAGGAAAGGAGTTTTAAAATGACAGATAAATTGGGATGCTGTGTTTGTGATTTTCATGCTTGTTCCACCAAACAAAAAGCCCAGCAGCCATCTCCCATCAAAGATAAAGAGTTCTTTTAATGAGCTGTGCCCCATGTGCATTTATCTCTTTGCTCTGCTGTCTTACAAATGGCGTATTGTGCTCTCCTACCTTGTAATAATGAGAGCCTAGCAGGGATCCAAAAGACTTTATCTCTGTGTAAAGGAGCATGTGTATGTGGTAAGCATGCCATCTATGTAAAATACAGGCCCTCTTGCCCTGCTTCGAACAGTGAAGGAGGTGAAAATGTTGTAAGTGGAGAGACAAGTAGGTGAAGGTGGTTATAATGTGTGTGTGAGTGTGTGTGTGTGTGTGTTTTCCATTCAAAAAAATCTTCACACAGCAGTAAGTCAGCTTTCTTGGTGTCCATGGCAACAGTAAAAGACAGAAGGCACTCTTCACCCATTTCTTCTCCTCAACTCTTGCTCCACCAGCCACTCTCTTCCACACCATCCATTAATGCTTCAGGCTTTTTTTTTCACTCATCTTTCTCCTCGTGTTTTATTTCGTAATCATTTTTCTCCTCTCTACTTCTTCTGTCTTCTTTAATCGTAAACTGCTTCCTAATATTTTTTATCTTCCATCAGTTTCTCTATCTCTCCATGTTTCTTTCCGTGGGTCTGTAACTCATTTTGTGTTGCTCATGGACTAATGGAATTTTTCAGAATCAGAATCAGAATTGGGTTTTATTGCCAAGTACATTTACATGTACAAGGAATTTGAATTGGTGATTGGTGCAAAAACAGTTAATATAAAGGAAGAATAATAATAAAAAAGGTAAGTTTTAAAGAAAACAAGACTTAAGATAAAAATATCGAAGCAATAAAAAATAAAATTTAAAATGAAAAAAAATAATATAAAGAACAGAAAATGTATGTACAGTATGCCAGTTGGTGGCTCAACAGAACAACATTGGGGCAGTGCCCTCACAGTTGAAAACAGGACAATATGAAGAATGTGTGCAGACACTGCATGGACTGCATCTTCGTAAGTTCTCCACCAGCTCAGTGTGGACTGCTGCTTGTCTCACTTCATTAATACCCCTTTTTTACCGACATGCAACTGGTTCTGTTAGAGTTTTGGGTTTGTAACAGCAGTGTGTGTCACCTTTGTGAGGCATCACAAATGAGGCAACAATTTATGCAATGAAGGACTTGATCAAAATAGTGCTGGCTCTGGACTTGATAAAAGGACTTTT
The DNA here is from genome assembly GCF_008729295.1 of Plectropomus leopardus. Lineage (NCBI taxonomy): Eukaryota > Metazoa > Chordata > Actinopteri > Perciformes > Serranidae > Plectropomus > Plectropomus leopardus. The sequence continues at coordinate 23,077,862 of NC_056463.1, forward strand.
TACATGTTTACACATAAATGTGCAGTTACCTTTCCACTATATTGAGGAACAGAGGCACCAGATTGCTGCCAACATCCTCTTCTCAGGTTTATGGTTATGTTGATGCCCACGGGTTTTGCGTGCTCTCAATCGTGTTTTTGCTTTTTCATTTGGTAAGAGATTTGTTTATAACAGTTTGTGTGTGGAGAGGACTTTTTTGAACAAAGGATGGAAAAACCCTGTTTACAAAAATACCCGTGTCCCTGTACACTAGGCCTCATAGACAAACAGCCCTCTCTTGGGATTAGATGCTTGTGCTCCAATCATGTCTTTAATGAGCTAAAATTGCTGAGACATCATCCAGTTGTCAACATCTGTCAGACATGCAGACACCTGCAAAGCCACCTTTAAGAGGGAGAGGAAAACAAGTGTGCATATGGATGGAAAAACATGTGACATTATTACATCACCAAGAGATCCTGTGTAGAAATGGCGGAGTCCCACCAGTAAACCTTTGGGGACACCAGGGTGTGAGGAACACAAAAGTGCTTCTTTCAACATCACTTGTTAGAAGCCACTGATGATGGAGGATTGAAACCATTGCCATGCTGATACCCATTAATGCTAGCACAGAGAGAAAAATCTGATTGTTCAGTATGCCAAAGGCAGCAGTGATATCAGTCAGTATCAGGACTGAAAACGGGCCAGCTGCGCTGGCAGAGTGAAGTACGTCTGTGATTGGCTGTTTTTGTGAGTTTGCTGCTTTGAACAATGATTGGTTTGGACTCTTGAAGCTGTGTTTGGATTTTCAAGCCTCAAGACACAAGTGTGTACACGCACATGCATATGATGCACAACACAAAGTATGCAGTTTGTTAATATGACCCAAAATCTTCATTTGTAAGGACTCAATTGATTTTCTGATTCTTATTAATTATTCTGCACTAGTTTGAGTTCGGGAGGAAGAAAGCAATATGCATACATAATTTAAAAAATGATTTATATATTTGTGATTAATAAGATGTGATATGTTTGTTTATTGCATACCATTACAGTTGGGATTTTACTGAACAGGCTTTGTTTAAATAGAGTTTGGTGACCTTTTTTCCATTATGTATTAGTGTTCATTTAAATGCAAATGGGCCAGTCCCCTCAGCATATTCCTACATAAATTCTGATTGATTTCATTGGGATGAAACCTGGGACCTTTGGTAATGAGATGTATTTATTGTTTTATGGATCTCTCTTTCATTCCATGTTTCCTGTGGACACAGAAATGGGAGTTTCTCCCTCTGGCTTTGTAATGCTGAGCAGATAATCTCAAGAAAACTATGGCTTGCCTCTGCTGCTGCAGAATTCAGTTCATCGTTTTATGGCTTTGGTGCCTTGGTGATGATGATCTCCTAAACATGTGTTTCACACTTAGTGAATCCTTGTGATTGAGATATTAAATTGTTAGGTTTTGATATGTTTACACATGAAGGGTCATTATCACTCAAAAACTAAAACAGTCTATTCCATTTGCAATTATCTTGTCAGAGAATGTATGAATAGCATTAATTTTTAGGATACAAATTTGGACATCTTTGAAGTATAGTGGATCACAATAGTGAAAGGCGTAGATGGAGTTTTCTGAACGTTCGGTGTAAGTGCAGACATGAGAGGAAGAATAGGAAGCACTGCTTTGACAAATGGATCCATCAGCCACAGGCAGTCGAAAATATATATGTGACTAGATGAGTGTTGAAGAGATTCATTACTCATTATTTTCCACAAAATCTCACATCTGCTGCCCAAGCCTCTCAGCATTCTTTGAATCAAACAAAGTGTGCTTCGTAGAGGGGCTGTGCAGAGAGGAGGAGGAGGAGGAGGAGGAGGAGGAGGAGGGTGGGATAGAATTTTCTCTCATCTCAATTGCTCTTTCTCTGCCTCTATTTTTCTCTGTGGCTAAAAGAGAGAGGCCTTGAGGGTCTCAAAAAACAAAAGGCACAAAGGCAAAGCCAATTCAAGATATTTTGGTGTGTTTTCGTGTGTGTGTGTGTGTGTGTGTGTGAGAGAGAGAGGGAGAGAGAGAGAGAGATGTGCTGCATGCTGTATATGAAGAACAGAATAATGTAGGGTGTTAGTGTGAGGGGGGAGGGGTGAAGAAAACTGTAAGTAAGAGAAAGAAATACACTGAGGCAATACACAGAGACACATTCCCTATAAAGCCAACAGAGGTTTCTCAGGCTGGGGTTTGTTGCCAATCATGCATCATCCATAGATAACAGCACTGCTCCAAGTACTTGAAATTTAAGAACTAAAAAAGCTACATTTGGATGCACTGTAAATATACAGTTTTTGAGTAGCTGTAGTTTACAGGTTTAAAATTTAGGGCTAGTTTTGTTGATTTCAAGCTAAACGATGTGCCTGGGACATGTGTTATAATGATGCTCGTTACCAGGAGAGGAGAAACACGTTTCTTCCCTGTTCCAAAACAAATATCAAACCCTGAGAAGTGCAGCGTTACTCACCTAGCTAGCTCGCTGCTAGAGGTATAGCCGACTGAATGTACACACATGCTGCTTTTGCTTTTTAATGATTATTATAGTTAATCCCATTTTGTACATTTTGTATATGTATTCTGTGAATGATTTTGTACTGGTATAGCTGCAGGTTTGTATTTGATATCATGCCAAAAATATTTTAATTTTTTTTCTTTCCATTAGTGGTTTGAGGGAGAGATGTTAAGATCAGTGTTCCAGCTATGTGTTGTTACTGAAGCGTCTGCACTTAATAAGAATCTATAAAGTTTTGAAGCTAATTTATTTAGATCTGTCAGTTGAATAATATAGTTAACAGTTTTTGGAGGTTCAAGTGGGTTATGAGATATGTTCATTTTGGTATGGAGTATGGATTTTAGTTGTAGGTATTCAAGAAACTGATGTTTTGTTATTCCATGTTTCTGGAGGAGATCTTTAAAGTCTATGAACTGATTGTTGTGGAAGAGACGGTGAAGGTGTGCGATACCTTTTTGTTCCCATGTGCGATAGTGAAGTGGGGTGCCGTGGAGTTTGAGGTCAGGGTTGTGACAAATAGGGGTGTGTTTACAGGGCGTTGGAGAGGAATTAAACAGCTTCATGACTTTCCACCAGGCTGTCAGAGTGGAGATGGCGGTACTTTTAAAGCATGGGTGTTGTTTGATAGATGTGTTGAGGAAGAGTAGATGTGACAGAAAGATGTTTTTGCAGTATAGTTGTTCTAAGTCTATCCAGGGTGCATTTTGGGTTATTATGTGGCTCCATTCAATAAGATATTGTATTTGGTTTAACAGGTAATAGAAGAGAAAGTTTGGGGCATCTAGACCGCCTTGGGCTTTGTTTTTTTGTAAAGTGGACAGTTTGATTCTTGCTTTTTTGTTCTTCCAGTAGAAATGTGTGGTGATTGAGTCGATAGAAACGAACCATTGACTGTTGGTGGGATAGGCAGCATAGAGAAGAAGTAATTGATGTGAGGAACTATTTTCATTTTTACAGTTGCTATTTGTCCTAGAAGTGAGAGCGGTAAGTTCATCCAGAGGCCGAGGTCATTTTCTGCTGTTTTTAACAATGGTATGTAGTTAAGATCAAATAACTCTGACAGCCTGGTGGAAATGTCAGTGCCCAAGTATTTAGTGTTACTAGCACGAAGCAGAAGTGAAGAGTTATGTCGTGCAGAATCCCATGCATCATCTGAGAGAGGGAGTATAGTGGACTTGTTCCAGCTTATTGTGTAATTTGAGATTTTAGAGCAGGTGTTGAGGTTAAATATTTCATGTAACAAGGATTCCTGTAAGTACAATAAAATGTCATCTGCGTAAAGGCTTATTTTATGTTGGATGTTTGTGCTATGAACTCTTTTAATGTTTTGGTTTTGACGTAAAGCTGCAGCAAGAGGTTCTATGAAGATTGCAAATATTGACTGAGAGTGTGGGCATCCTTGCCTGGTACCGATGTGAAGTGTGACACCATCTGATATGATCCCATTTGTGGTGACTGTGGCTTTAGGTGTGGTGTATAGTGTTGTTATCCAGTGAATGAACGACTCCCCGAAAATGAATCTGTGTAATGTGTTGAATAAGAAAGTCCACTTAACTTAACTGGTTAATGATGTTAAATAATCTTCGTGCAATATCTGAAGCATGTATTTTTTTTAATGAAGCCTGTCTGACCGTGATGTATTAAAGTGGAGATGACTGTTTTTACTCTGACGGCTTTGGTGATGATTTTTAAGTCAGTGTTCATAAGTAATAAGGGGCAGTTACTAATAGGTTGGGTTGGATCTTTACTGGGTTTTAGTAGAACTGATGTAACGGATGTATTCATGTGTGAAGGGATTTGTGATGTTTTTTGTATTTTTGTTGTTAGCCTGTAAAATAGTGGGGATAGTATGTGCCAAAAGTTGTTATGGAATTAGGAGGGAGGCCATCTGATCTGGGTGATTTATTGTTTGGCATTTGGAGTAGGGCTGTGTGAAGTTCATCTGATGTTAGTGGTGCATCAAGGATGTCTGCTTCTTGTTTAAATAATATGGTTAAATTCAGGTTATTAAAGAAAGATTCGATTTACTTGTTGGGACTGTACAGACGGGGAAAAAAGGTGCAAATGTTTTAGTCCATGTTGGACTTTTACAACTTGGGCTGTGAACCGCTGATTGAAATATGTTGAAATTAAATTCTGGAGAGAGGATCATCGTGGTCCTTTTAAAAACCTCAGGACTTTGGTAACAGTACATTATACATTATCTCCTCTCTTAGTTGTAGAATCCCATGTCTGCACAGTTGGGCTGACTGAATAATAACAATAATAATAATACCTCTTATTTATTGAGCACTTTCCAAGGCATTCAAAGACACTTTGCATAAGTCAAAAATTATCATAAAATAGAGTACACTAAAATACATACTAAAATACACACATTATTCACACACATCTGAGGCAGACTAACAGAGGAAGTTTGTTTACTTTTCATAACAACATAAAGTCAGTTGCTTCATGGCACTTTTTCTTATATATAAACCAAAATTCTGATGAAGCCATAAGGGTGTGAATAGGTCACACATGCATGTCGGCATGATGCAGGAAAAAAAGGACTTTTATCCAAGCAGACTTGTGAGACACCAGATGAAGCAGCACTTGGCTCAACTGTTAGTCTGGTTTACAGTTTATGTGTGGGCAGTATCGGACAAACACAGCTCAGTCAAATCAGAAGGAAAGTACAACATGCAATAACAAAAGCAGATAATAGGCTTGATAATTAGAATGGCTCAAACACCAGGCATCTTAGATGATGTGACAGGCCCCTCTGGAAACAGACGCCTGTATATAGCTACAGGAAATGTAATGAGCCAATGAGGGACAGCTGTGCAGGCAGGTAGCAGGTCACAGGGGTAATCTGTTGATGGAAGCAGGTGTGTAAGAGCAGGATGTTCACCACAGGGGCCTGGTGAGCATGTGAGGTAGGACCAAGGTAATGCAAAATAACACATGAAACAGACATATAGGCAAAAGCAGAGTATGCAGGAGTCAAAGTGACAGGTAGATATTTTAACAGATTGATTGGTATCATACCAGCTCTGTTTGCCACCCACTCACCTTATCAAAATATACATACATATGTATACTTGTTACAGCTGGCCTGTTTACTCCAGAAGCAATGTTCAAGCAAAGCCCTTGGCACATATCTATTTCTTCCTCATAATTATCATACTTAGAGTATGCTCAAAATACTTTTAGCTCTCACCTACAAGACAACACTTTGCATTGACAAGAAAGAAAACACAGGACTCGCAATTTCCTATAACTGATACCACATGGAGAGATAAACAGGAAGGACCCCAGGTGAGCCGACAAATGTTTTATAACAGTGATGGATGTCCAGAGGGACGAGCAGAGCAACACACAATCTAGCTGTGATGGAAGCAGAGGACAGAATGTAACAGGAACTGTAGAGTGCACCGTCATATTTAATTACAACTTCAACTTAAATTACACTGATAAAGTTTATCAGCATCCCCAGTGTTTTCTCTCCTACTTGTGTAGATTTAATACCCTGTGCTTTATAATTATTCCCTGACTGAGGCCAATGTATTAAATGTGCAATGGCTTATCCATTAAGTGAGGCGAAATGGTACAGTTATGGCAAAACATTGCTCACTCTCATAGTGTGATCATGGTTTTTCCGTTTTTATTATTATTTTTATTATTATTATTGTACTGCTTTTTCATGCAGCTAAAGCATTCATTCAGTTGCACTTCAGTATGAGTAGGTATAAATGTCTCAGGGCATTTTTCATTGGTAGTGAATGATCTACTTAATTTCGCTGATTAAAACACAAGTTTCTTATTTGCATTGAAAACTACAAAGGTATAATGTTCAGAAATTGTCCCTTACTGTTTGTAAATAGCATAGCGGTTGAAAGTAAAAGTGAAATCCAACGTCAGATTTAGTGTCGCTTGCTATATTTGTGTTTTTGGCGCTGTGTCCACAATTTTACTAACTTCCATTTGGCTGTTCACAGTCTGGCAGCTGGTCTCTACCTTTTAATAAAGACCCTGCCTCACCAGCATACTGTGCACAGAGACGTACTGAACACAGCAAAACAAGAAGAAAATGAGAAAATACACACAGAGGTCAGGGTCTCTGCGGATATTCACAATCACAGTCAGGCTGTTAGTGGGTCATTAATAATGATAAAAAGGGATTGCTTTTGTTCAAGTCTATACATTGTGTTTGTTTGTTTGTTTGTTTGTTCGTTTGTTTTTAAGAAAATCCTGCATACTAGAAAAAAAATTCCAAGATGTAAACTGCTTTTCATGTTAGACAATCTTATTAATAAGTCGTTGTATTTACAAATCAAAGAAACATACTTTTCTTTTGGTGTCGACCCCATGATTTTAACTGCTTTTGCGCCAGTGTAAAACATGCTCTATTCCCCTGTGACCCTGAGGAGGATAAAATGGTTGTGCATACTAATTATCATGCTTACATCAAACTGATCAGCATGTAAAAATCAGATTAGACTTGGAGATTTCTGTGAGTGGTATAATGATCTCTGTAATCATCACTGTATGGCTGGTTGCTTTACAAGGATAACCCCATTAATACTGTATCCTTAACAAAAGAGCCTTCAATAGGATTGTACATCCAAATAGACTATCCCTTGGCATTGTTGCTGAGCTAAGACAAAAAGTCTCTGTTTCTCCCTTGGTTTTTGCAGCTTGTAAGGGCTGCAGAGAGAGAAAGACAGAAATACATATAATGCTGAGCTCAGCTTCTTCCAGCCAATAGCCTACTGTTTGCTGTTAATTATCCAACTTACTTGTGCAGGCCACAAAGACATACATTTCTCTCTAAAAATAAGAGCCGCTACAAGATATCATACTGCACTGTGCCACATTAAGACAGTTGGAGCATCGAAAGTGAGCGAATCCTGTCAAACATAAGCATGTGATGTTATTAGCTTTTGTCAAGGAGAATTGGCAAAGCAGTTTCAGAAGCAGAGCACAGTAATTAAGTATTTTTCCATATAAAATATACTTCTCAGACATTTTGCGTTAGTGAACCGGTAGACTAAAATAATCAAGTAGGGCTGTCACACATTTATTAATGCATTGATTGCGATGCGATTAAGGTCCGTTCTTTTTTTTTAAATCGCATTAATTGCCAGCCGATATTTTTTAATTAATGATTATTGCAAATATTTTAATACTAATTAAAATGTCATGAAACTTTGCATGGTCATAATGTTTGACATGACAGATTCACTGCAGGGGCACTTTGATGGTCTCTGGCACATAAACTTTTTATCCCACAGGACTGTTCAGTAATGATGCAGCCAGTACACTGTGACACCTGCTGCTACAGTTGCAATGCAGCCAATAGTGCACTAATGGCACATGGAAAATGCAGAGTTGTCAAACAGGCAACGAGATGTCAAAGTAGCACCTACCACACCGCTGAATCATTTTCCACAACTTCTACAGCTTTGTGCCATTATGATTACAACAGTCAGACCTGCATATTCCCAAGTGTGAAACAAATTGGCCATTTAAATGAAATATACAAATGCAGTCCTCTGAATATGATAAGTGGGGGTGAAGGGAAGGTCTGCTAATTAAAAAATACTCAGTTAATTTCATGCCATGAAAGCATCAACTTTGAAAGGTTCAGTCTTAAATGAATGGAAGAATGGCCATAAACCTCTCTGTGAGCCAGAATGCAAAATAATGTGTGAATGATGCTAAAAATAACCTCAGAGGCACATGCTATTCTCTGTAAGCAGAGAGAATTGGATTAGATAGAATTAGATATTGGATATTAGATATTTCTCTCTTTCCATCTTGCTTTTTGAATTCCATTAAGTGCTCGTGGTGCACAAAATCTACGCTCTCCTAGATTTTTATCATTTAGTCAATTTTGACATATACTGTAGGATAATTGTGTGGTATCAGGTCTGCTGTGATAACTCGACAGCATGTAGATTTATGTATTTCAGCTCAATAAGATGGTGAATAATAGATTTTATTTGAAATTAGATGCTTTTGTTAAGCAGTCTGTGTGTGTGTGTGTCTGTGTGTGTGTGGACTGCAGTTACTGTATGTTTCTTTAACTGTGAGAGAACAGAAGCCAGCTATTTTCACAGTTAACTGCATGACATAAAACATAAACCCCAAAGGTGTTATAAATATTTTACCATATCAAGACACAAGACATAAAGAAGGACTTGCAAATGAAAAACTTAATCGTATGGAAAGCCTGACTTCTGTCTGCTGCTGTGGTCGAAACTTTTTCTTTAAGCATAGTTTACATCTAATATAGCCAGGAATACAGACCTTACCAAATCTCTACAGCTGCATTGTGGGTGGTATTTTTACTGCATTTCCCTGTAGGATGACATGAGATTAGCTCATAAATATCAGGGAAGATTGGGGTTTTCTTTCCCTCAGCACTGATTTGTTGTACTATTTGTACAGCAGGCAGTTTCTTATAATTAGGGAAAACTTTCCCAAGATTCTCAAGACAGTGACGAGAGTTAAGAATGTCCACCCACAATTATTAACAATCTACAGTTGTCAGACAATACTAACAAGTGAGAGAGCTGACACCTGAGTGTTAAGGCCAAAACACACTTTTGATAACCAAACATTCACGGATTGATAACCAAACATTCACGGGGAAAGGGAGCTAATTTGGTTGAATTTAGATAAAGCTATTGGCAAAACATGAGATCCTTTTGATGCCACATAATTAGTCCATAAACTCATGAGTGCTTTACATTAAAATGTAATATAACACAACAGCCATTTTAAATATGTTATAACCTCAGAGGTCTACAAAATGACAACTCAGCAGCACCAGAAACCATCATCTCAAAAAATTATCATGTAGCCAGAAACAAATCTATACTGGGAAAATAAGAACAATACCATCAGCAGCCACAGCTCATGTAACATGTGGCCCACATGCCAGAGGAAAATTTTGGCAGCCTTACATATGTGCATTTAATACATATTAAAGCAACTTTTGTAAAGTGACGTTATATATTTATTGAAAGATTGTCACTTGTGATTTGGAAAGTCATTGCTGTGTTTCCAGCAGCTTTTTAATCAACAAACGTATGTTTTGTAGCAACCTGTCACTTCATTTCTAGCAGCCTCTAGGTGTTATTGTTTTCCAAGACATTGCTGCTTTTCTTGCCAAGATAGTGGCATGAAAAGTGATTGTATTTTACTGAAAAGTTACTGCTTTTATTGCTGTGATAGTGAGATGACAAGCGGTTGTTTTTCGCTGAGACATTGCTGCTTTTCTTGCCATGATTGTCTCCCTCAAATGGGGTATTTAAAACCAAAACAAGATCTTTTCCCAACCATAATCAATAGGTTTTTGTGCCTAAACCACTACATAATACCTTGCAAATGTAATGTATCTGTGGTTTGCGAAAAAGTACCATGCTTACATTTTTTGTGGAGATTGGGCTGCTTCACTCGTCCAATTGAGGCCTCCCTGTTGTCAAAATAAGAGTTATCGTAGAACTCTTTTCTAAATGGTTAGTCCCTAAAAGTGTACAGCCAGCACAGCATCTTGTCTGATATCATAAAACATCTACAGATGAACTTAATCCATTGTGGTTGAGGCAGGAAATACTGTGTTGAGGAATAGCAGTTAATCTGTGAGGATCAATCCCTACATAAGAAAGAGTAGCAAAGTGATCTGAACCAAAAAAGTTGTTGTTGAGCCACCTTATAAAGTTACTAGAAAGATGTTTTGGGTTTTTCCAGAACACGAGCAAAATGATATTACTTAGGGACTGAGGGAGACTCATTCTGCCCGTCCATCATCTCCACCTGTGTGATTGGCAGACTGCAAGCTGCTCAGGGAACGAGAGGTGTTGCTCTGCTAGACTGCGCGTTGCCTCAGGAGGGAGCCTCCCAGAGAGAGGTTAACACCTGCTAAACCTGCTGAGGCTTGTGGGAGGACGCTCCTATAAAAAGGATTTGGTTGGGAAAGAAGAAGATAAATGCACGCACAGCTTTCAGCTCTAGTTGACATGTCTACTGTTCTGGGCAAAGATAAATGAAATTGGCATTCGTATGAAATCAAGACAGTCTGAAAAATTGTCGACCTCTCTGTTTATCTTTGTTATGCTGTAAGATGTCGATGTTATTCAGGGTATTTGACTTACCACCTCAAGTACAGGTTTAAGCTGTAAACCTCAGAACAGAGAAATAAGCCTAGAATTGATGCCAGGCAACTTGCTCTTTTAATAGATCTCCTGGGCCTAGTCCACAATATATCTCTGTAATCACCAGCACTTAAACTGCTGTACAGCATTACAGTGTAAAATCTGGACCTCCAATTTTCATTTAACACCTGTTGATTGTAGAATGTGTATTGCATAATAACATGAACAACAGTGCACATTATTTTGCCCTAGCATTCGTGCTGGGTGGTTTATATTGCTGTTTTTTGCACAGCCCCAGAGCTTACAAATAGAATTTGTTGGCAATCCATTTAATATAGATTTGAAAGGATGGGACCATTTTGCAATGCTTAGTCGCTCTTTTTAATTTAGCCAAAAAGCACTGGGGAATGTCTTTGCTCTGCTAATCACTATTACAATTTACTTCACTTGGAAAGCACAAAACTGCTAGTCACATACTCTGCAGATGCTCCATTTTTGGTCATGGTGCATTATAACAAGTAGAAGAAAGAAAATAGTTAGCATAAACATGAGGAAACAATGGAGCTGACATTACCAGATTCAGTTTGTTACAGTTTGATGAAACAATCAAGGAATGATTAAAAGCTTCCTTAACATTATTTCCCTTCTGGAGTAAAAACACATAAAATGTTGACAGCTGGCATTTCACAGCCAGTCAACTGATGAAAATGTTGGCATTGTTCATTCCTGAAAACCAGGGATAAGTTACATTTCTACTTGTCATATGTGACATACCAACGTTTTTTTTTTAGATGATGCAGTTCTAATTACATATATGTGAACTGACCTTGTCATTGAGTGGTGGAGGGGATGGTGGAAAGCATGACACTTCTGCTGGGCTGCAGGACACTTCAGACCATTGTTTGAGAGCAACAGAAAACTAATCCAGTTGTCTTTTAGCAAAACATTGTCGTCATTTACAGCCGTGATTGTGCCACAAAAACTTTTTTGTTTTTGAGAGAGCGAGAGAGACAGAGAGCTTCATATTCAGCGATGATTGTGCCACCAAAAATTGGTTTCTTTAGCAAGACATTTGTGGCATTTGCAGCAGCAATTGTACCACAAAAAATGTGTTTTTTTTTTTAACTTGACAGCATAATTATGTCACCAAAAATGGTCCTTATCTTGGGGTTACATAAGTGACATTTCCAGCTGTGGGCGTTTTTTAAACCAGACCTAGGTGGCTTTTCCATCCATGACTGCAGCAAAAAGGGGGTGTTTTTTAAAGAGACATCAGTGGCATTTCCAGCCATAATTGGGCCACCAATCAAGTGGGTTTTTTTATGGAGTCGTCAGCCCCATTTCTAGCACTGATTGTGCCAGAATAAGTGGGTGTTTACTTAGAGAAATCAGCTACATTTCCAAACGTGATTCTGAAGCCACAAAACAGGTATTTTAAGCCAAATTATTAAGCTTCTCTTAACCATAACCACGTGGTTTTTGTGCCTGAATATAGTCGGATGTTAACTACAGCGTAAATGGATGGGATAGTGATAGAGGATGGTTGCATTCTGATTTTAATGTGAATAGACCTTCCCGAATCACACATAATAATATTGCAATTTGTGTGTGTAGCATCTTTTGACTGGTTAATTTTTGAGTGAAAGCTTCATCTTGAGGGTGGCTACTAGTGTTACCAGTGTAGTATATCCTCTGGGTTGGTCTTACACATTCCCAGAGCATCAGCAGGGTCACAGCATCTTACTGTGAGAGCTCTGTAAATAGACTCAGGGGAGCAGGACAGGGCGAAGGTTCACAGTTATGTGTTTGTTCGTGTGTGTGCGAAGATCCATCTGTTAAAGTGTGTACTAACATGTACTGCATAATGCATGTGTGGAAAAGGCTCTGGCAACACGCCCGTTCACAAACCAATTAATCACCATCGCAATGCCAGTCCAGGTTTGCTGCAGATATCCCCCATGAAAGGACTTGATCTAAGTAAACCTTACATGTTATGTGTGTAGATGACTGAAAGTAAGTGGATTGGCTTGTTAACTGTTACAGAGACTGTGATGAGATTATGTAAGTCCAGTCTCCGTGTCCTGACCCAACACACCATACTGGTGAAAGCCACCTGAGGCTGCTAAATCCTTCAGTACAACATGTTATCTGGGCTCATATTATATTGAACATACAGTATGCACCTAGGGACAGCAAGCTATCTCATGTTTGGGAATGTGTAACCATGTCAGTAATAATTTATCAGATAGAATCTGTGAGGCTGGATGTCTATATTGCACATGTGTCCCGTGGGTTCAGTGTGGTTAAGCGTTCAGCTGAGTGTTTCAGACATAACAGCAGTGCAATTAGAAAACATAAAACTATATGCAAATAAATGTAAATATTTCATTTGTCCATACCTTGATTTGTTATCCACTCTATATTACATTTATAATTAAAGTTGACCCTTAACTCCCATCAAGAGTAGTTAAAAGAGACCACAGGCAGATATTTGTGATACATAAAACTAATAGGATGCTTCTTGAATTCTAATATGGTTTTCATGTAATTGAATCATGCATGTTTCTTCTCAAGTTCCATGTAATTATCCCAGGATTTTCAATTTCAAATCCATAGTCTTCTTTTTCTTTCCCTCATAAATCTGCTTCGACTACATCAATGTAGATTGAAAACCAGAGAACCGGTTTCTGTGTCTCTCAGAGGGCAGAACAACCAACTAAGATGAACCATTGCACCAAACCACCAACAGCCAATCTCAGAGAGCCGGTGATGATGCCCCCCTGCACAGCCTGTTGCCGTGGTAACAGTGCGGCAAGTACCTCTAGCTCTTATGTCTCTGGTTATGGCTGTCCGTTTCCATTCTGAGGTGAAGGGATTGATCACTATTCTGCTCACCAAGTGTCGAATCAAGGTGGCACTGGTGCAGAACAGCAGGGAATTGCCTGAACTGACGCCAACTACCTGTTTCTTACTGGACAGGGAATACCTGATGAAAACACTGATTCCTTCAGGGTGAAATCTGTTCCCTCCGCACGGAAAGAGGCCATGTGGACGAGAGGAATACAGCTGATCTGTCTCTTTGGGGCTGTAATCAGTACAAAGTTATAAATTCTTGCTCCATTTTTAGCCTGAATGTTCCATTGCATTTTTAGATATACATATCCAAGCAGAGTATAACTGCTTTTTCAGCAGGCATGCTTCACTCAGACACTCTTGTGGGAAAGCTGATCTTCTGTCGCCAGAACTGTCCACGACTGTGGTGGATGTATCAATTAGAAATTAACATTTTCTGGCTTTTGTATCTACTGGCACAGTTGAGATTGCTTAGCAACACAGAAGTAAGCTAATTAGGAAAATGTGTGTTTGGGGTACGGCTGTGAAGCACGATGTTATCAAATGATAACAGTGTTAGTCACAAGGGCGGCAGAACCTGTTAAGATGCAAATAACCATGACAAACAGCACAAGTGTGTCCCTTAATAGTAGAGAAAATCTGCCACAATAAATCATTTTGACATGTGGCATCACATGAGCAGTATTGAGCCATGTTAGCATACTCTAATAATAGAGTTAATTTCTCTATTTAATAAATAAGTCATTCCTCCAACTTGACTGTAGTGGCTGCACACTAGCAAAGAAGGATTCTTCATGCATTTTGTGGAGGCATTTCTATTGCAGTGATGTTATTCAGAGACCACTTGCTGCTTGTGTTTACTCTTGAAAAGGCATCTTTTCAACAGCAACCAAATATTTCTCATAAGATTGAACAATCTGTTGTGTGAGTTGAGACGCATGCTTGCAGTGTGCTCAGAAGATGCTCCATGTCTGAATAATTCATTCCAACAATACTACTGAAACCTTCTGGATCTGAAACCACAGCATGTGATTCCATTCAGTTCTCTGCATGCGTCATTTACATATGCACACTCATTATCATCATTCAATTCTTTCACATCACAGAAAATTTGAGGAAAAAGAAAAGCTACAACTTTTTCATAAAAATGACTTAAGATGTGTCTTTTTGCTGCACAGACATATCTCCAACCATTAATGTGCACATTACTGTATCATCCAGAAGAAAACGGCATAGCCATCAATGAAGCATTAACTTGCAATGCTCTATCAACATCTCATGCACTTGTCAGCTTTATTGAATATTGGAATTTATTGGACTAAAAACATAATGCCAGATATACAGATGCTTGATGACAAGTGGCAAATCCAGAAATTATTCATAGAGGTTGCTGGATGTGGCCACTGAAAATTTTGGTGTGGCACGCCAAAACCAAAAGCCATGGCTGAATTTTAGGAATTCGATGAAGCTGTTGAAGTATTGGCTTGTTGGCTAAGTTAATATGGAGAGAGTTAAGGCATTGCATACCGATATACTTTAATTTCTTAGTTTACAGTTAATAATACTTCTTGTCTGATGTGCTGACTAATGTTGGGTTCACACCGGACGTGGAAGCAGCTGAAATGTTAAGTGTCGCGCAGCAGCCGGTCAGTAGTCTCCTGGCTGTTCACAACAGGAGCACATTTCTTCACAGTGGTCAGCAGTTATTCTCTTTCTCTGCTTTTTTCAAATCAAACAGAGAGCTCTGCATCTTGGGTCTCTGGCTGTGTACTTTTGTCTATGAATTTATGTATGCGTCTGTCAGTGTGTGTCTGCTTGTTTCTCTCCCTCTGTGACATGGTCATCATGATCAGATCATTGATAACATATCTAATATAGAGTTTATATATTGTTCATAGTAGAGTATTTAGTGTATTTTCCTGCCAGATTTGCTAGCTGAAAAATACACCAGACCCCAAAACTAAAACTGCAAAACTGCATAAAACTGCAGGTCATGAGCGTGTTATGGAGCTCGGAGCCCCTGCACGCCCAGTGTAACAGACTGACAGGGGCGCTGAAAGCAAGTGGCTGGCACTCCAGGAAAAAAATGGTGCAGTTTACTTACTTTCTGATTCCAGTGTGAACCCAGAGTTATATTGGTACAGTTAACATTTTGAGATCCATAACAATCCTGATTTAATGTGCTATGTATCATCTATAAATGGTGGGTAGCTCATTGTTCTTTAAAAAGCCTAGTTGTCCTTTTCCTTGAAAAGGCAAATTAAAAGGCTTTACATGATCCCATTTTCATTCAGATATCTGAGGGTGGGAGTTTAAAGGACCCTTTGAAATGGTCTTCCCAGTTGTTCCCTCACAAAAAATTTGCCAAAGTTTGGAGCATTATTAAGCCCCCTTGCCGACAAGCTATGACAACATGGCTGGTACCAATGTGTGCAGGTATCTTGTTTCACAAGATGTAAGCTACCTTTGTGCTAGCTTAAAAAATAAGTGTGCCACAGCCTCTTAAAGACAGTAATGTTTCCCTCCAATTATTTTCGCCTGGGGGGGTGGGCTTTTGGTAAGGCTAGCAATTGTATCAGGGGGCCATGGTTTACTGGCCACTGATGACTTCTTTATAGCTTTTGTGTCGGCTTATTCTGCTTATGACATAACCAAACACATATACACGCTTCCCACATCCCATGCAAGCATACAATGGCAAGTGCTAACCAAGCTATAGAATAAAAATAGAAGCCTTGAAGCCTTTTGGTGAAAGGGAATAACACTACAGCCAATACAGGAGAAATAAACAGGATTTGAAGGAGCACGAGTTATATTGCCTGCAACAAAGAATTCCTCAGTGAGAGAGTCACAGAGAGATGGAGAGAGAGAGAGAGAGAGAGTTTAAACGATGAGAGAAAACATTAGTGGGAACCATTACGTGCTCTGGCGTTTCACTGGGAGCCATTAGCTTGTATAAACAGGTCGTTCCTCCACTGAGCTCTACTCATTGATTCGCAGATAATCTGTCTTTGCTCTTCCTACTCACACCAACTGAGCACAGTCCAATCTGCACTACAGTACATGTTAATGCTGCCAAAAATGTTACCAGTCTGCCACCTTATTTAGCACATTCAATTGAATTGTTAGTGCTGCAGGATAGAGGAGATTTAAAAATACTCTCCTGCTTCTCCTGAGAGTTTCTACATCTTCACCCTCCAAACTTTGACACCCAGAGGTTTAAACCAAGAATATGGGATTAAACATCTCCTCTAAATCAAATTATTATTATTTTTAGGGTTTTCTCTGTGTTTCATTGTGTTTTATTGTGTATCATTATATGTTTTTGTAGACTTTGACACACTAAAAGGGCAAATTTATTAGTTTTAAAAGTTTTTTTGTTAATATAATATGTGTGTCTCTCCTCATTGAGATTATTACTCCTTTATTGATGTCACTTTTTGTCTATGTATTCCTTCAATGTATTTTCTATGTAATCTATTTAATTGTTGATTGTTAATTGTTTTACTACCCTGAATGGTGCAGATGGTAAACCACACCTGCAACCATAGAGCTCGTCAGCCTATTGATGTGCATTATGTATACATATAGGTGGGGTTTCATCTTTTCAAAAATTTGACCTGACGAAGATCCAAGCAGGATCAAAACGTTGTCTTTAACAAAATTGTGTGGCATAGAGTGTGCAGGCGTTTTTTTGCCTCATGAAAGTTTTTTGAAAGCCTTGCATCTACGTGATGTACATATAAATCTTGCAGGATAGCCATCACCGTGTTTGTATTGATGCAGGTTATATCTATTGCAGAGAATCATTTTGGACAATAAGTATCCTCTGTTGATGGTGGTGTAACGATAAAGCTCCATAGCACCATCACACCTCTGGTGTCCTGTCTCTTATGTGTTCAGTTGCACACCTGCAAGGAGTGTGATGCCTTTGTGACCACATTAACACTGTGCCAATCTGCCAGAAGCTATGCTTTTATCCATCTGTCTCAGTAATGGCCAAAAGAACAGTTAATACAGGCTCTTTGAAGGCTTCACGTTGTCTTACGTTGTCTTCACATTGTCACTGAGATGCATCATTTGTGGCCATGTCCTGAATTTACACCTTCAGGGACGGCTCCCTGGTACATGAGTTGATGTTGTGAGACAACATGATGCAGAGAGTGTGAATATGTCTGCTCATACTGTATCCTCTGGTGCAGTTGTGATGTTCCTCTTTACACACAAACAAGATTTCTCCCATTTGCTATCTGGGTTGAAATTAGTCTTTAAAAAGTGCAAAAGAAAGGGAGCGCACAAGAGAAAACAAGTGGATGAGTGAGACAGCGAAACTAAACAGAAACTTCATGAGGTTAATGTTTTGTTGCGGTGGCTTACAGAATTTAAAATAACAGCAGAAAACTCTTCGCAATACTCATGTAGAGTACTGGTAAGAGCTACTGCTGAAATATTGGCAAGGCATCTATCAAGCATGTTTGATACTTTTGATACGTTTGATGGGACTGCAGTATCTCAGGATGAAAATCCTGTATTTGAGAAAAGCTGGGCCCTCTTACCAGACCTTCCAAATCGACTTAAGCATGACTCGAACCAGTCCCGTATGTAAATGCAAACCCACGCTAGAGCAGATGCCACATACAGGCAAGATGTAAGCATCTCACACGCAGCTTGCCAAGCCCTCAGTCAGTGTCTACACCTTGTTTTACAAACAGATTTTCAGAAGTGAAGCACCTCCAAACACACCAACTTAACTAGAATTATATTATCCAGAGACAGAGGAACACAAGCATCTCTAATCAACAGCCTATTAATAAACAAAGAGTAACTGTAGGGCAATGGGCCTCAGCCAAGCACAGACTGTTGTTAGGGGTGATTGGAAAGTAATTTAAAGGGCAAAATCATTCACATAGCACCACAAAAAAAGAAAACAAAAAACAAACCACTTCTCTTTATTAACTGAGTTTTCTTTGTCTGTGACATTCTGTCCTCTGTGCTCTGGGAGTACTGACACATGTATGAGGAAAAATGTAGACTTTTAGCAAAAAACAATGCTTTGAATCACAGAAGTTGGAAGTGCGTGCTGATAGATGCACTGTTAAATCTGAACACATCTGTCCCGTCAGACGGTCTACAGAGTTAAAAACATGAAAGCTGAAATGCATCCAGCCTGACAACCGTCCTTTCACACTTTGTTGATCTCTAGTTGCCATGACTTTAGTGAGCAAGTGTATCTAAAGGTTGCAAAGATTTTGAAATTCTATTAAGATAATGTGGAAATGTTCGCAAGTTGGAAAACCATTGTTACTGAAAGTATCAGCTAAATGTCCACTGACAATGTTTCTCATTTGTTTTCTGTTAAATCTTGCAGTACACTATAAATTTGAAGTGACTACAGCATTATTTTTATTTTTACCTTTGTATTAACATTTATTAGAAATCGCAGTCTTTCCGTTATCACAGTTCTTTTGTTGACTAAACACAAACAGACTGAAATCTGGATGTGAATTTGGGATTCAGGTGTCACAATCCTGTTCTTTTCATATCCACCATACAACCCAACAGCCTCCCTGCAAATCCAAAACATAAAGTCAGTGTTTCATTAACTCAAAGAAATGCTTCCTCAACATAATCCAGGCAGCGATTACATCATCACCACAACACAGTTAGGAATACAACTTAGTGATACACAAACTTAATTTCTAGGTTTTCTAAGTCTTAATTTCAGAGTGATAGTGTACATCTAGAGGTGATACAGACAGCCTGAGTACGAATGGAAAAGAATGGATTGTGTCCACTAATAGCACCATGATTTGTGCAGAATTAGCACTAGCAATATGCTCCGTTTTAGCAGACCATCCACAAAAAACGCTTTTCCCCATATTTCAGAACAAAGATTGCTTCATAATGAAAACTACAGAGAGCACAACATTTTGAAGAAAGCGTTAATTTTGTTTGTTGCCCACAGTTGTCTGTGTGTGGCAGCTGGCTCCAGCATGTCACAGCAGCTGATACCATACATGCGTCTCCAAAATCAAACATTGGCCGTGCGCTTTTACGCATGAGGCTGCAGTTACTCTATTAAGAGGATTTGCCGGGATTTGATGGTAATTGATGTTTCATATTCTGCTTCACATCCATACAGGTTGGGCTGTTACACACACAGATCCAAGGTTTATACGCTGAAATTGTTAGTAATAAGGCAGCACTTATGGATGAATCCTGAGCTCCATCGAAGCTGTTTCATTTTATAATCCGATGAAAGCTCGCGACACACTTGATTCCCTCCTCTGACTTTAGATTCTAACCATAATATCACCTAATATTTTTTCCCTGTTATAGGGTTTTTTTGGCAGTTTTTCCTTAGTCGATGTGAGGGTCTAAGGACAGAGGGATGCTGTATGCTGTAAAGCCTTCTGAAGCAAATTGTGATTTGTGATAATGGGCTTTATAAATAAAATTGACTTGACTTGACTATATAATTTCAATGTCATTCAGAGCATTCATGAGCTTTAAAGAGAGAGAAATTGTGCCGTATACACGGGTCTCAAAGGCATTAAATAGCGCCATTGTAACTGTGGCAATTAGTGCTGGTCTTTGTGATATAGATGGTATTTGCAAAAAAGGCTTATTTGCACAGGTAGGGGGCCATTTTCTACTGAATTTTTGAATATCTCCTAATGCACATACATGCAAATGGGACAGGTTCACCTAGGATGCTGTCTGCTTGGCAGTGCAGTTTGTGTGCAGTTTCAGCCTTTGCGCATGCTTTGCTGATTGCACACTATCTTCCTCTCTTATTTGCACAGTTGTAGCGGTAGCAAAAGCCGCAGAAACTTTTGTGGATATGGCCCTGTGTGTAGTAATCCGAGCTTCTCTGTGGTTTGTTGTGGTAAGCTGCTACAGCCACTCATGCACATTAGTGCATGTGCAAGTCCCACTGGCTAGTTCATTTGCCCTAATCTCATTTTATTACCACTGTTTATCAGCTGCTGCTAGCTGCCAGCTCAGCCACCTTCATGTTAAGAACCTCGTACAGACAACTTGTACGCTCTGAATTTCACATAGAGCCCCGTTAAGTGTGGAAACTGAGCTCTGTCACAACCCTGAGGTCTCAAAGCCTCTGTTGAGTCTTAGCAACACTGAATGGAGTGAGAACAGAGCAGTGCCAGTAGAATAGATTAGCCAACAGGTAAACTTAACTTAACATTTTTTTCTATATCTATCAGAACCCACAAAAATAATTAACTCTGCTGAGGAGCTCATGTTTTGTATTAGATGGTCTGCTGTATATCTTAAAAACCTTTGTAAAGACTTCCATGAAATTCAGTGGACAGAGAGTCCTCAGGCCCTGGAATAATTGATTCTGTCTTGGTGGCAATCTTGATCTGGGATTTTTATCCTGAGACAATTATTTTATATAGCCATGACTATCAAAACGGTTGATTTCAGCTAACAGACTAATAGACTAATAAAGAAAAAGACATGAATCCAACTCCTAAGGCTGTGCATACAGAGTGAAAAAGCGACTATCCTTAATAATATTTTTGTGAAAAATAGAGACACTCTCTGTTGGTGAAGCCTCAAGTTAAACTATGGTCCAGCATTAGCAGAGTTTTTTACTCACTTGTGGTGTCTCCTAATTACCAAAATGATGTTCTAATTCTGTAGTTGACAACAAAAAGAGAAAACATAAGAACAGATGGGTGTGTGATGCTGGTTTCCTCTGCCTCTTCCTCTGATTCATTGTGACCCAGATCAATCTGGATGGGGGGAAGAAAATCAACAGATCGAGGGAGAGAGGGGGGTTTAAGGTCTCTCTGCATCTTACCACAGAAACATACTCTATACACACCAACATATGAACACACAAACTTAGAAACCGCTGAGGGAAAAATCAAAACAAATGAGGTTTGTTTAATTAGACAGTGGATTACAGGATCAGCTGTAACGAAAAAGACTTAATTACTGATGTAACACTTTCTGGCATTATATTTTTATTAACATGATACTTCAACATGATCTGTGGCTTATTATAGTCAGGGCTGAATTTTCTTTAATTAACATAATACAAATCTGATATCTTTTTGACTATACATTCAAGGCTTTCAACATATTTAATGTGGTTTGAGGCAAGGTCAAAATGCTTGGAAGTTAAATTTTATTGTTTGTATGTGTAGAGTATGGCATCCATTCCTCTACTTAATTTAATAGTCGTTAAAATGTTAATTAATACTGACAGCAATGCTTCACCTAACTTTAACCCCCACTGAGTACACTGATCTTATTATTTTGATGAAGATACACGGGGCAATACATCCTTCACAAACACACTCTAAGTCGGTCAACTATCACACACAGTTGTCAACACAATCAGTAACTTTAATTCAGATCTTTAACTTGTCTATTAAACTAGACAAAAAGTTTCATTTTTCAATTTTCTCTCTGTAGGCTTTGTTGTTGAAAATTTACATTTCTATTTCAGACTTTAGTGATTTTAATTAGTGCATATTTGCAGAATTCAGTGTTTAAACACTAGCTAACAGTGTATAAGGGGCAATGTGTGGGATTATATATATGTGTGTGTGTGTGTGTGTGTGTGTGTGTGTGTGTGTGTGTGTGTGTGTGTGTGTGTGTCCCCAGATACTCCCCAGAGTGTTGGATCAGAAAGAATTGAAAATGGTCTCCCCAATTTTGAATAATTATGGCCTTGTATTTTAAACTAAAAGAAAACATACTTTTGATATTGTATTCCATCTCTTCCAATATACCTCCCTACACACTGGACCTTTAACTCTCTACCATACAATACCCTGAGGCCAGTATATAGTATGCCATGCAAAGGGTCCACCTACCTTAAGTTTTCAGCATGTCCCATGGGGCATTAGGGTATTCAAAAATAAAGTTCAGACCTTTCTCTTGTTGAGATTGTAGCTTACAAAGTAAGGCAATTATCAGAGTAAAGCTGAAGAAGTTGCAGCAAAGATTATGATTCCTGCTATAATTTGAATTTATAATTCAATGTTCCAACAGGTTTTTTTTGTACTTGTGGGTTGTGCAATTAAATGGAAGTTGTGGCCCCTCCACAATACACAAACCTAGAACATAGGTCTTTAAACACTTTTTAAAATTCGAATAGGATCAAATTAAATAAGGTAAGACAATATACAGTTACTGATATATACAAATGTGGGAATGAGGTGTATGTCTGACAATAAGCATACATTATTCCATACTCTGTTTTTCATTTGCGTTGTCACCCATCCAAGCTTTAATGTACAGTGACATTCAGGCTCCACAGAAGCCTCATAGTAAGTGTCTGTAGCCTTGCTGTGGAATGCCAGTCAATTTCAGATTAGTGCTCTGTGAATCCCTGCAAAACGCGTTTCCCCAGCAACAGGAAGATAACATGACAGGAAAAATCATCTTGTGTTATCACTGTAAAAGGGTTTTCCTAGTCTTTGGCAGCACTAGAGAGGGGTGACTGTAAATGAAAGAGAAAAAAATGAGCAGGACAATAAGCAGAATGACCATTTCAGTTTTGAAATGAAGCATGCATAACACTGGAGCCACATCATGAGCTATGTCCTCAGGGAGGTAATCAGCTGCCCAGGGCTGCAAACTATACTAATACTACAACCCCCCCCCCCCCCCCCCCCCCCCCCCACCCCCCCACCCTTCTGTCTTATAAGCCATAATTGTTTATTTAACTAAATGTTCTGAAGATACTGTAATAGTAACATTTCACAGATTTTTCTTGTTGCAAAACTGAACAGGTTATAAATTTAGGACATTGACTGCTGCTGTGATCTATAAATTTGTGGGGAAAAGCCTTTGCAGGGCTAGCAACCATATTGATTTTCCCTCTGGGGTTATTAGCTTATGACATCCTTTATTTCCTCTGTCTCTCCATACAGGCTGAGGAGCTGCTTTCTAAACCAATAAAACGGGGATCTATACTGTACCTGTTGTTATTTCCCTCCCCATTTAAGATAATTGAAAGGTAACTGTTTTTTTTCTTCCTTCCCTTTATATGTTTTCTCAATTAATAGATTGACCCAGTCACATTTGGAAAGACCAGAAGGCAAATCAAACCAAAGTGAGCCGAGTTTGCCAACTCAATCATCCACTATTGTAGTTCCACAGAGCTTTCTCCACTCACGCCTCACTTTCTGTAGAAAACAAAAAAAAATGTCTACTGAAAGACAATAACAATCCACTTTATATAACCAAGCCCCATTCAGTTGAAGTTTTCCTCCTTTCCTTTGAAAGGAAGACAAATGATTGTTTAAACTGCTCAACAAAAATTAGAGATTGTCACATCATAAGACGGATGTCATACCAGTATGAAGCATGCCTGCAATGTGTCATACAACAATTTGAAGACTGGCTTTGTTCCTACATAAAATGATTCATGAAAAAGATACAATTAGGTGAAGAACTGTTGCTGATATTAAGCGTGATTAACATGTATATTATCATGTAGATTACCAAATGGGATGTATCATTATTTAGAGCTTAATTTCTTAAATTGCTTTATGGTCATATGAGGTAACAGTTGTGTAATCACACTGATAAGTGGACAGCCACCCCTGCTGAAGAAAAACAGCTAGATCAGCTTAAGGTGGTTACAAAGCCATCTGCGGTCCTTCTGTCATTTTTGGATGGAGAAAAATGAGAGGGGTCACCTTATCAGTTTGTTGAGGAACAGCCATTTCTGTAACACGCAAGCTTACTTTTATTTAATCCTTATTAACTGATATGTGTCACAGTGTCTGAACGGGTGGAGCTGCTGTTATGAAAAAAAGAAGAAAATCAGACACTGATAGAAACTAAGGTGAACATAATGTTGTTGGACTGGGTGCCACCGCAAAGACAGAATTCTCTGTTTTTTAATCTGCTGCAATGGGGCAATTCACACACTATCGGTGTCATCGGAGCTTGGCTTTGATAGCTGCTGCAGGCAGCACAGCCTCCGCCAGACCTGACTTCTGTACTTCTGGAATTGGTTGATTTTGTGGAACATGAGGATGTCACACTACACTTTGTCAAAAACCTTAAATCATCTGACTGTGCATCTTCTAAAGAGTCGTCTCTCACTGCTTCAATCGACTCCAGTGAGGACATCAAGGCTGCTGAGGAAGCAGACCTGACCTCTGTCCCTCTGGAGTTGGTTGAAAATTTGGGGCATGAGGACATCACACCACAGACAGAAAACGGTCCCCAAGAATTTGATAAAAACAAGGGTTTATCTGTCAGCTCCAATGAGGACGTCAAGTCTGCTGAGGAAGCAAACCTGACTGCTATCCTTCTAGAATGAATCAATATGGCAGACAAGGTAGTCATACCATTGG